>NC_090436.1:25726360-26026841 GCF_031143425.1 Pleurodeles waltl
CCTCCCTTTGGGGAGGGGAGCACATCCCTATCCCTATTGGGCTAAATTCTCCAAAACAAGATGGAGAATTTTCCAAGGAGGGGGCCACTTCAGCTCTGGTCACCTTAAGGGTGGACCTGGCTGAGGGGGTGACTCCTCCTTGTTTTTCTCATTATCTCCCCGGACTTGCCGCCAAAAGTGGGCTCTGTGTCTGGAGGGCGGGCATCTCCACTAGTGCCCTGGTGCATTGTAACACAAAGCCTGAACCTTTGAGGCTCACTGCTAGCTGTTACAGTTTCTGCAGGGGGCAGGTGTGAAGCACCTCCACCTGGTGCAGGCTTTGTTTCTGGCCTTAGGGAGCACAAAGGCTTTCACCCCAGGGGGTCAGATACTCTCTCAGTGGCAGGCTGGCACAGACCAGTCAGTCCTGTACTGCAGGATTGGGTAAAATACAGGGGGCATCTGTAAGATGCCCTTTGTGTGCATTTGTTTTTATAAATCCAGCACTGGCATCAGTGTGGGTTTATTATTCTGAGAGGTTTGGTACCAAACATCCCAGTGTTCAGTGCAGCCATTATGGAACTGTGGAGTTCGTTTTGACAAACTCCCAGACCATATACTTAATATGGCCACACTGTACTTACAATGTCTAAGAATGGACTTAGACACTATAGGGGCATATTGCTCATGCAACTATGCCCTCACCTGTGGTACAGTGCACCCTGTCTGAGGGCTGTAAGGCCTGCTAGAGGGGTGACCTACCTATGCCACAGGCAGTGGTTTGTGAGCATGGGATTCTGAGGGGGATGCCATGTTGACTTTGCCTTTTTCTCCCCACCAACACACACAATCTGCCATGGCAGTGTGCATGTATTAGGTGAAGGATCCCTTAGGGTGGCACAACACATGCTGCAGCCCTTAGGGACCTGCATTTACCATGATGCCTTGGGGTCACAAATGCTGGAATGGAAGACAGGGTGCTCCCCTTTTTGACTGTTGTATTTAAAGCTCCTGTGAGCCTCTTAGCTGACGAGCTCGGGTGAAGCACCTGTGTGCCTTCTTGAGTGGTACTTAAACCTGTGAATACTTACAAGGCGGCATTTCAAGCAACCCCGCCAGCTACACGTTGCTCTTCGCTGATGACGGCCAAATAGCCAGAAACACATGTCCGAAGATACGGCACTTGCCGCACCAACAAATGGTGAAAAACTTTCAAAACTCTATTCAAATTTGTGTTAATTTCTGCATTTACCATGATGCCTTGGGGTCACAAATGCTGGAATGGAAGACAGGGTGCTCCCCGTTTTGACTGTTGTATTTAAGGCTCCTGTGAGCCTCTGAGCTGACGAGCTCGGGTGAAGCACCTGTGTGCCTTCATGAGTGGTACTTAAACCTGTGAATACTTACAAGGCGGCATTTCAAGCAACCCCGCCAGCTACACGTTGCTCTTCGCTGATGACGGCCAAATAGCCAGAAACATGTGTCCGAAGATACAGCACTTGCCGCACCAACATATGGTTAATAACTTTCAAAACTCTATTCAAATTCATGTTAATGACTGCATTTACCATGATGCCTTGGGGTCACAAATGCTGGAATGGAAGACAGGGTGCTCCCCGTTTTGACTGTTGTATTTAAGGCTCCTGTGAGCCTCTGAGCTGACGAGCTCGGGTGAAGCACCTGTTGCCCTTCTTGAGTGGCACTTAAACCTGTGAATACTTACAAGGCGGCATTTAAAGCAACCCCGCCAGCTACACGTTGCTCTTTGCTGATGACGGCCAAATAGCCAGAAACACGTGTCCGAAGATACGGCACTTGCCGCACCAACATATGGTGAAAAACTTTCAAAACTCTATTCAAATTCGTGTTAATGACTGCATTTACCATGATGCCTTGGGGTCACAAATGCTGGAATGGAAGACAGGGTGCTCCCTGTTTTGACTGTTGTATTTAAGGCTCCCGTGAGCCTCTGAGCTGACGAGCTCGGGTGTAGCACCTGTGCGCCTTCTTGAGTGGTACTTAAACGTGTGAATTCTTACAAGGCGGCATTTCAAGCAACCCCGCCAGCTACACGTTGCTCTTCGCTGATGACGGCCAAATAGCCAGAAACACGTGTCCGAAGATACGGCACTTGCCGCACCAACATATGGTGAAAAACTTTCAAAACTCTATTCAAATTCGTGTTAATGACTGCATTTACCATGATGCCTTGGGGTCACAAATGCTGGAATGGAAGACAGGGTGCTCCCCGTTTTGACTGTTGCCCTTAGGGACCTTCCCTGGTCACAGGGCCCTTGGTACCACTGGTACCTTTTACATGGGACTTGTATGCTAGTTGTGGAACCAATGGAACATTTTTAGGGAGAGAACACTGGTGCTGGGGCCTGGTTAGCAGGATCCCAGCACACTCTCAGCCAAGTCAGCATGAATATCAGGCAAAAAGTGTGGGGGGGGGGTAACTGCAACAAGGAGCCATTTTCCTACAGTGTCTTTATTTTTATAAAAAGTAGGGGAACGGCGTTTCATAAATCATAAAAGTATTGGCACATCATGCTCCTCCGATCCTGCCCACTTTGACCACTGCTTCCCGGGACAGCTCTATAGGCCTCAGCCATGCAGGAGAATGCTCGGCAGGTGAGGAGAGATGTGTAGATGCAGTAGGGAAGAGCAAGGAGCAGAGAGGTTTTGTAAAAGTGTGTTGCTGTTTCATTTTTATTAACTCTATTGCTGCTCTTTTTTTTGTTTTTACCGAGCCTCCAGCTGCAACTACCGCTGCGGCTGGGTCCAGCTGACTGCAACGATTTGTAAACAGCTGGGACACGCTGCGGCTGGGTCCAGCTGACTGCATTGATTTGTAAACAGCTGGGACACGCTGCGGCTGGGTCTAGCTGACTGCAACGATTTGTAAACAGCTGGGACACGCTGCGGCTGGGTCCAGCTGACTGCACTGATTTGTAAACAGCTGGGACTCGCTGCGGCTGGGTCCAGCTGACTGCATTGATTTGTAAACAGCTGGGACACGCTGCGGCTGGGTCCAGCTGACTGCATTGATTTGTAAACAGCTGGGACTCGCTGCGGCTGGGTCCAGCTGACTGCATTGATTTGTAAACAGCTGGGACACGCTGCAGCTGGGTCCAGCTGACTGCAACGATTTGTAAACAGCTGGGACACGCTGCGGCTGGGTCCAGCTGACTGCATTGATTTGTAAACAGCGCTGACTGCAACAATTTGTAAACAGCTGGGACACGCTGCAGCTGGGTCCAGCTGACTGCACTGATTTATAAACAGCTGGGACCCACTGCAGCGGGGCCGTTGCAGGCTTCGCTCGACTACAAGTGCAAGGCCCTCTTTTCACAATAGTAGGTATAAATCATATTTCTTTTAATTACAAAACAGCCAAGAGTATTGTTTATGTTATCTGTTGTGGTACGGAGGCCGCATGTTACGTACGCCAGGTTTCCCTTTCCTGACGGTGCTTCTCCTTGCTTTTACCTTACCTCTTGCAGTGCAGAGGTCCGTGTGTTTCGTGTAGTTTAAGCATCTGCACTGCAGGGCCTGCTTACTTTTTACTCCGGCCACGAGTGAGAATGGCCTTGCTTGGCTAATGTTAGCCCTTCTCTATGCTCTGCACAGATACCGCAGATTATGGTGTGGCGCCCGTTTCAGTCTGTTAGTGGTTGGGCCGCCTGAGAATCTTCCCTTCTACAGTGATGGTGGATCCCTCCTTCTTAGACGCTCTGTACTCAGAACTAACACCACCTTTTGCCGAATTCCTTGTGTGTCCAGGAATTTTCAGGCGACAATTAAAATGTCAAGAAAAGTCTTGTAAATGATGTTCCTACTTTAGCGATATCGACTTTTGTCTAATGATAGTTTTCACCCACCATAAAGTAGCGCAGAAGGTTAATGTTCCTGCTGTAAAGAACATGTACAAGGCAGATCACTAAACTGCATTTTATGCAGCTAGCTCAGTGGGTTACAGTGTCACAGATATCTTTTGTTTCCTGCAGTTCATAAGTTACAATCCTAATATAATACATTTATATATGAACTGTAATCAAGGAGCTGCATTCAAACTGTGTGGTATAGGTTAGAAGGTTACTTTCCCCAGTCTTTCATTATCCTAATGTTGCTAAAAGGGTAGATTGGTAGCAATACATTCTTTATTACTAAAACCAACCACTGTGATATATTTTAAATCCAGAGTTGTGAGGGAAGCATGTACTTCTCTATGCGAAACATATTTAAAATATACTGCCTGCTAGTATGGATGATGTGTTTCCTACAACTTGTAATCCTCTCTGTCTTATGAAACATTTCCTTTAAACTGATTTACACATGCATGCTTGTGATTTTTTAATAGCTAGCACATGTGAGAGAAGCTTGCATTGTACCGTCTCTATGAGGGAAGCTTGCATTGTTCCTTACATGTGAGGGAAGCTTGCATTATACCTTCTCCGTGAGGGAAACTTGCATTGTAGCTTCTCAGTGAGGGAAGCTTGCATTATACCTTCTATATGAGGGAAGCTTGCATTGTATCTTCTGTGTGAGGGAAGCTTGCATTGTACCTTCTCTGTGAGGGAAGCTTGCACAGCTGCTGTGCTGTATCTGCTGTGTGTGAGGGAAGCCTGCACTGCTGCCTGCACGGTATCTGTTCCTTGTGTAAGTGACAGTGCATTGTACTTTCTCTGAGAGGGAAGCTTGCACTGCTGCTGTGCTGTATCTGCTGTGTGTGGGGGAAGCTTGCACTGCTGCTGCCTATGCTGTATCTTTTCTTTATGTGAGGAAAGCTTGCACTGCTGCTGTGCTGTATCTGCTGTGTGCAAGGGAAGCTTGCACTGCTGCCTGTGCTGTATCTGCTCTGTGTGAGGGAAGCCTGCATTGTACCTTGTCTGTGAGGGAACATGCATTGCTGCCTGTGCTGTATCTGCCCTGTGTGAGGGAAGCATGCACTGCTGCTGCCTGTACTGTATCTGCTGTGTGAGGGAAGCTTACATGGTACAGTTTCTGTGAGGGAAGCTTGCATTGTATCTTCTGTGTGAGGGAAGCTTGCATAGTACCTTCTTTGTGAGGGAAGCTTGCATTGTACCTTCTGTGTGAGGAAAGCTTGCACTGTACCTTCCACTTGAGGAAGCTAGCATTGCACCTTCTCTGTGAGAGATGCTTGCATTGTACCTTCTATGTGAGGAAATCCTTCATTGTACCTTCTCTGTAAGGGAAGCTTATGTTGCACCTTCTGTGTGAGGGAAGCTTGCATTGTACCTTCTGAGTGAGAGAAGCTTCCACTGTACCTTCTCTGTGAGGGAAGCTTGCAATGTACCTTCTCTGTGAGGGAAGGACGGCCGGCCAAACACACATGCGTTCTGAGAGGAGTGCACAGTTCACTCCCCTCTGCTCATCACCCCCAATGCCCTGCTCCTTTTACAAGGAAGGGGTAATAAACCCAGTTTATTATCCCTTCCGCCCTTATGGAGGAGCCACCCCTATTAAATAACCAGTGTAATACTTGTGGTTCCTTTTTTCATTAAATGTTCCTTCACAACTTTTTATTGGATTTGTAATAACCGCTTTGTTAGTACAAATCTTACCACCGTGTGGACCCTAATCCAGTTTCATAAGGATCTGACTCTACATATGGACTCAAGAGAGTTGTTAGACAGGCACAGTATAGAGCCAAAGAAGCCCATAGACACATTCATTCACTATTTCCCATTAATTTGTATCACTGCAAAGAGTTGCTATTTCCTAGCACCTCAATTCAAGGCGTACCCCCACTTTGACCGTATCTCTAGAGAACCAAGAGAGCAATGCAAGTGTGTCCGACCACCCCTACCTGTCTCCGGAAGGGGTGTGTTGGTGCTGATGGGATATTCTGCGCCTACGAACATTTTTTTTAAAACACCCATATAGTGCCTTTTACAGTCCAATTTCTTAAAGAAATTTTCTGTAAAGTAAAATACCTGCCACTACCAGTGTAATGAGGCTGGCCCACAAGGCGGGTGCTAGGAGGTTTAGTTCCATCTTCTCTCTTTTTTTTCCTTTCCATTTCTCCCCCTTCTTCATCTTTTTTCCTCCTTGCTTACATTTGGTCACTTATGTCTCTGCCGACGCCTCTTTGCCTCTGTCTCCCTCTTCCTTCTCAGTTTTCGTGAGTTCTCTTTCCCAGCTCCTTCCCTTTTTTTCCATTATCAGTTCTCTTACCTCTATGTTAGCATTCTGGTGACATTGTATTTACGAGCGCCCTCCTGAATTACAGACAGAAAGGGACAAGCATTCAGCGGTATATTTATGGGATGAGTGGTGCAGCACAAGTTGCATTCCTGACTTTCCCCCTGCTCTGGCGCCCAATGTGCTGCCTAGCGCCAACATGGGCACCCCTGCTCGCCCTTGCCTGCGTTGCATGGAAGAAGGGGCACCTTCCTGCACAAAAACAATCCTGTGAGGCATTTTCCTCTTTCGATGTGTGCTGCAGAATGCAGGAAGACTCAATCACCCGCCTCCGCTCCACCGGGATCCAAGGCCAGGCCCTGGACTGGATCGCCTCCTTCCTCTCAAACCGCTCCCAAAGAGTCTACCTCCCTCCGTTTCGCTCAGAACCCACTGAGATCATCTGCGGCGTACCTCAAGGCTCATCACTCAGCCCGACACTCTTCAATGTCTACATGAGCCCCCTCGCCAACATCGTACGCAAGCACGACATCATCATCACCTCCTACGCCGATGACACCCAACTCATACTCTCCCTCACCAAGGACCCCGCCAGCGCCAAGACCAACCTACAAGAGGGCATGAAGGATGTCGCAGATTGGATGAGGCTTAGCCGCCTAAAGCTGAACTCTGAAAAAATGGAAGTCCTCATCCTCGGCAATACCCCGTCCGCCTGGGACGACTCCTGGTGGCCCAAGGCCCTCGGCACCGCACCGACCCCCACAGACCACGCCCGCAACCTCGGCTTCATCTTGGACCCTCTTCTCACCATGACCAAACAAGTCAACGCCGTGTCCTCCGCCTGCTTCCTCACCCTCCGCATGCTTCGCAAGATCTTCCGCTGGATCCCCGCCGACACCAGAAAAACCGTGACCCACGCCCTCGTCACGAGCCGCCTGGACTACGGCAACACCCTCTACGCCGGGACCACAGCCAAACTCCAAAATCGCCTACAACGCATTCAAAATGCCTCGGCCCGCCTCATCCTCGACGTACCCCGCAGCAGCCACATCTCCGCACACCTGAGACACCTGCATTGGCTCCCAGTCAGCAAAAGGATCACCTTCCGACTTCTCACCCACGCACACAAAGCCCTCCACGACAAGGGACCGGAATACCTCAACAGACGCCTCAACTTCTACGTCCCCACCCGCCCCCTCCGCTCCTCTGGCCTCGCACTCGCTGCCGTCCCTCGCATCCGACGCTCCACGGCGGGTGGGAGATCTTTCTCCTTCCTGGCGGCCAAGACCTGGAACTCCCTCCCCACCAGCCTCAGGACCACCCAGGACCACTCCGCTTTCCGGAGACTCCTAAAGACCTGGCTGTTCGAGCAGCGATAACCACCCCCTTTGTCCCTAGCGCCTTGAGCGCGGGTGAGTAGCGCGCTTTATAAATGCTAATGATTTGATTTGATTTGAAGGAGAATTAACAATATTTGTCCTTGTTATGCCTCTTGTGGGAAGGCGTATTTCTTTTGCTGCATTCCCAGGATTACCAGGTTTGGTGAATCTGGAAATGTGTCAAAAACCATGGGAGTTTCATTGTAAAACCCATGCAACGCCCACGGAACACTTCCCTGGTGCAGAGTAATGCAATGTATGGATTTGCACTGTGTTGCATTAGTCCAGATTTTTAACGCCATTCAAAACCATGCAAAGTGACTTTGCGTGGCTTCAAAAATCTGCCTTAGTTTACGTCACGCATTTACCGTGTTGCGTGGTGCCAGCGTGACGCAAACCTCTCATAAATATGCCCTTTAGAATTTATACTGCCGCTGTTATCCAGTTTTCCTCAGCCCTCTAGCACCCTGCCCCACCCCACTCAGTGCTATAGTTGCTTACGTGGGAGGTTCTCCATGCCAATGCCTCAATGGCATTTTTCAACTGACCCACATTTCAAGTGGGTTTTTTTTTTAATTGAATTTATGTACCGAAGTGTATCTTCGCTCCCTACACCTTGGGGTTTAAACTGTAGATAGAAATAAGATGTTGCCAAGACCACAATTTTATAAGTTTTATTACAGATGTTTTCAGGACATCCGCGTGGCCAGGAATGAAACACTGCCCAGACACCAGGTGAGTCATGATGACTCAGGCCAGACTCAGGGACGTGCTCGTGAAGGGGACGTCAGTGGCTCTCACTCCTTTAGGACAGAGGGTCAAACGAGCTGTCTGCGTGGGTGAGTCAGCCCAGGGGGGCAGCTGCCCTTTCATGGCCCCGGATGAATCTGTAACACAGGCCGCCTCGTTCAGAGTGTCACAGAAATGTGCGGTAATCAGGTCACGTCACACTTCTCGGGCTGCTGCACATTTTGAGATTTGTGGTATTGCCGTAGAATCAGACATATTTCGTGAACAAAAGGTTACCACTCGGAAACAAAAGTTGATGACCTGGTGCAAAAATTCTATAAATTGTGTGGCACCCGTTGTTACTGTTAATTGTCTTCGCTACATCCTGGTTTTTTTTGTGCACAGTTTTTGCAGCGTTGACTCCTGGCCTGGGTGTCAGCACAAGGCAGTAACAGCTGTTACATTGGGAAGAGTTTTTTAGAGAGAAGAGAGTGCGGAAATGTGACATAAATGACTGGACAGACGAGGCAGATATTACATGATCAGGCATTTAAGTGAAATTGGAAAGAATAAACTGCAGTGAAACAGGAAAGACTGAAAGTCAGGTTTTTAGGGCGGTGACACTGCAGATTTGTGATGGTGATTATTTTGAAGAAAGTGTTTTTAAAGTCCATTTATTTTATTTTTATAAATGGAAAGAAAGTGTCACATCTGATCTTGGCCAGTGCATTTCAGATCTTCCAGAGGATTGTTTTAGATCAGATTTGTGCTTTAAAGTTTGAACTTCCAGGTGCAAGAGGGTTTTGCTGCTGAGATCTTTAGTAGAGATGGGAGGAACTCATGGAGTTTCACTCTGCGGAAGTACATGAAAAATCCATGAGGATCCGCGAGCGGGGGGGAATCAGCACAATGCTTATTTTTTAGCACCAGGGGCTTGCTGCGCACTGAAAACCTACGTGCCACGCCAAAGGGCGCTGCTGCTTGAGTTGGTTTTGCTGCTGCTTGAGTTGGTTTTGCTGCTGCTTGAGTTGGTTTTGCTGCAGCTCGGGTAGATTTTCTACCTGAGCGGCAGCTTTCTCAATACGAATAGTTGCAACATCTGCCAACTTCCCACATTGGGAAAATCTCACACGGTGCCCTCCTAGAGCCCGAAAATCACTCCAGGGGATGCCAGTTCTCTCTTGCCAACTTACTATTGGTGAGCCTCATCTGAGAACAAATATTGTCTCGCGGCGTTTGGCGAAATTGGCTGTGAACTCCTCTTTCCAGGTGTAACACAGAGTGGCCAAAACTCTGCCAACTCCATCAGCGGAGCGGAATTTATCTCCCAACCCTCATCTTTAGTACCATCACTGGTGGTACTTCCGCTTCTTAGTATAACTGCATATGAAAGAGAATCACCATCACTTAGCGCAGCTTGATGGCCATCATGGAAGGACACAAAACAATTCCAAGGTGGCCGCCCACTCCTTCGTTCACCAATGTTTGCGGCACAATTCTACAAGTATTAGCAAAGCCAAAAACAACATCGGAGGATGGCGGGCAGCAGGGAGGGTGAAATGATGAGAGAGAAACAATGAGCACTACTTACCAGGTAATAGTGGTGTTGAGGCATATTGTTATAAAACCAAAAAAAGGAAGTAGACACATGCACAGGGTCAGACTGGGGCAGAAAATAGGCCTGGGCACCAAAATAAATCTTACCCCGATAAGATGGATACAAAAAGGGGCCACATTTGCAAATCAGGGCAGTTTTTAACTTGTAGGACAAACTGTGTAGGTGTTTGTGGTAATATCAGTGAATATGGAAGTGGAAAGCGGCTCACAAGAACTTAAAACAGGTCCAAAAACAGCCAAATAACTGCCCCGCATACTGCCCTGTCAGACAAGCCCTTCTGGCACGGCTAGATTGCACTATATCCCAGCTAAACCATGAATATGGGTGTAAGAAGCAGCCAAGGTCTGTGCTTACTTAAGGCCGTAAAATCAACTGCCTTTGGCAGCCCCATAAATGTCCACAAGAGAGCAGCAGCTTGTTAATAATGGCCAAAAATTGCCTTTTTTGTATTTTAGTTATGTTTATATACCATTTCACGAAACCGTAATTATGGATGGGTAGTATTGTAGTCAGTGGAAGTAAATTGATTGTAAGTGTGTGTATTTTGTATATGGCACATATGAGTAGTGTTTCGATGGCTTGCGAAAGGCTGAGTTTGTTTTTAGGGACTTGACCTGCAGCGAAGTATAAAGAAATGACTGATAGAGCACATGCATTAGACGTTAGAGTATGGATGGAAAGAGACTACCAGAGGGCTGTAAGGCCTATGTGGAGAATGTGTTTGGTGTTGTGCATGTTTGGCATTCCATGTCACAGTGAGTGTGTATATTTGCAGAAGCATTGGTGTAAGGAAGATGCTTGAGAATAGACATGCGCATGTATTTACATACCTCACATGTTTTTGAGTGATTTGTATTATAAATGTTAAGTCATTATGGAACAGAGGACAACTGTCGAGAGGTCAAGGGTACCCCCCTTGGGACCTAAAATCTTTCATCAGTTAGAGTATGGACACTGGTGAGTACTGCTAGGAGCCGCAGAGGAGAAACAATAGATTTGATGTTATACTCAGTGCTTCAAGTGGGGTGGGTCCCTCTGAGTTTCACACCTGGCAGTAATTAGGTGCCATCTGAGTTTCACAATTTCAAGAAGCCATGCCTATATACCTTAAACATATGTGTCAGACCTGACAGACTTAGGGTGTTAGGGTGGTCACCCCTAACGTTTTGCCTGCCTCCCTCCACTTTGTGGACATTATTTTTGCTGGTTTTAGGACCCTGCGCACTTTACCACTGCGAACCAGTGCTAAAGTGCATATGCTCTCTCCTTTAAAACATGGTGACATTGGTTCATACCCAATTGGCTTATTTAATCTACCTGTAAGACCCCAGTAAAGTGCACTAAATGTGCCCAGGGCCTGTAGATTAAATGCTACTTGTGCGCCTGCAGCACTGATTGTGCCACCCACATAAGTAGCCCCTTAACCATGCCTCAGGCCTGCCGTTGCAAGGCCTGTGTGTGGAGTTTCACTGCCAATTCAACTTGACATTTAAAAGTACTTGCCAAGCTTAAAACTCCCCTTTACATATAAGTCACCCCTAAGGTAGGCCCTATGACATGTACTGGTGTAGTTTATATGTCCTGGTAGTGTAAAACTCCTAAATTCGTTTTACACTGCTGTGAGGCCTGCTCCTTTCATAGGCTAACATTAGGGCTACCCTCATATACATTTTGAGTGGTAGATTCTGATCTGGAAGGAGTAACAAGGTCATATTTAGAATGCCCGGAATGGTGATACAAAATCCTGCTGACTGGTCAAGTTGGATTTTATATTACTATTTTAGAAATGCCGCTTTTAGAAAGTGAGCATTTCTCTGCACTTCCATCCTTCTGTGCCTTACAATCCAGGGCTGGCTAGGTTAGTTGACAGTCCTCTTGTGCATTTCACTCAGACAACCCCAAACACAGGATGGTCAGTCGCACCTGCACACATCTGCATTCTGAATGGGTCTTCTTGGGCTGGAAGGGTGGAGGCCCTGACACTTACATTTCAAAGGACAGTGGTCTGCCCTCACACAATGGACTGCCAAAGCCCCCTACTGGGACCCTGGCAGACAGGATGGAACTGAAAGGGGACCTTGTGCACTTCTAAGACATTCCTTGAAGTCTCCCCCACTTCAAAGGCACATTTGGGTATTTAAACCGGGTCTCTGACCCTACCTACTCAGACAGTTCTGGACAAGATACCACTGGGGAAAAAACTCTGAACCAGAACCTGCAACCTGCCAAGAGAAGCTGCCTGGCTCCCCAAAGGACTCAACTGACTGCTTTGCTGAAAAGGACTGCTGGCTTGCTGTTGCCCTGCTGCTTTGCTACCCTCTGGCTCTGCTGATAAGTGCTCTCCAAGGGCTTGATTTGAGCTTGCCTCCTGTTTTCTGAAGTCTCGGGGCCAAAAAGACTTAGGGGGTCATTCTGACCCCGGCCGGCGGCGTAAGCCGCAGGCCTGGCTGGGGCCGCCAGAATACCGCTGCGCGGTCAAAAGACCGCCGCGGGTATTCTGGGTTTCCCGCTGGGCTGGCGGGCGACCGCCAAAAGGCCGCCCGCCAGCCCAGCGGGAAACACCCTTCCATGAGGATGCCGGCTCCGAATGGAGCCGGCGGAGTTGAAGGGGTGCGACGGGTGCGACGGGTGCAGTAGCACCCGTCACGAATTTCAGTGTCTGCTAAGCAGACACTGAAATTCTAAGTGGGGCCCCCAGGGGCCCCACGACACCCCATACCGCCATCCTGTTCCTGGCGGCGGAAACCGCCAGGAACAGGATGGCGGTATGGGGGTCGGAATCCCCATGGCGGCGCAGCAAGCTGCGCCGCCATGGAGGATTCCCCTGGGCAGCGGAAAGCCGGCGGTACACCGCCGACTTTCCGTTTCTGGCCGCGGCTGTACCGCCGCGGTCAGAATGCCCAAGGGAGCACCGCCAGCCTGTTGGCGGTGCTCCCGCGGACCACGGCCCTGGCGGTTTTTACCGCCAGGGTCGTAATGAGGCCCTTAATCTCTGCAAAGAACTCCTTATGTGGCGAAAAATCAGCGCACAGCCTTCCGGAATCGACGCACAGCCTGCATCGCGGTGAGAAAATCCCTGCATGCCGAACCGGAATGACGCAGCCCGGCTCCCTGAGTGGAGATCGATGTAGCGCCAGCGTTGCGACAGGAACTTCGATTGCACAGCCCACTGGAGTGCCGTATAGCTGAGCCGGAATGACATAGCCCGACTTCCTGCAAGAAGAATCAACGCAGCACCCGCCCAGGATTTCTCTGCATCGTCCCTGGGGTGTCCAATTTAGAGGCAAACCAGGTACTTTGTGCTTGCAACAGACACTTATGACTTTTAGGTACTTAAGACTCCTTTTTATCATTTTCTAAAGTGATATTTCAACATGTACTTATCAAATCTTGATTGTTTTGACCTTATTTTATCCAAATAAATGTTCTATATTTTTCTAAACATGTGTAGTGTATTTTTGTGGAGTTTATACTGTGTTACTGCATGATTTATTGTACAAATACTTTACACATTGCCTTCTACGTTAAGCCTGACTGCTCAGTGCCAAGCTACCAGAGGGTGGGCACAGGATGATTTGGATTTTGTGTGACTTACCCTGACTAGAGTGAGGGTCCTTGCTTATATATATATATGTGAGTGTATATAAAACCAACTTAAGTTACTCCGGCTTTAAAAACGGAGGGTTCTCCCTCACCTTCTCTCCACCATACAAGGCATCAATACCAGGACCACGTCCTGTGTTTATTTCTCCAAAGAAGACAATTTCATTTCCCCATCCGGACATGATCTGATATGTGTTTTTTATTGCTCTGAAAACAATTCCATCTGATGTTGCGGTTTCAAGGTGTATGTGTCCTTGGGGGGCTCTTGCAGGTCCAGTGACTGAGCCCCAGATAGCACAGGGGGCTCTGCCTGCGTTTTATGTACCTGTGGGGCCCTCGGCCTCTCCTTGGCCCTTTTTTCACCTCCCTCCCCTCTCACGTTTTCTGCTGTTTCTTCACGCAGAGATGTCTTTATTTGAGGGTCATATATAGCGCTGCAGCACCGCATACACCTTGTGGCACTTTATAGATAACAGACAGTCTCTATTTCCAGCATGAGACGTTTTCTGTGTCCATTACAGATAATTCCATATGGTTGTTTCCAAAACTGACAAGTGCATTGAAAACCAAAAACTATTCTGAAGTGTTTTACAGCTCTGGTTCCCAACCTTTCGACTTCTGTGGACCCACATTTGATCATTAATGGAACCCGGGGACCCCCACTGAATCATTAATGGAATCCAGGGACCCCCCACGTAGTCATTAATGAAAGCTGGGGACCTAATCTGTTAAGTAGTCGCTGACCCCCTGCGGAGGCTTCACGGACCCCCAGGTGTCCCTGGACCACAGGTTTGGAACCACTTGTTTACATGACATATTTAGACGCATGAAGTGAACAAAAACAGCCACAACGCAAGTGACATTTGTGATTTGTTCAGGCTTTCGGTGCTCATGGGACCTGTTTTGAACCACACAGGGAAACAGCAGTTACCACGAAGGCTGAACCACGCATGCCATTACTACGCAGGCTTAACCAAGCATGCAACATTGCCACATGTGCCATCACCACGCACACCTTTATAAAGAATATGCCTTTACCACATGCCATTACCACACAGGCTAAACCGCACATACCACATTGCCACGCATGCCATTACCACGCACACCTTTATAAAGAATATGCCTTTACCACGCATGCCATTACCACGCAGGCTTAGCCACGCATGCAACATTGCCACACATGCCATTACCACACACCTTTACAGAGAATATGCCTTTACCACGCATGCCATTACCACGCATACCTTTACAAAGAATATGACTTTACCACACATGCCATTACCACGCAGGCTTAACCACGCCTGCGACATTGCCATGCATACCATTGCCACGCACACCTTTACAAAGAATATGCCTTTACCAAGCATGCCAATACCACGCACACCTTTACAAAGAATATGCCTTTACCACGCCTGCTATTACAATGAATTTCGTTGTAAAGGAATGCATGATAAAGACGCATTTGTTGTAATGACGGCGGGCTAAAGGCATCTGTGGTAATGGCATGCGTGGTTCCGTCATACACGTTGGGGGGGTCAAAAAATGGCACAAGGAAAGCTAAGAGATTTCCTTGCGCCATTTGTTTCTGCACTTTTGACGCCTGCTCAGAGCAGGTGTTACAAGGGGGCGCACCATTGAATACAATGGGCCCCTACGTACTCTGCAGGAGTTGCGCCAACATTTTGCGACTACTCCTGCAGAGTACATCAATAGCGTTAGGAATTCTGACGCTATTGCCCCCTATCCTGCGCCATGGTGTGCCGTATTTTAAATACGGCGCACACATGGTGGTGGTAGGGGGGTACTAAGGGGTGCAAGGAAAGTGGCGCTGCACTCAGTGCAGCGGCACTTTCCATAAATCAGTCCCTAAGTACTTTTGTTGTAAAGGAATGACTGGTAAAGACGCATCAGTTGTAATGAGAGTGGGTAAATGCATGCGTGGTTCCATCATACAACAGGAAAGGAAGACATTGAACCATGAAGTGCTCAGTTGATGTTTTCACTTCGCTGTCACGGTTATTCACATTGTTTTTCACATTTAGCGCCGTCAGTTACCACCAGGTAAAACCTAGAAGTGGGAGCTGATGTAAAATCTAAAATGCTTCTATGCACTTTTCCTCAAAGAAGTTGTTGCGTTTGTACCATTATTTCTAATGTGTGAGGCCTGTATGACCTCTGTCCTTTAATGTTTAACGCATGTTCCCTCTCCTCCTGTATGTTCAAGCGGGCATAAAACATTTATGCAGCTACTGACCATCTCACTGCAATGCCTGTGTTTCATAATTTCTAGTAGTTTGTCTGTATTTCATGTCTATGTAATAAATGCCTAGTTTTATGGGCAATACACGTCTTTAGCCATGCAAGACTCATTCAATAGATGGATTTGGATAGTAAGGTCAGCACACGTGTACAGCTCCTCTGTTCTCATGCTACAGATGTCACGCATGACGCGAGGTTGGCAACAGCTTCTCATGCACTGTTTTTACTAAGAAGCTCCACACTCTGGGGCACTTTTTGTGATGTAACGGCGATGCAAACCTTGACATTTTTTCTCTGAGGCCACGGAGAGCCACGTTGCGTGACTTTGAATGGCCTCATACATAAGGCAGCTTAAAACCATTGCGTTGCCTTACTCTGTGCAAGAGAGGTGTTCCATGTGCGTTGCCATGGGTCCTCCCACACAACACCCATTGATGTTGACACATCCCCAGATTTACAAGGACGTGTAAACCTGGGGCAGCGCCAAAACTTTACGTCTCCTGGGGAGGCGTAACGAGGGGAAATATCTTTATTTTTCTTAATTGTCTCCTCTTTCTGTGTGTGCTGTGTTATGCAGCCCACATAGAAAGAGAAGAAAGCCGCTGAGGATTGTTTTGGTGCAGGGAGGCTCCCCTTCCTGCACAAAGCATCCTCCATGCAACGCAGACTGCCTTGCACCATGGTTCAATGGAGCCTGTGTTGGGGCTAGGCAGCCCATTGTGACCAGTGCTGGAGAAAGGACATGAATGCACCATATGCTATGGATACGGCGCATTCCCTCCCTTCCCCTTTGACGAGGGAGCGCATCCAGGTGGCTTGCTGAGCTGCTCTGCACCAAAAACCCATTATAAGTCTATTCAAAGCCACGCAAAGTGGCCATCTAGATATGCTTTTGAGATCTGCGCCACCCGTGCGTCACAAAAAGTGACGCAAGGGTGGCACACGGGGCTCATAAGTATGCCCCCTGGTGTCTCCGAGGGCACGTGACATCCTCCCTGGGCACAGTGCGGCACGGCAGCCTCTGTGCCCCTCCTCGTGACCTGCACACCCAGGCATCTGGGAATGAGAGGCAGTTATGCGGCGAGGCAGTTATGCACCCCTGCCTCTTGACTTTGACTCTACTGTCCAAGGCGTTAGGTCAATCTAAGCTGTGGTTTACATGCGGGAATGGGTCTGATGGTGAGTGGCATTAGCAGCGCGTCGGGAATGTTTCCAACAGCCATTAGTCTGAGTGCATTCACAGCAGATGATTACAGACCCGTAACCCGCATCCCCTGCGTGCTTACACGTCACCACCATAGCAGGCCTGATTGCTGCTGAAAGCGTTTCACTATGGTAACATTTACAGAAGATCAGGGCTCCGAGGGAGTGTTTTTCCTCAGCTTCAGATGAAGATAATGTGATCTTTTGCTGCAAGATATCTCCAAGTATCACACGTGTGCCTGGCTGAGCCTGTGTATAAAATACTGATCAAAAGAAGTGTCAGTCTTCAAGAATCCCAGAACATTGGCAGGAATCACATCAGGAGCACAGCACCTAGACTTCATTTAGGGGTCGCAGCCAGTGCTTAATTTGTGCTTGTTGTTTCCGGTGCTGAGCACCGGCACTTATTGTTGAGGGCTTATTCTTCGCCCGCAAGCATTTGCTGCGAGCAAAAGACACGTCTGGAAAAGACGGAGGAAGGGTAAAACGAAAAAGCGTCACAATGGGAGAAAGGTGAAAGCTGCAAGAGGGAGCTGAAGGGGCAGGGAGTGGCTTTATGTGGATTAAAGAGACCCGAGGTGGCTTCAGGATTACGCTGCCTCAGTATTCTGTGTTCCCACATTTAATTGCAGCTGCTGCTTGTTTAAGAGGAGAGCTTTGAGCACTGGCACCTTGTTATTTACAAATTAAGCACTGGTCGCAGCTGCGACCCCAGCTTGCGCCTTGGGACCCCTGGCCTCAGTGGCAGCACAATCAGTGCCAGGAGCACAGGGGCAGCTCGTCCTTATCGACTCTGGTTGAGGCTTCAATCGCTTTGTTTTCTGTCATTTTTGTATTACACTAATAGTGTATAATAACACATTATTCACTATTAGTGTAACAAAAATTGTGTACAATTAGCTGTAATGTGGCCTCCGTGGCAGCTAAGGTAAGTAAAAAATGTGTTTAAATGTATGTCGTCTGCGCAATGGTAGCTGTGAGTGCGTTTATGTGTGAGAGAGTCTAGGTACATCTGAATTTGTGTATATGTGGAAGTATGTGTGTGTGAGTGAAGGTGGAGGTCAAAGGGCATGTGATGTCACTTCCACTACCCCAGGCATTTCGGGGAATAGAACAGCGCTTAGAGTGTGGCTTCCTGACACTGACATAATAAAATGGAGCCTCAGGGGCTTATTCAGAAGACCAGAGAAGCAAGTGCATTGCTGTGCCACAGGGAATGGGCAGAAATGCACCACATTTACAAAATACGATGCATTTCTGTCCTCTCCCCCTGCGCTGACCCACTTTTGGCTGCCTAGCGCTGACGCAGGTACCGTTGCACCATAGGGAAGAGTGCCTGCGTTGCAGACAGGATTCATTTTGTGCAGGAAGTGGCACCTTCCTGCACAAAAACAATCCCCTAAGGCATTTTCCTATTCCTGTGTGTGCTGCAGAATGCAGCACACATGGAAAGAGGGAGAAACGAGGAGGAATAAAGATCTTTCTCCTTGCTACGCCTCCCCTGGCGAGGCGTATGATTTTGATGCATTCCCAGGTTTACAGATTCTTGTACATCTGGGGATGCTTCAAAACCTGTGGGTGTTGCGTAGGAACGCCCATCGAACATCTCCCTGATGCAGTGCAAGGTAACGCATTCCACTGCGTTGCCGTACACCATATCTAGAAGGCCATGAAAAACCACACATAGTGGCTTTGCATGGCCCTGTAGATATGGGCCTGCACTATGCGCTGCCAGTGCGTCGCGAGAAGTGATGCACCGGCAGTGGGGCTTGTAAATAAGCCCCTGAGTCTGGGGGGGACCCGGTGAGTGATCTGTAACATTTCATCATCATCCCTGCACTGAAGAAGGCAGCAGGCAGGATACTGACACCAGTGACAAAGATTACCCTCCGCCCTCACTTAAAAATGTCTGTAAATGCTGGAGAACTGCGTGAAAGTAATGTAAATCCTAATAAATTAAACCTCTATTCATTTCCAAAACTGTTGCTTTCAGTGATGCTGTATGCATTGGTGAATGGCAACCCCTGTTTATAGATACCCATGATTCTGTCTGTGGCTAGTGATGCTGTCACTCATGGGGGACTTATTCAGACGTCAAATGGAAATGAACGTAGGGACTTTGAAGGCAAGTTGCTGGACTGGTTTAAATCCTATCTAAATTATCTTTAATGATTAATGTATGTCACACCTGCTGCTCCTTTACCCCTAGGTGTTGCCATGGACCTCTTTTAACCCTGCGCTTTTTAACCTATTTGTTTAACTTTTGGGTGACATCATCAGAGTCTGGCATGTCATATCACGCCTAGGCTTTACATGAAGGTTTCTTCTCCTACAGATATGGACTCCAACCATGATGGACCTTCACAGAGAGGGCTACATCATTAGGGCTTGATCAGGGTGTGAGAAGGTAGCCTCTTTCTAGCATGGTTACCCCCACTTTTGGCCTGTTTGTCAGTGTGTGTCAGTGTTACTGTCTCACTGGGATCCTGCTAGCCAGGACCCCAGTGCTCATAAATAAAAACCTATATGTCAGTATGTTTTTGCCTGTCTCACTGGGATCCTGCTAGCCAGGACCCCAGTGCTCATAAATTATGGCCTAATGTGTATGCCTGTGTGGTGCCTGACTGTCTCACTGAGGCTCTGCTAACCAGAACCTCAGTGCTTATGGTCTCTCTGCTTTTAAATTTGTCACTGTAGGCCAGTGATTTACTAATTCCTATTGGCATACTGGATCCCCCCCTTATAAGTCCCTAGTATATGGTACCTAGGTACCTAGGGCATTGGAGTTCCAGGAGATCCATATGGGCTGCAGCATTTCTATTGCCACCCATAGCGAGCTCAGACAAACCTTTGCACATGCCTGCCACTGCAGCCTGAGTGAAATAGTGCACACACTATTTAACAGCCATTTTCACTGCACTTAAGTAACTTATAAGTCACCTATATGTCTAAACTTCACTTGCTGAAGGTTAGGGGCAAAGCTACTAAGTGTGAGGGCACCCTTGCACTAGCCAAGGTGCCCCCACATAGTTCAGGGTAATTTCACCGGACTTTGTGAGTGTGGGGACACCATTACACGCATGCACTACACATAGGTCAATACCTAAATGTAGCTTCACAATGGTAACTCTGAATATTGCCATGTCTAAGATCATGGAATTTCCCCCCCATTCCAAATCTGGTATTGGGGAGCCAATTCCATGCATCATGGGGGCTCCACCATGGACCACCAGTACTGCCAAACTAGCTCTCTGAGGCTTGCACTGCAGCTACAGCTGCTGCCACCTAACAAACAGGTTTCTGCCTTCCTGGGGTCTGGGCTGCCCAGTCCCAGGAAGGCAGAACAAAGCATTTCCTCTGAGAGCAGGGTGTTACACTCTCTCCCTTTGGAAATAGGTGTTACAGGCTGGGGAGAGGTTGCCTTCCCCTACCTCTGGAAATGCTTTGAAGGGCACAGATGGTGCCCTCCTTGCATAAACCAGTCTACACCGGTTCAGGGACCCCTTCTCCCCTGCTCTGGTGCGAAACTGGCAAAGGAAAGGAGAGTGATCACTTGCCTGTCCATCACCACACCAGGGGTGGTGCCCAGAGCTCCTGCAGTGTGTTCCAGACTTCAGCTACCTTGCTTTACAAGGTGTGAGGGCACTCTGGAGGGCTCTGAGTGGCCAGTGCCAGCAAGTGACGTTAGAGACCCCTCCTGATAGGTCCTTAGCTGATAAGGTAGTCAATCCCCCTCTCAGGGCTATTTAGGGTCACTCCTGTGGGTTCTCTTCAGATTCTTCTTGCAAGTTTCCTTCAGGAATCCTCTGCAACAACTTCAGACTATTCTGACCTCAGATCAACCGCAGCCTGCTCCAAGAAACGCTGTAACTGCAGCAAAGTGTCTACAAGAGACACTTTTCTTCTGTAGCCTCAGCTCCAAGTCAGCAACTGCAACAGTTTCCATGGTGTGCATGCTCGGGAGACTCCCTGTCTTCATCCTGAACCAGAAGGACCGAATAAATCTCCTGTGGAGTGAGGGAGTCACTCCCCTGCTCCAAGCAGGCACCTTCCAAGGAGACAACCAGTACCCTGGGACTCCTCTCACAGTGACGAGCGTGCTCCTAAGGACACAGAGGGTGGACATCATCGACATAGACTGCTTTCTCCAAGAGCGACGTACCCCTGTGTACTGCATCTTCCTCGCCTCCTGAGGTCTCTGAGCACTCTTTGCAAAATTCCTTTGTACACAGGCTGGCCCAGGTCCCCAGCAGTCCATCCTGCGACGCTCAACTCGCTGAGTTGTTCTCCGACGGTGTGGGACCTTCTTTTGTTGTGCTGCATCAACTGCATTTTGCACCTCCTTTGAACCCAGATCCTGCAGCTTCTGGGAGTGCTGACTGGCATCCTGAGGGCTCTCTAAAGTGCTGAGAGCCCCCGCTTCCTCCTCACAAAGAGTCGAGGCCCCCAGGTCCCTCCTGGGTCCATCCAGTGTCATTTTGATGCAAAATGCACTTTTGTTGTAGCAAAGGCTTGTTGGCAATTTCCAGCATGAAATCTCATCTGCAAGGATCTTCACGCCGTGGGACATCTTTTGCATTATTCAGGAACCCACTGGCATCTTCCTAGGGTGCAATGCGGCAGTCTTTGACTAACTGTGGACTCTTTTTTTGCACCCTCTTCTGTGTTGGCAGGGGCTCCTGTCCTTCCTGGAACTTGTGCCGACTTCTGGACTTGGTCCCCTTCCTTTACAGGTCTTCAGGAAAAAACATCCAGCAGTTGTTCTTTGCAGACTTGGTTGGCTGCTGCAAAATCACAAAAACGATGTGTAGTGTGTCTTAAGGAAACTTGCAGTACTTTACTCCTGCTTCTCTGGGCTCTGGGGTGGGGTAATTTACTTACCTTTACTGTATTCTTACTCTCCCAGCGATTCTGCACACACTACACTTGTCTAGGGGGGAAGTTGTGATTCACATTCCACTTTCTTAGTATATGGTTTGTGTTGCCCCTAGACCTAGTTTCTCCCATTGCATTCTTTAGGATTTCCTACTGTTTGCATTGTTCTATGACTATTTACTTGTCTAATTTTGGTGTCTAGTGTAAATATTGTGTATCATACTTACCTCCAGAAGGAGTATTGTCTCTAAGATATTTTTGGTACTGTGTCACCCAAATAAATACCTTTATTTTTGGTAACACTGAGTATTATCTTTACTTGTGTATAAGTACTGTGTAAGTATAAGTGGTATTGCATGAGCTTTGCATGTCTCCTAGTTAAGCCTAAGCTGCTCTGCTACAGCTACCTCTATCAGCCTAAGCTGCTAGAACACTACTACTTCACTAATAAGGGATAACTGGGCCTGGTATAAGGTGTAAGTACTCAAGGTACCCACTACAAACCAAGCCAGCCTCCTACACAGGGCCACTGGAGTTATGCAATTCATCTGCTGCATTTGCCACATAGACCATCATCTGCAGCGTAATCTGGAGAGTTTAACAAAAAATATGTTGTTTCTAGCTCAAACAGTTCAAAACATACTAACAACGTGGCAAAGGGTAACTGATCATCTTTCAGTTCTTTATTTTTGTATTTTGTTGTTAAACTGGTAATAGTGAGGTAAAATCTTTGCCCAGGCAGTTTTACCATGCATAAAAATGACAAAATAATGAACTAATACTATCAAAATTGTGTTGCATTATGCTGCATAATTTCCCTTTTTCTGCTGCATAATTTAGTCACCCTGCCACATAATTTAGTCAACTCTGTCACACAATTCCAATGGCCCTGGTCTTGCTCTTCATTCTCGTCTTAATCTCCATAACCACATCACTGTAGTTAATAACATCAAATATCAGCTAATTATTATCCATGAGATCCAACCGTTCCTGCTGGGAAAAGAACTCATTGATATTGTCCAAGCATTGGTACAATCCAGATTTGTCTATAGTCATTCAGATTCCTGCCTGGTCACCCTTGAAGCTTCCTCGTGTGCTCAGCTCAGCTGGCGTCAGGGACCTGCGCTCCTTATACTGGCTTCTCATTGATGGCAGGTCCACCTACAAAGTTACTTGTCTAGTGCACAAACTTTTACTCACTGATCAACTCCATCTTCTGGTGTGAACCAGAAGGACTTCATACACTCTCATCCTTTGGACACCCATCTTAATAGACCACCCCCTGAAGCGGTCTTCTGTGGCTGCATTCCATCCTATTTACTATTTGCACTGTTCTATCTCGTGTGTTGCCTTTCTCCTTGAACAGCACTGACACCCACCCTCTCCCTAATCATCTGGGGGTTTATTTACTAGTGTTTGGCCCAGGGCAGTGCAGCAGGTCACTTTGCTGTGGTGCCCGAGTGCAAAGGAAATGGCATTAATGCACTGTATTAATTAAATACAGTGTATTTCTGTCCATTCTGCCTGTGCCAGCGCACAAATTGGTGCCTAGCACCAATGCAGGTACTCATGGTGCAAGGGTGTCTGTATTGTTGGCGGGATTGTTATTGTGCAGAAAGGGACACATTCCTCCACAAATGTAGGAAAGTAGCCTCTTTCTAGCTTGGTTACCCCCTCTTTAGGCCTGTTTGTCAGTGTGTTTGACTGTGTTCCTGCTAATCAGGACCCCAATAGTTATCCTCTCTCCCTTAAATTATGGTTATTGCATACTGGAAATCCAGTATTTCATTCAATAATCATTGGCCTACTGGTGCCCCCCTATAAGTCCCTAGTAGATGGTACTTAGGTACCCAGGGCATTGGGGTTCCAGGGGATTCCTATGGGCTGCAGCATTTATTTTGCCACCCATAGGGAGCTCGTGCAAAGGCTTCTGCAGGCTGCAATGGCAGTCCTGCAGAAGCGTCAAAGGTGCATGCACCCTTTCACTGCCATTTACACTGCACCAGGCCACTCATAAGTTATCCTTATTGCAGGCCTTCCAGCCCTGAAGGCTGGGTGCAGAGTACCTGTGTGTGAGGCCACCCCTGCACTAGCAGAGGTGCCCTCACGACCTCCAGGACCATTTTCCTGGACTTCGTGAGTGGGGGGGAATGCCATTTTACGCGTGTACTGGACATAGATCACTATCTATGTCCAGCTACATAATGGTAACCCCAAACATAGACATGTTTGGTATCAAACATGTTGGAATCATACCCCAATGTTTTTGCAAGCACTGGTTGTATGATTCCATGCACTCTGGGGGCTCCTTAGAGGACCCTCAGTGTTGCAATTCCAGCCTTCTGAGGTTTTCCAGGCAGCCCCAGCTGCTGCCACCTCTCAGACAAGTTTCTGCCCTCCTGTTGCTTGAGCAGCTCAAGCCCAGGAAGGCAGAACTAAGGATTTCCTTTGGGAGAGGGGCATTACACCCTCTCCCTTTGGAAATAGGTGTTACACGCTTGGGAGGGGTAACGTCCCCAAGCCACTGGAAATGCTTTAAAGGGCACATTTGGTGCCCTCCTTGCATAATCCAGTCTACACCGGTTGAGGGACCCCCAGTCCCTGCTCTGGTGTGAAACTGGACAAAGGAAAGGGGAGTGGCCACTCTCCTGTCCATGACCACCCCATGGGTGGTGCTCAGAGCTCCTCCAGAGGGTCCCAGGGTTTTGCCATCTTGGATTCCAAGTTGGCAGGGAACTCTGGAGCATCTGAATGGCCAGTGCCAGCAGGTGATGTCAGAGCCCTCTCTTATTAGGTGCTTACCTGTTTAGCTGACCAATCCCCCCTTCAGGGCTATTTAGGGTCTCCCTCTAGGGTGGTTCTTCAGATTCAGATTGCAAGACTCCAGCAGGAATCCTCTGCATCCTTTACTTCACCATCTTACCAAAAAAACTGCATCTCGACCCTCCAGGAACTCTACCACTGCAACAAAGAAGCAAAGACGACTTCTGCAACATTGTATCTTCAGCTCCTGCCAGCAACTACAACTGTTTCCCGGTCGTGCATCCTCAGAGGAAAGCCTGTCTTCACCCTGCGCAGAAAGAACAAAGGAATCTCCATTGGAGTGGAGGAGTCACTCCCTTGCTTCAGCAGGCACCTCTCTGCAATGACGACTGGTTGTGTGGGACCCCTCTCCTGATTAGCTGCATGGATCCTGCATCACAGGTGGTGGATTGCAATAGTCCTGATGGTCCTGATGTCCAACTGTCCAACTTTGGTGGAGATAAGAGCTTGTCTCCCCATGCAAGACAGTACCCCCGTGCACCGCGTGTTTTGCAGTTGCCAAGGCTTGTTGGCATCCTACCACAAAGTTCTTCATGCACCGTGCAGCTCCAGCCCCCAGCACTCCTTCCTGCGATGCACAGCTTCCTGCGTGGAACCCTTTGTTGTAGTGTTGCGTGGGCCTCCATTTGCACCTTCTTTGTCCCCGTGCTGTGGAACTCCTGTGGGTGCTGCCTAGTCTTCTGAGGGTTCTCTGAGTTGCTGAGAGCTTCCTCTGACTCCCCCTCCTCGGTAGAGTCCACCAGGATCCTCTTGGTCCAGGGCAGCGCCATTTTCTGCTCACTGCGAGCTTTGCGTGTGCCAAGGCTTCTTGGTGGAATCTGGTGACGCAAACCAGACTGCAATCATCTATACCGCGTGGGACATCATCTGCACCAACCAGGAACCCGCATCTGTCTTCTTGGGTGCAGTACTGACTGTTGTTCTTCACCTGTGGTTCCTCTTTTGCACCTTCATCCGGGTTAGCAGGGACTCCTGTTCACGCTTCAGTGCATCTTGGACTTGGTCCTCTTCTTCCACAGGTCTTTAGGTCCAGGAATCCACTGTTGGTGTCTTGCAGTCTCTTCTGGTGCTTGCATAATCTTCTTTCTCATTTCTGTGTGTGTTCTAGGGAAGTTACTGTGATTTACTCCTGCTTTCCTGGGCTCTGAGGGGGGTTCTTTTACTTACTTTTGGTGCTTTCTAATACTCCCAGTGCCCCTCTACACACTACACTTGCCTAAGTGGGAAACCGACTTTCACATTCCACTTTCTTTGTATATGGTTTGTGTTCCCCCTAGGCCCATTGCAACCTATGGTCTTTTTCACTATTTGCACTGTTTTCTAACTGTTTTTACAGCTATTTCTGCATTCTAGTGTATATACTGTGTATATTACTTACCTCCTAAGGGAGTATAGTATCTAAGGTATTTTTGGCATTTTTGTCACCAAAATAAAGTACATTTATTTTTGTAACACTGAATATTTTCTTTCATGTGTGTGAGTACTGTGTGACTACAGTGGTATTGCATGAGCTTTGCATGTCTTCTAGTTAGGCCTTGGCTGCTCATCCACACTAACCCCTAGAGAGCCTGGCTTCTGGACACTGTCTAAATTTCACTAATAAGGGATAACTGGACCTCGTATAAGGTGTAAGTACCCAAGGTAACCACTACAAACCAGGCCAGCCGCCTACAACAAAAACAATCAATGGAGGCGTTTTCCTCTTTCCTTGTGTGCTGAACACATGGAATGCAGCACACATGGATAGAGGAAAAAGCTAGGAGACATAATGGACCAGATGTACGAAATTCCGAGTTTGCGACTCGCAATTTGTGAGTCACAAACCCGGATGCAGGATGGTATCCCTGACACCATCTGCGAATCGCAAGGGGGTCGCAAAGACCCACCTCATTAATATTAATGAGGTGGGTCGCAATTTGCGACCCCCTTGCGATTCGCAGCACTCACAGGGATGGTGGCCTGCTGGAGACAGCAGACCACCATGTCTGTGACTGCTTTTAAATAAAGCAGTTTTTTTTTGTATTGCAGTCCATTTTCCTTAAAGGAAAACGAGTTGCAATACAAACGAAAAAATGAAACGTTTTAGTTTAATTTTTTCAGAGCAGGCAGTGGTCCATAGGACCACTGCCTGCTCTGAAACAATGTTTTCGGGGCCATTCACAAAGGGGAAGGGGTCCCCTGGGGACCCCTTCCCTTTTGCGAATGGGTTACCACCAGTGTGACACTGGTGGTAACTATGAATTGCTTTGCGACCGCGTTCGCGGTCACAAAGCACTTCTGCATCGCAATGCGAATCGCAAATAGCAAGGGGAACACCCCTTCCTATTTGTGACTCTCATTCCCATTTTGCGAGTCGGTAACCAGGTTACTGACTCGCAAAATAGGAATGAGCATCGCAATGTGCTTTTTGCATGTCGCAAACAGCGAAATTTGCTGTTTGCGCCATGCAAAAAGTTTTGTACATCTGGCCCAAAGTTATTTCTCCTCTATACCCCTTCTTTGGGAGGCGCACAGTTTTGATGCATTCCCAGAATTACAGATCCTTGTACATTTGGTAATGTGACAAAACCCACAGGTGTTGCCTGGGAAAACCCCACCGCAGAGCCCATGGAATGCCACCTTGACATAGAGTAGCGCAACGCAGCATTTTGCGCTGCCTGCCTTACTCCATATCTATGAGGCCATGCAGAGACAAGCAAAGTGGATATGCGTCGCCTCATAGATATGATTGGGAGGCCTGCACCACTGGAGTGCCAAAAACGGAGCTCTGTAACAGGGGTCTTTATTCTTCAGCATGCTTTCGGGCTCTGCACGCATTGCGTCAAAACGTTTATAACACACCTTAAAACCTCCCATCTGATTACGTCATTCCTGTCTAGAGTCCACCCAGGACAGCGACTGCCCAAGCGCGCATGATATAAAGACACTACATAGGGTCTGCCACCTGGAATGTGACCTGAATCCTGAATCAACGAGCTCGGGTATCATTATATTAACGAGTAGTAAAGAGTAGCAGTTCCCCTGTGTAAAGTCTCGGATTGTCCACAGCAGGTATATAGGGTGGGTCCAATGTCTTGCCATCTTATAAAAAAACTTTCAAAGAAAATACGAATCTGTGTATGTCTGGGAGCCCCAGCCCTTCCAAACATCTGTGGACCTGTGGTAATGCCTGCACTATTCAAGCGCTCCTCCCTGCCCATATAAAAGATTCAGTGGCTCCCTGTAAGATTCTTAGACCCATATTTATGAAAAAGTGGCGTACCAGCACCCCCTAACTATATTAAAGTCACCTACCCTAAGGAACTGACACAGATTTTAGCCCCTTATTTTTTTTAACGTCTGGGCGAGGTAAGTTTCCTGAGCCACATTCAGGGCGTTTATATTGTGAATATTGAAGTTCCCTCTAGGTATATTACGCAGCCCTCTCTCATATTTTAACTATTTTGGCCTTCGCTAATGGAAAGACCCTAAGCCAGCCTACCATAACTCCCCCTTTTTTGTTGTTTGTGTCCAAGAAGAATTGTGTGGGGTATATGATTCTCACCATCCTTGAGGCTAGTGAGTGTTCTGCACATAGGAGGTAGTTGTTGTGCGAATTCTAAATGGTCTTCTGGAACCCAGGAATAGTTGATTCAGTGTCCATCATTTGTGCGCATATCGTCTTGATAGAGGATGATGGTTTGTCCTGAAAAGTAATTGCATCCATCTTCCCGACCTTTCTTATTATCCTGTCCTTGCTCGATGAGGAGTCTATCTTGGTGAAGATGTCTCTGGGCGGGCTCCTGGTGCCTCGATAGGAGCATCGCACCGTGGCCACTAAACAATGAGTAGGTGAATGTTTATGTACTCTTTTAAAATGAAGCAAAATATTTGTTGGCAGTATTGGACCACATATGATTTCTCTTTGTTTTCCCTCATGTTTCAAATCCTATAATTGTCACATTGTGAGCAGGCAGTAAACTGGATCTCTAGATCAGTACACGAATCCCACAGCACTTTAATCTTGGTCTCTTGATCTCAGTTTTTGGTTCATGGCCTCTGTGCCATCCCCATCATTTGATATCTTCTCGTCAATTGTCTAGAGATTTTATTGTGGAGGTCACTTGATGCAGCTCTGCGGATTCTTCCTGGTCAAAAGAGGGGTGACTTCTCATTTTCTAAGGCCATTTTACCTGGCTGGAGAGACTCTCAGGGATGCAGTAGAGCACCAGTATGTTATTAGATGTCTGTTTAGTTCACTATTTTTAAGTCGCAATGAAACAGGGTTGTCAATTTAATTGTTCTGTAGTCTTCAAGGTGATTTCACTTGCCGGTACTTCAGGTCACAGGGTAAGAAACCAGGAAGAGTTCCATCTTAGGATCAGTGAACTCTTCTATTATGCCCTTTTGGGTATCATTCAATGGATGGATTGCCCCAATAGGCATGCACACCATTGCCACTTGTGCTCATTTACACTGGACAGGTTTGTCACCTGAAATATTTGAGGAACAAAGAACCTCCCTTCTGACTTCCTCCATGTGGTTGATAGACAGATTTGTTCAGGGTCCATGCCTGATAGGGTTATTCCAGAGGGCGAAAGATGCAGCAAATGTCCTCTCTTTTTGTTGATGTGATCGCTCCTGCTACTCAATCTAGACACTTGACTCAAGTGTCTTTATTTCCAGTTTTGAGCCCATGTTAGCAAACTTGTGTGGTTATCAAGTTGGGCGGTTTAGGATTTAGCCTTTTACCCTGCACTTTTTAAGAGAGGTGTAGAAACGTGGCTCTTTTTGCTTGGTCCCCCTATTTTTTGTGGACTGATGCTAGTGGTTTTTACACTCTGTGCACTGGGACTCTGCTAACCAGGCCACAGAGCATGTGCTCTAACACCTGTAGCAAGTCCTAAATAGCATATTTAACTTATCTATAAGCAGTTAGGACCTGATTATGATGTTGGCGGACGGAGTTACTCCGTTCCCAGTGACGGATCTCTCGTCTACGGTATTATGATTCCATTCTATCCTATGGAGATCGTAATACGTTGAACGGGATATCCATCAATTGTGAGACGGCGTATTCCATCCACCAATATCGTAATAAGGCCCTTAGTTTAAGGTGCAAAATTTATACAGGGCTTGTACGTTAGATGTCACTAGTGCACTGTAGCACTTATTGTGCTATCTACAACAGTGACATTGTAAACATGGCTTCAGGCCTACGACTATAGCCTGACTGCGGCAGTTTAACAACTACAAATCGACCCTTTTAAAAGACATAAACCTTCCTTTTAAATATTAATAAGTCACCCCTAAAGCGGTATTATAGCCCATAAAGCAGGGTGCATGGTATTTAAAGTAGGACATGTGTAAAACTAATATTAAACATGTCCTAATAGTGACAACCACCTAAAAGTCATTTTTCATGTAGCAAGGCTGGTTGCACCATAGAGAACTGGGATGCAGTTTTAAATGTAATCATGCTATTTCTGGCTAGGAAACAGATATAAAATGTAATCCTTGAACTCTATGCAATATTGATTTGCATTAGCCTCCAGCTGCAGACCTCTGCATGCTCAAGCCCTGAAAAAGGTGTGAAAACTTCCAGATCATAGTGAAGACCTGAGTGTGGTGAGGTGTTTCTGCTCCTCTGGCAGGATGACCATTTGGTCAGTGCCCAGGAACTTACATTAATCTCAAAGAGGCCACACTGTCACGTTCAAATGTTAGCCAAACATGACAGGCCCGCTTCTTTGTACCTACAGTGAACCTGCCTTCAATCCCAGTGGGGAGGGAGCAGCCACTACAACTGGTTTGAAGTGATCACAGAGGAGGGGTTGCTCATTTCCCTGTGGTAGGACACAGGTTCTCCACAAGGAAAGAAGGGTTTAACCATGTTACGTTTAGGTGGAGAGGTTCACTGTGGGATTGCTTCCAGTTGGCCACACTGTAATTGCTGCAAATGTGGATACAGGTAACCGTGGGAACTTTTAGCCTATGGGGTAGGGAGGGGTCAGATGTCACCCACACTCATACAGTGGTGCTAGGCATGTGTGGCATCCCCTGGCACCCTCCTCAGAACACCCCCTACCAGTTGAAGGACAACACCTACTGTTTGAGACTTGTGACGAGACCTGAAGAGCTGGACCAGCTCCCACTTGTATCCAGGACAAAGAATTGGACTTGAGGGGTTATGTGGATGACTGCCTGTTAAGCTACTGGGACACAACAAGCTGCAAGACAATTTTCATGAAGAGACTATTTGACCAGCTCCAACTAGCCCTTCTCTGGACCCTGTTGTTGACTTCTGCTGAAGTGAGCCTTTCCACCCCAAGTGCTGTTCCTGAAGTCCTGGCACCCTGGTGCTGTATGAAAGTATACTCCTAACATCCTGAAAAACACGGGTCTTAGAAACTATTTGGCTGCTGTGACCTCTGAAGGACCAGGACAAACCGGCCACCACGATCCTACCAAGTTCTGTTGCACCTGGGCTGAAGATTCAGACTTCTCCCACTCAGCTTTTCTGCAGCAGCAAGTCTGGGTCAGCTGGACTTTACGGAGGTAGTATGCAGCCTTATGGAGCCTGCTTTGCCTACAGCCTGCAACCTTGCCTCGCTAGAGGAATCCAATCTCCAAAAAAGTGACTAAGGACCTGATTTACAGTTTGGCGGATGGGGTTACTACGTCATAGACATGATGGATATCTTGTCATCCGTATTACAATCCCATTGTTGCTCAATTGTGAATTTGCCTTAAAAAAATGAAAGACAAGAGGCGTTTGGCAAAACAGGAGCAGTTGATTTAATTAAACGCAGTGGCGGGGAGAACAGTACAAACTTGGGGTCTGATGGCTGTCTCTCAAAGACACGGAGTTTTGAGCACCATTATATACAATTCTTAAACCAATTCTATGCATTCCTTGGAGAAAGGAATCTGGGCCTAGTCAGGGAGTCGTAAATCTGACCATTTATATAATCATGCAGGTGGGTCTCAATCTTGCGTGGACATCTTGTGGGCCAGTAGGTAAGATGTCTAGATGTCCCGCATGGGGAGCGCGTGATTACTGTGTTTTGTGTGTGTGTGAATGGTTGGGTGTTTCTAACTTCATGTGCCATCTAAATTTTATGGTGCTTTGGGAACGTGCACCCCTTCTGTAGTGTTTTGGTAGATGTTTTAACTGTTTTGGTACTTCTAAACGCTTTAGACATTTCCTTAAGTTAAGCCTGCATCCTCTGCTCTGTGCCACACCTATCCGTGAGTGAGCTCAGGTTTAAATTACTGAACTCTTTACCGGACCTAAAAGGATAGTGACGTTATTACTTGTGATGGACTCCCATCCACCCCAATTAATAATCCACATTTTCACAAGAGGTGTAAGATACAGTGGCTTCATTGAGTACCTCAGTGTACAGTACCATCTTTCCTGACTGTATGGTGATTACCACACAGGACATCGTCAACCTGCATGAAGGTATCCGGATTGTCACTGCACTTCCTGTCTGATGGTATGTCTGAGTCTTACATAAAAATATGACTATTATAATCTCTGCAAGGAAAACCAGATTTTACCCACCTTATGAAGAATTAATGAGTGTTGAAAACTGGTTCCGAGAGCTTATCACAATTTAAATATAAGGGCAGTTATCATCTTAAATTCAATTTGTAGAGGCACAACATTTGCAAAAGATGACACATACGACTGATTGAGGCACATGTATTTTTGTTTATTTCGTCTCTTTTCAATGGTTTCGCCTGAAGCTTTTCTTTTAACTAGTGTAGAAACTGTTTGGTAAAATATTAATCGGTTGAATGCATCCCTTTCTCCCTTTGTCATCTGCTCCAGTTTCAGTATGGTCCCCAGTTCAGTTCCAGTTGGCCACAGTGAACGATGATTGCCTGCATGGGTGTGTACTTGTGAGAGGAGCCGGGGTGCTGTCCTCCTGAGGCTTTCTGCTATGGCCTGAATGCCACATCTAGGATTCATCCCTCAAGTTACCATGGAAACCTCCTCTCCAGGCCAGCCATAATCAAAAAGCTTTACTAGGTGAATTACCTTGGTGTAGTTTCCCCAGATTCTTTCTTGACCAAGCTGAAGGGTTCTGTCACAATATCTTAAATACATGTTCATATTTGTCAAAGGCTTGACATTTCTGTATTAGTTTTTTTTTACTTGTTTCTTTAGCCTCTGGATTGAGGCAAGTGTTTTACATCAATAGTAAATTGCCCCCCACATAAGTTGGTAAAATGTTTTGCTAATGCATTGATTGTCATATCCGTGGAAGCTGCTTATTCAGACTGACAGTAAATCCAAGCTGCTGAAAGTGGCACTCGGCAGAGCCCTACTGCGCATGTCAGAGCTCTGTGAGAGCCCAGTCTGTTCCTGGATTGTACTCGGTGTTCACATCTGTGTTTCAGCGGCAGATGGCACTCAGCTGGTCAGCTTCATTATGTACATAATCTGATCTGTTCCCCTGTGTACCAATAAGTGTTATACGAGGCAGTGTGTAGCTGATACTCTGCAGACACAATATATACACAGAGGTCCTCATCCATGGGGGTTTGGTGTAGGGCAGATCCGCAAGTCACCTTTCCGCGTTGCCCTACGTCAAAGTGAAAAGGCAGTAATGCACTGTATTTATGGACTCCTTTTCCTCTGCGTTGCCACCCTTTCAGCAGCCTAGCACCATGGTGCAAGGGTGACTGTGTTGTCTGCAGGATTATTTAAGTGCAGGAAGGGGCACCTTCCTACACAGAGACAATCCTGAGAAGCGTTTTCTAGAATGAGGAAAAAACAAGGAGAAATAAAGAACCATGGCCAAACTCCAGAAGAGGCTGCAAAGCATCCAGAACACCTCCGCACGCCTCATCCTGGACATCCCCCGCCACTGCTACATCACAGACCACCTGTGAAACCTGCACTGGCTCCCAGTCAACAAGAGAATCACCTTCAAGCTCCTCACCCATGCTCACAAAGCAATGCACAACACTGGGCCAGAATACCTCAACAGACGACTCTCCTTCTATACCTCGACCCAGCATCTCCGCTCCGCTGACCTCGCCCTCGCAACCGTCCCACGCGTCCGTAGAACTACAACCGGCGGTAGACCATTTTCGCACCTCACTGCCAAAATGTTGAACACTCTTCCCACCCACCTACGCCAGACCAAAGACCTCCTTACCTTGAGGAAACTTCTCAAGACCTGGCTGTTCGAGCAGTTGTAGCACCTCCGCCCCCCCCATCACCTCCTCAGCGCCTTGAGACCCTCACGGGTGAGTAGTGCGCCTTACAAATTCCTGATTGATTGAAAGATATTTCTCTTGTTAAGCCTGCCCGGAGGAGGCGTAGGATTTTGACACATTCCCAGATTTACAAGTCCTTGTAATTCTGTGAATACGTCAAAACCCATGGGAACATCCACTGAAATGCCCATAGAACGCCTCACTTGTGCAGAGTAAGGACATGCAGTGATTTGCACTGCATTGCTTTACTCGAAATTTATGAGGCCACTAAAAGCCACACAATGTGGCTTTGAGTGGTTTCATAAATCTGATTCAGAGCCTTGCGTCACACATGTACCACTTTGCGTGGTGCAAACATGATGCAAGGCTCTCATAAATATGCCTCTCAATATACATTGGGGCCACTGATGACATAAGTCTAGCATCCCAGAAAATAGATCAAAAAGCTACAGAAAAGAACCCGATGCTGAACCTACTGGTTAAATAATATTTGATGCTCTTGTGGTCTGGATCAAGGAGGGTAGGATATGTACTGAGGTAGGTATGTAAATGAACATGCACTAACCCTCCGGATTGGGTAACTGGACACACTGCAGGGATTGGGGGAGGAAGGATGATGGGTAGAAGTAAAACCTGATGGGAAGAACCAGACACATACTGGTGACCGGCAATGGGAAGCTGGGCCTTCCTGTCAGCAGGTTATCCCACCCCTTGCAGCATCAGCTGAAATACTGCAACATAGTGAAGCAGCATTATCAATGCATCGCTTTGAACAACCAAACACACATCAGGTGGAAGAGATCATAGCAGTAAACAAACCCTAGAAGGCTGTGCACTCAAACAAGAGACTGACAGCGCACACTAGACAAGGGTAAAGACTTGTAAAGTCTGAGGTTGGGGAAAAACCTGATCTGTCTAATTGATCACAGCAAATGTTACAAGTGGCCAAACCCAAGGTTACACCATATGTCAGATGTTCCTCCTCCTTTGGTCTACACCTCTCCTTGCAAACGTCCTACTTAATGAATGCCAATATTTTGCTGACTGTACCCCACCTTTCTCCTTCTCCTGAATTGCACCCATGGCCACAGCCAACACTTTTCCTCATATTGTGCACTTTTAGGGGCCCCACCCTGATTCTTGTGAGGCATCTCAGGGACTCACATTTTTCCAAGGCCCAGGCTCATTTATCTTCAAATCTTTACTCTGTAACTTTAACTGTTTAAGCCTGGTCAACCTCCCTTCTCTAGTCGCTCCCTACTGCAAATTTGCCTCATGTCTTGTTTTCCACTTCTTTATGTTCTAGATCATTGGTACTCGCAAATTTTTAACAAGGGACCAAAACGTTTGTTCTGTGGTGTGACTCAGGGTGGCTTGGGGCAGTGGAGGAAGGGGAAGAGGAAGGGGTGGTACGGGTAAGATGGGTGTAGGGGAAGTGAAGCATATACATCTAGCGGCTGAATTTGACAATGTCAAACCATAAAACCTGGGATCAGTTCCAGTTTCCCTACTTGACCACAGTGTGTGATCCTTGGCAATGGATTGTTCACTTTCCCTCCTTTCTATGGGCGAGTGCAAAGCTCTCCGTCCATTCTGTTAACTCTCTTTGGGCTTCAAACCACGCCCATGCCATGTCAGTCACTTACATTGGTTCGTGGGCTTGCCTTTTAAAATCCACTTGCTTTCATTTGTGAAAGGCCGGCATAGGTCATGCCTTTTCGGGTGTTTAGCCCACCTACACAGCACCGGTAAGGTACTAAAAACATACGCGGATTGATGTTTTCAGCCTGGCGTCCGGACTACTTTATCTGTTTATTTTCCACGCAGCGCGATCACGCTGCATCTTACATAGCGTGATCGCGCTGCATGTTGTTTTTGCTTTACAACGCTAATAGCTCTAACTCGAACAAATGCGAGACCCTTTGCATTGAAAAGGCTTGTTCTTCATTGTCTTACATAACCTCGAATTTCAGGTCTTCCAAGCATGCCCTGTACAAAACCTTGTGTGTTTGATTTAATAAGCCATAATGTTGTTTATGTATAACAGCAAACCAAGCCACCCAAAGGGCACACATAACAACTGACCTGCCCTTTAGTTCACTTTTGACATTGTTGCAGGTTGGGGGAAGCATGAACATTTCTAAATTTATATTTTAAAAGTATCACTTTAAAAACAATAAACTTCTCAAAGCACTGATATAACCTTCAGTACTAAGGTGAAACGATTCTGCATGTGAATGAAATACACTTTTTGAAGAGTCTTTTAAAGTGAAAGTGTTCCTAAAGTTAAGGGGTGCATGACACCCTGGTTACCCCCTTTCTCTACCACCATTTAGCCTTTAAATAAATGCTTTCCTGTTGATTTAACACCATTTAATGTTAGTACTGAGCCAAGTAAAGAGCAGCCAGTGCTGCTGGTGACCCGGGGGCCACATGTAAAGGTCAGGTGGCCCGCATGTGGCCCCGGGGCACTACTTTGAGGATCACAGTTCTAGATAAATGGTGCACGTTTTCCACCAATGCTTTTTTTTTTCCACTTTGTTTTCTATTTTGAATCAAACCTATCTCCAGACTTCTTTTTTTTCTAGTCCACAGTTGTGACTGCGAGCCCCCCACCCACTGCTCTCTCTCTTATTACTCACTCATGCCGTTGTAGTTCTCCCCATCTGGAAATAGTGCTCTTTCCATACCATGATTCGTGCACTGAAAATTACTTTTTCTTTAGTTATATGTCTGAATTCATCTGTGTACACGGTTCTACTTTTCAGGTCTGGCTTTACCCACTGCTTTTTGATTTTAATAAAACTGGATGTATAATATATTTATATGGGATTTCATCCAGCTCTCTTCATCCTTGGCCTGTTCCTGCGTCAGTTATGATTGTCTTTTGCCCACTACAGCATACTTAAAGGGATAGTGGGTCAGCCCACTTCAGCCACTGGCTAACTTCACTGTGAGTGACAGCATTCTGACCTGTCACATGTAGCAGTTCCACACACAAAGTAGTTCCTTCCAGTGCCCCTGCTTCCTGGTTTTACTTTAGTGTTGGCCTTTTCACCCTGTGTTAAGATCATGATGTTCTAACAGAGTGCTTTCTGGCAGCTCTTTGCTTCTCAGCTTGTTTTTGACTTGAGCACAGGACACATCCAAACGTATCTCTTCCTGCCTGCTGCTCATGCTATTGCAAACTACTTTCAGAGTGGCCTTTGGTTATTTGACTGCTGCTATCTCAGAATATGCCAGGTTGCCTACATTTGGAACTAGATTTGAAACTCTTAATGAAGTCATCTGTGAAGTGCTTTTATAAGCACACTCCTGCATGGCATGCTAGTGTGTATTTTACATGAGCACCACAGCCATGTTCCTAAACCAATCTGGCCTATGCCCTGCTTGTATGCCCTTCTAGTCTGCTTCCAGTGCACTTCTTGTTCGTGCTTATTTAGACTTTTAGCTGTTATAGTACTATTTACACTGTGCCATTTGTTCTGCTTGCTGATGTGTGCAAGAGTGACCTTAAATTCATTTGCTTGTTTTAGTGTGACTGAATAAGCCAGGCTATGTTTTGCTTCAAACGTCCTGCATGCAATTGATGACATTTTGTTTCGTGATGTTTTGTGTGAAGTTTGGCTTTGGATGTTTGTTTTGTTTCTTCAAGTTTAATTTTCATTTTGTGGCTTTTAAGGGGATGAATCTTAACCTCCTTTTGTTTTTACTCCCTTTTCACTGTACTCTTGATTTTTACAAACCCCTTAATTCTCCTCCTGATTTGCTCCCTTTTTACATGCCCTTGTCCCTTCCCACTTCACTGCTTTCTACGAGCCCCTTACTCCTAATACCAGTTACTCCCTTTCTAAACTCCCTACTCTCTACCCCAGCCCCTGTTCCACTACCCCTACTCTCTCTCAAACTTTACTTCCCATTTTTACTGTATAGAATTAATGCAAATCATCCATTTTATATATGAATACATGTTATCTTGAATTGATTTCAGTTCAGCCCTGAAGAAGCGGCTAAGTACTCCTCAAATCATGTGTTGGCTAGAGATGAAGATGGTACCCATATACTGTGAGGAATAATTGTGCCTGAATTGATTGCTTAGATCTTTGTTTGTTTACAGTGGCGGCTGGCAACCATGGCGATGGGAGGGACGGGCAAATGAGTAAATACAAAAAAATACATTAAATGCACAAATTTAATAAATAAAAGGGTACTCACCATGCTTTCCGCCGACGCTGATATGTCTTCTTCGCTCCGATCCTCTTCTCCTGACGTCACGTCCAGGGCCCCAGCTAACTCACTTAACCAATCCTGGCACTGCTTTCATGCTGTTAACCAGCATGAGAGCAGTGCCAGGATTGGAGGGAGCAACCCTTCTTGCTGCTCATGAGGACACTGGAGGCCTGTGCAAGCTCTCCACCCACCTGTCTAATACAGCTGGGTTGAGAGGTTTATAGTGCGCATGTCAGGTTGGCCGTCACAAGACAGCCCGCCATGCGCACTATAAACTAGTGCACAGGAAGGCAGCTCTCCACTGCTGCCACTCACCAGGCACGCCCGTCCTGACACGGTTCAGGACAGGTTGACGAAAAATAAAATGGTAATGAATTACCTTCATTACCATTTTATTTTTCGTCTCTGGGGCATTTCTTGGGGGAATTAAAGTGGGGCAAAGCTCCTCCGCTCTGAAGGAGGAGGCACCCCTGGTTGCAAAATGTATAAAGGTATGAATAAGTTTGAGAATAAAATAGACTTTTTACTATAAAAATGTAGTGGTGATAACTCATGTTATGTAGCGCCCAAAAAACATTATATTGTACTTTGCAAATATAGGCCAGTTTGGGCAACTGCTCTTGTATGGAGGCGGGGGTTGCACAGGGCCATTTCCATATCAAAATACATGTGCATCATGTGTGCTGGCAGGTATTTTACAACCACATTGAGGAATTTTCCTTTTGAATCCACTATTCCTTGAAAGTGTATGGAATACGGATGCTTCCGATTATGGCATATGCGAACAGGTAAAGCAGGTGGGACTTAAAGACTGTGGGTGCAGTCGGTAGCTCCAAGTAAATGCGGAAATTGTGCAATTTCACCTCGATTGTCTCTGACCTAGCCTGCGGAAAATGCAAGCACTGAGGTGTTATTGGGATGATGGCTTCAAGTACTGGCTGCATAAGAGATTCAAATATACCCTGGGATATTAATACTATGCTGGCCAGCTCATCCGCCCGCTGTCTGAAGACCCTTTAACCACCACAGCCAACTTCCACAGATGTATGATGAGCACCGCCGACTGGATGACGAACAACTGACTCAAGCTCAACACGGACAAGACAGAAATCCTCATCTTTGGGAACAACACTGCGCATTGGATTGGCACTTGGTGGCCTGCTGAACTCAGCCCTTCCCCTGCCCCAACAGATCACACCTGCAACCTCTGGACAGCAAGTTATCTATGCAGACGCTGGTAAATGCGGTCTTGTTCGCCTGCTTCTACACCCTGCGCATTCTCCGTGAGATTTTCAGGTGGCTCTGAATCAACAGCAGAAGGACTGTCACTCAAGCCCTCATCACCAGCAGGGAGGACTACAGTAACACTCTTTACGTGGGAATCACTGCACGCCTCCTAAAGAGACTACAGCCAATATAAAACTCATCTGCAAGACTCATCCTTGACCTTCCCAGACGGACTCACATCACCCCGCACCTCAAGAAGCTACGCTGGTCTCGGTCCAGAAGAGATGCCAGTCCAAGATGCTGACCCACGCATACAAAGCCCTGCACAACGAAGGACCAGTATATATCAACAAAGGAAGGACCTTCCACCAACTGACTAGACAGCTGTGATCTGCCTCCCTCTTCCTCGCAGCCACCCCCTGGATCCTCCGATCTAACAGTGAAGGATGCTCCTTCTCACACCTGGCAGCTAAAGCTTGAAACGTCCTCCCCCTGCACCTCAGGAATGCTGCATCGCTTCGGGAATTCAGGAAAGGACTCAAGACATGGCTGTTCGAATTAATAGAGCACCGCAAAGCAGCTAGCAACTTCAGCACCTTGAGACCCTCATGGATGATTTGCGGTGCTTTATAAATCAAGATTGATTGACTGGCAGCAGTGCTCTAAAATGAACCAGAGGCCAACAATTTTAGGTTCTAGCACGCAAGAGCTATGGCCTGTTGTAATCTCTCTGTGGGCTTTTAACTACGCCCACTCTTGCTATTCGTTCTTTATTGTGCTTGTTTTGCTTCATTTTTATTGGTGCATTTTGTAAAATGTCCTTCCTTCGTGTGCTGAGTTCCCTCCCAGTCAATTTCACTAAGTGAACATTTTTGTGGGCCATGGCACTATGTCACGCTTCCTCCTGTTACAGCGTGTGATGACCCCTCCTCCTGTTTCAGTTTACCTTTCATCTCACCCACGATCCTTTCTAGACATTCACGCAGGGAGGCAATAACTCTTGTGCTCACGCTCATGGCGGCCGTGTCGCTTCGAACTGACTTGCTTATGTCAACTGTTTTAGTCCACTTAGGAATTTACAATACTAATAGATCTAACTCGAGCAAACCCGAGACCCATTGCATTGCAAATGCTTGTTAGTACTGGTAGTTACTTCACATGGGGGTGGAATAGCACGCCACCGTGCAGGTGATGACTCTAGAGGTGGAGATAGCTTGTGTGACAAATCCAAAATGTTCATTTTAATAACCTCCATATGCATATATCACAAAGATCAGTGTGAGTACTTGAGCCTGCAAAGGCCAGGCATGTCTTTCTTATGCATTTTTCCCACTGTGATATATTGTGTGACTTTGTGTGTCGGAAAGTGTACTTTGTAAATCAAAATGCAGTAGCTGTGCATTACAATTTGTGTGGGAACACCTACCTTGCATTAAATTAAAGCTGCATGATGCAAGACAATTCAACTTAGGACTTGCACAGCGCAGCCCTCACAATCGGACACCAACGTGCCACTGTCGTGCTTGGTCATGCGACTATATGGGCAACGCACAGACAACGCAAGGGCTCAGTAAATCTGCCCTAGTATTTTGTACTGGAAGTACACCCTGCCAGTGCAAAACCTATTAGACTCACATAGAGACATTTTGCACCATGATGCAAAGGTGTGTGACTGGTGCTCGGCTGTCTGATTGTGACTAGCTTTAGGGTGAGGAGAGGACTGCCATATCTCTGTGAATATGGAGCTTTCCTGCTCGTTCCTTGTCACACAACACAGCGCAGCAATGTGGGTGCTGATCTGCATTCCATGACAGTTTTGTGAGTCTGGGGCAGAATTTGTGTAATATTTTAAGGTTTGGGGCTCTTTAAAGGTACAGTGGGAAGATGCCTGCAGCACTACAACAGAAGGCCACACTGGTGTGCCAGATTATGCGCTTTCCAAAGAGTGAGGGAGAACCCAAATGGCGAATTTTAATTTTCCTGCAGCTCTGAAAAGCTGTGCACCAGAGTTCACTTTGATAACAAAGGGAGAGGTTGTCTGGAAACAAGAAATTAGACCATCACAGAGGTAACATTGGAAAGAAGAAAACCTGCACAATCCGCAATGTAAATACGCCTTATTATTTCAGGAGCAACTCTAAATGAAATAAGATGGTACAACACACCACATCTCTGCTATCACAACGCGTGGCTAAAGCCCTGGGGGTGACTACTGCAAGATGAAATACACCAGTGGCGGGAGCAGACAACTTACACACAATGATCATAGTATACATGTGTTTCAGAAAGGTCAAAATGATTATTTTGTTGTGGATACACAATTACACCATGGATGTCTCTTAACAAATAAAGAATTGTAAATGTACACAAAAGTAGCCCAGATACAAAGTTACAATTTATGATTACAATGTATTTTTCCTTCAATTATTTGCTCCAAATTCTATAAATACCTTTCATGAACAGATTGTGAAAAAGGCGCAGTGTCTTCCCGTTTTTGTAGTGGAGCTTGCAAGCCTGCAAACAGCATTCTGGGAGTCAAACATACAGGAAATATATATATAATACATAAATATATATATATATATATATATTTATATATATATATAAAATATAAGGCAGGCTCTTTAACTGTTTAAAATTATAATGTCACCCATCATTATAATGTCACCCATCAGATTTTCATTCCCTAGTCGTACTTCTCATGCGGCGTCTTCCCTTGCCCCCCCTCTGCACCCCCATCACTGCACCCCTCCAGGGCAGCTCCCTTCCTTTCATGCACATCTTGCATCAATCGTTCTGTCTGTCCCTCCTCCATCTCTCTGTCTCTCCCATTTATGGTTACTTTCCCTGCCCTTCATCTCACACCTGTATCCCTCTGCCCTCTACTTCGCTGCTCACACACGCCATGTGTTCTCCCCGGCACCTGTCCTCTAACATCCCAATAGCCCCAGTTCATCCAGAATGGAATGGAGTGCTAGCTACATGCCCAGTGCGGGTTTCCAGAGCTGAGTACGAGTGGCGTTTACCCCCTGAGTGCCCCTTCTCCCTTGCAGGAGGGACAGTTTAGGCCACCTGGTGCCACGTGTCTGCCACTTGTTGCCATGTGCGCTGGCACCAGATGGCGGCTTTCCACAACCACCTCGCTGCGTCATCGCCACTGGCCCACAATGCCCCGGGGAAGGGGCCACAAGGTCACTGCAGCGGTTCTTAACCTGTAGGTCCAATGTTACTCCACATTTGGACCGAAAGGCAACTCCGCTCATGCACCTCGGTGCTCACTGACATCATTCCTGACGTCATCCTTCTGTGCTTTCACCACAACATGCAACAAAACCAGACCTGGAGTGATCAGTTCCTTCAGTTGTTGGACTCACAGGCAGTCATTGTACCCAACACTGATTTACACAACGCCTTGCTACACCAGAACTAAAACTTACACTCAGCTTGGCGCTGTCCCTAGGGCCTCCTGGGTACCACACTTGAAACTCACCACCCACACAGGCCCGCACAGTTCTGCCAACGCACCGGGGCTGGCTGTACCGCCGGTGGCACCCGCTGCATCCTTACACTACCACCCGGCAAAAGAGCCCCTCACCTCTCCATAGCCCCTCTCTCCCATACATTTCATTTGCTTTATAGCGCTAGTAAAGCCTGGCTTTACTAATCCACTCGGCTATCCACATAAAATACAGATCTGTTCTTTGCAGCAGGTGCATTAACCCTTTGCACAACTCTTTGGTGAGTTAAACCTGCCACCCAACAAAACTCCAATCTCTCTTTCTCTAGCAGGACAGTATTTACAAGAGTTATCCTGACATTTTTTTTGCTGCCTCAAAGCTGGATGTACAAGAAAATCTGCAGCAGGTGCTCTTAAATTGCACGTTATTTCTAAACACACTGGGGCATATTTAAGAGCCCCTAGTGCCTTCCAATGCCACATTAGCGTCATTTTTTTAATGCTAATGTGGCGTTAGAAGGCCAAAAACGTTGCACCATATTTACAAAGTGCTGCAATGCATGCATAGCGCCACCTTGCAACCCTTTGTGCTACATTATGCCTGCACCAGGCATAATGTATGCAAAGGGGGCACCCCCTTGTCAGGGGGGCCAAAAATATGGCGCCAGGAAATCTAAGAGATTTCCTTGCTCCAATTTTTTCGGCACTTGTAAGGAGGCTTCCATTGCTTACAATGGGCCTCTGGGTGCTTTGCAGGAATAGCGTCAGAATTTTTCACGCTTATCCTGCATAGCGCCAGACTAGCGTCAAAAATTGAGATGCTAGGGCCAGATGTAGCAAAGAAACATTTTGCGAGTTGCAAATAGCGAGTCATAGCGACTCGCTATTTGCAACTCGCAAAATGTTATGCAGAACGGTGTCTCAGACACCGTCTGCGAGTCGGTATGGGGTCGCAATGACCCACCTCATGAATATTCATGAGGTGGGTCGCAAATTGCGGCCCCATACCGACTATGGGCACTCGCAAACATGGAGGCCTGCTGTCGTCAGCAGACCTCCATGTTCGTGACTGCTTTTCAATAAAGCAGTTTTTTTTTTTTAAGTGTAGCCCGTTTTCCTTAAAGGAAAACGAGCTGCACTTAAAAAAAATCCGAAACCTTTAGTTTCGGTATTTTTTCAGGGCAGGGAGTGGTCCCTTGGACCACTCCCTGCCCTGAAAAAATAATTTGGGGTCCATTCACAAAGAGGAAGGGGTCCCATGGGGACCCCTTCCAATTTGCGAGTGGGTTACCATCCACTTGAAGTGGATGGTAACTGCGACACCATTTGCGACCGCATATGCGGTCGCAAATGGTATTGCATACCACTAGGAATCGCAAATAGGAAGGGAACACCCCTTCCTATTTGCGATTCTGAAATGCATTTTGCGAGTCGGTCCGACTCGCAGAATGCATTTCTGCATAGGAAAATGCGATTTGCAACTCGCAAACGGCAGTTTTTGCCGTTTGCGACTTGCAAATCCTTTCCTACATCTGGCCCCTAGTTCCTTACTACCACCATGGTGCACCTTATTTTAAATACGGTGCACACATGGTGGCGTTAGGGGGCACTAAGGGGCGCAAGAAAGGTGGCGCTGTGTTCTTAAATATGCCCCACCGTCTTCCCTGAGGACAGTGACCCCTCCCCCATGTCAGCACCCTGTGCAGCCCCATCGGCCGCACAACCCTAAAGCCGGCCCTGCATGTAACTCTACCCTGACATGAGGTACCCCACTCTAACAATGGATCCCTGACACACCTCTATCAATACAGATATTATTTTCGTTTTTTGAATATATATGAATCTCGGTTTATGCCACAATAGTTTGTGCAGCATTGTACAGGCCTGGCCATGACACAGAGATTGTAACAGGAAAGCTGCGCCTACACTGAAGGATGCTCTCCCCCTAAACAAGCTTCACCCCTCTGAGCAAACAGGTCTAACTCCAGTGGCAGCCCCGGCCCTCCTAGTTTCATTGCAGCCTTCACTCTTCTGCTCATCTGCTGTTGTGAGCTGAAGTCAGGGTCCTGTGTAGGGCAGCGCCCTGTGCAATTACCACCGGCTGCCTGCACTTGTTACCAGACAGTGTGGAAAGCAAATTTGCACCCCAGCAGACACTGATGATCAGACAATAATTCAGCAGCATTTTTACGCCTGAAAAAAACACCAATTTAACATTGTGAAAAGTAGCACATGACACTTTCTCCAGGGAGGCTGAGGCGTGTGGGAGGGGAATACATGACTACGTCATCACGCAAGTCTTTCTGATCGAATGGAGGGTGCATGTGATGCAGGGGAAGGCAAGGATGCTCTGGGGAGACGTGGACGCCTTGGAGGTGGGATACGTATGCAGAGGACACCACGAACGTTTACCCTCTCTGATCAGGTGTCAGTCACGTGTATCAGGGCAAAGAGTATTAATGCCCCGGGAGGGGCACTGATACTGTGAGTGGAGAGCAGCCACCCTGGTGCAGCCACTCTCGTGCAGGCACTAAAGTGCTCCGTGCGGGGGGGCATTTAGTGCAGTGCATTAGATGGAAATACAAAGGTGCAGGCGCCCACTATGCAGAGTGCCTGTCTGCCCCTGAAAAGTACCAGTACTCTCTCATTGAAAGGATTAACAGCAGTGCTGAGAAGTGCAGCTACTTTACCTTTCACATGAAAGAAGTGCAGGTACTCTCCCTTTCAAATAAAAGAAGTGCAGGTACTCTTCCTTCCAGCTGAAAGAAGTGCAGGTACTCTCCCTTTCAAGTGAAAGAAGTGCAGGTACTCTCCTTTTAAATGAAAGAAGTGCAGGTACTCTCCCTTTAAATGAAAGAAGTGCAGGTACTCTCCCTTTCAAGTAAAAGAAGTGCAGGTACTCTCCCTTTAAATGAAAGAAGTGCAGGTACTCTCCCTTTAAATGAAAGAAGTGCAGGTACTCTCCCTTTCAAGTAAAAGAAGTGCAGGTACTCTCCCTTTCAAGTAAAAGAAGCGCAGGTACTATCCCTTTCAAGTAAAAGACGTGCAGGTACTCTCCCTTTCAAATAAAAGACGTGCAGGTACTATCCCTTTCCCCTTTCAAATGAAAGAAGCACAGGTACTCTCCTTTTCACATGTAAGAAGTGCAGGTACTCAGTACCAGATAGTACCCTCCACAGGTGTTAGCAGGGCATCCCCCAGAACCTGCCCTTTGGAACTGTGGTGGACAGGCCAAAAACTGGAAGTACTCTGTGCCAGGTAGGTAGAAGTACTCTGTGGCAGGTAGGTTGAAGCACTCTGTGGCAGGTAGGTAGAAGTACTCTGTGGCCGGTAGGTAGAAGTACTCTGTGGCAGGTAGGTAGAAGTACTCTGTGGCAGGTAGGTTGAAGCACTCTGTGGCAGGTAGGTAGAAGTACTCTGTGGCAGGTAGGTTGAAGCACTCTGTGGCAGGTAGGTAGAAGTACTCTGTGGCAGGTAGGTTGAAGTACTCTGTGTCCGGTAGGTTGAAGTACTCTGTGGCAGGTAGGTAGAAGTACTCTGTGGCAGGTAGGTTGAAGTACTCTGTGGCAGGTAGGTGGAAATACTCTGTGGCAGGTAGGTTGAAGTACTCTGTGTCCGGTAGGTTGAAGTACTGTGTGGCAGGTAGGTAGAAGTACTCTGTGGCAGGTAGGTAGAAGTACTCTGTGGCCGGTAGGTTGAAGTACTCTGTGTCCGGTAGGTTGAAGTACTCGGTGTCCGGTAGGTAGAAGTACTCTGTGGCAGGTAGGTTGAAGTACTCTGTGTCCGGTAGGTAGAAGTACTCTGTGGCAGGTAGGTAGAAGTACTCTGTGGCAGGTAGGTTGAAGTACTCTGTGTCCGGTAGGTAGAAGTACTCTGTGGCAGGTAGGTAGAAGTACTCTGTGGCAGGTAGGTTGAAGTACTCTGTGGCAGGTAGGTAGAAGTACTCTGTGTCCGGTAGGTAGAAGTACTCTGTGGCAGGTAGGTAGAAGTACTCTGTGGCAGGTAGGTTGAAGTACTCTGTGGCAGGTAGGTAGAAGTATTCTGTGGCAGGTAGGTTGAAGTACTGTGTGGCAGGTAGCTTCAGATATCCGCAAAAACGGTAGCAAAGGGAACTGAAAGCAAGGGAGCAGAAATCAAAAGATATTGAGAGTGAGAAAGAGAAATGGGGATATCATTTGGGGCTCGTTTACTACTTTTTACGCAACACAACGCAGCAAGGCAACGAGCTGCTCCGCGTAACAGGGAATGAGCAGAAATGTGCCATATTTACAATGACGTGGGTCATTCCTGCTGGTGCACTGTGTGCTGCCTGGCGCCAACACTGGCACCCTTGTGGCATGGTGCAAGGATGCCTGCGTTACAGGCAGGCAGTGGCGGCTGGCGGCATTGCGAAGTGGTAGGGCGAGCAAACAGGCTGCACAGAAACGCCCAGGCTGGTGCTGCGCCAGGCTCCCTTCCAGCACGCCCAATGCTTCGAAAACCCACGAGTCCCCGTGTACATGAAAAGGCTCATCCGCGGATCACCAAGTCATTCTCTGACTCGAGGAGGACAATGCCTGTCCTCGCTCAGGTGCGCTCCCTCGCGGCGCAGTGATGCTGGGAATTACACCCACACATGAAAAACCAGAGACAGAATCACGTGAACTATGTTACCTATTTTTGGGGCAAATACAAGACAAATACGCCTGTGTGCTAATTGAATTTAAAACCACATATTGACAATTCTGCTCTGGGTGGTGAAGGGAACCACAACAAAGTAAACATGCGCTTCAAAGCACTTGGCCATAATGATGTTATCAGTAGGCATCTTGTCGAGCCCAGATGTAGCCTTTAACAGCACAGGGCCTTCCAATTTTATTTGTTATAATGGCCAGCGACTTTCAAAGTGGGGCACCCACAGGTCAGTGCTTTCTCCAGTCCTCCGGCTCCGAGCATGGCCCAGGTGACTTCCCCAGAGCCACCTCCCCTAACCATTGCAGACTCTGCTCTCATGCTGTTACCCAGTATGAAAGCAGTGGCAGGATTGGTTGGAGCTGGCTGGCTCGGCACTCACACTGGCACTAGGGGCCTGTGCTGTCTATCCACCCAGCTGTCTAACATAGCTCAGGTTGGAGAAGTTTCAACTGCACACGTCAGGCTGGCCGCCAAAGGACAGTCGGGCAAAGTGACATGCGCAGTTAAACTGGTAGAGCCAGGCACCACTCCTCCCTGCTCCCAAGATGCACTGCAGCAATGGCCCCACCCCCAATGCCCTCACACTCAGCTCTGGCGCTGGCAGAGCAAAAAATAGAATGGCAATAAAGTTACTTTATTACCATTTTACTTTCACCTTTGCTGTGCCCACGGCAAGGGGTGGGTGGCGCTCCTCCATCCAAATGAAGCAACTGCTGCTGGAGGCAGGATTGTTTTTGTGCTTGAAGGGACAGTTTTCTGAACAAAAACAATCCTTACAGGCATTTTCCTCTGTATTCACGTGCTGCAGAATGCAAGGGGGCTTTGCATGGCTTACTAAATCCCAGATAAGGACTTGAGTTGCCTTGCAATGACTTGTGTCACGCAAGGACCACGGACATCCTTAGTAAATATGGGCCTCTGTACATTGGACAGAAATAGGTTGAGGTAACTAGTGTGTCCAGTACATAGGATGGCGCGGTCCACTCTACACTTGTTATCCACCTGCAAAAACTGAGATAACAAAGGAATGAACAAGGCAGCTATCTTTGCAAAGATTGGACAAAGTGCAGAAGGGGCAGATAAAAGAGCAACGGAGGAGGAGAGTGTTGTCAGGAAAGTCCTGTGTGGCACTCTAAGCATGTGGTGAAGGGAGTGCCGGAGTACCACGTCCTGCATGGAGCGTGTGCAGTGTCATATACTCAGGTATCTATCAGGCAGCCAGGAAGAGGGGGTCCTTGCTGGTGAACCACCCCTGATGAAACACTATTGGATGTGGGGTCAAAGTAAGGACCCCTTAGAGAATATGATGCCAGGAGTGGAGGATGCATGATACACCTGAGAAGCAGATGTGAGGGCAGCAGGGGAAGAGTGCAGAGAATGGGATGCAGGGGAGGAAGGCACAACCTCCTCTCCTAGGGAGACAAACAGATTATTAGTCAATGAAGTGATCCCACAGGGTTCGTGCCTGAGCCCGACTCTAATTAATGTTTACATAGCGACACTTGCGCAAATAGTGAGATCTTATGGATTTGAGATCATATCCTATGCGGATGATACGCAACTGCTTATCTCCTTTGGATCTGACTCTAGGAAAGTGCAGTTCTCTCTTTGCATGTGTGAAGTTGCAATATGGAGGACCGATACCCGTCTCCAGTTAAATGGAGATAAAATGGAGATTCGACTATTTGGCAAAGCATTTGAAATATGGTCATCCAATCGGTGACCATTTGAGCTTAGCCCGACCAACCCCAAACAGGTCATAAAAATTCTGGGGGTCAAAACCGATCAATCTTTATCGATGAAAGCGCAGGTGGATTCTATCCGTGGTACGTGCTATGCCAGTATGTAGCTGCTAAAGAAGTCCTTTCCGTGGCTTCCCCCAGATATAGAAAGTCTTTAGTCCAAGTTCTCATCACCAGTCACCTGGATTATGGTCACACACTTCTGGGAGCAGTCAACGACACCTTGGTATCAAAGTTCCAAGAGGTACAGAATACTCATGCCTGGTTAATTTGCAATTTGCTCCATCGTACTCCCATGGCTCCCATTTTAATGGATCTCCATTTGGTGCCCATAAAAAATGCATATTATTTAAGATATGCTGCCCAACACAGAAAGCTTTACCTAAGGCCGTGCCCATCTGTCTACATTTCAAGCTATGTTTGTATCGGCCCTCTCGGGTTTTGAGATTTCCTAACTAAAAATGTCTTGTATTCGTACACCCAGATTTGCTGGTAGATCATTCTCCTACCTGGCGCCATCTTATTGGAATAAGGTCTCCCTGCCTATCCGCCTATGTGAGGATCACGTAAAATTGAAAAAGCTACTAAATTCTTGGCTGTTTAATACTTCCTTTTAAGTCTCTGGTAACTGCCCTGCTAACCTGCTGTGCCTGGCACCGAGATGCTCCTTCAGGACTGAGTTCCGCGCGATAGCAAGTGACTATAACATAACATAATGTAGCATAACATAAAATTCTTGTCCACAAATTCATCTTTTCCCCTAATTGCCAAAGGTGTTCCTGTTTCTGTGGCAGTAGATGACTGCTGCTTCTGATCGTTGGTTAGTTTTGGTTTTGCATAACTGCATATACTATGCTGTTTTTATAGGTTCACTATAAAGTGCACACGGATCGTGCAAGCTTCTTAAGGCGTCAGATGCCACATGCGAGTCTGCAGGGAAGCTTTCACCGCTCTGGGGGAGGATCCTGTGACAAGAGCTGAGGTTACTTCACTGAGTTCAGCCATTACACTGCAGATTAAGTCTGAATAAGTAAAGGAAAAACAGAATCACTTGTTGCAGTTGGAATGTAAACTAAACACTATGGCCCTGGTTCAGAAAGGTAAACGTACAGGTTTGTGTAAATTTTCGATTTTTTACAATTCACAAAGAAATTTGAGGTGTAGTATCTTTACAACTGCGGAGACTACGCACCCGTGGCAGAGACGCAACACATAAATAGATGGGCAACCGTAAAGATACTACTCGTAAAATTCCTTTGTGAATTGCAAAAAAAAGGTAAACTTACACAAAAGTGTAAGTTTATCTTTGTGGGTCAGGGCTTTAGGGTTTGGAGATTAAACATATGGGCCATATTTATGGAAAGTTAGTCGGCTTTTGCGTCATTCATTTTTATGCTAAAGCGGCGCTAACATAACTCCTTATTTATATTTAAACACTAGAACCGTATAGTGTCCAAATTTTGGAGTTACCGCCATTTTCAGGAAGTCCCAACCCACATTGCGTCTCATTGCGACAATGAAATGCAAGGTAGGCGTTCCCTTCCTAATAATGATGGTAGCCCTCCAGTGCCATATTTAACGGCTGATGCTGAAATGACGCGCACCTAGGAGGCGCACCTAAATAATGGCGCTAAGCCTGATTAGTGTCATTATTTAGCGCCTGGTCAGACCAGGCGTTAATGTGCTGGTAGGTCCATTTCTATGGGGAAACACCCTAGAATGGGCACAAAGATGCCCCCCAACACCCAGCATCACTGCCACCCACACCACAGGGACACTACAGGAGGAGGGAGCCCATCCCAGGTAAGTTGCAGGTAAGTGTATGTGTGTAGTGTGCCACTGGGGGTCTCTTATATGGGGCCCTCTGACTGGCACTGGGTATGTTGGGCTTGTCCTGGGCACAGTGCTCCCCTGGGGTAGGCACTGAGGTTGCGGTAATGACTCCTGTCTATACCTAGAAAGGAGTCATTTTTTGGCTGCTTGTGCATCAAAAAATGACGTTAGGCTGACTAGCAGCAGATCTTTTGCCGCTAATCAGCCTACCGTCATTTTTGACCCACTAGCGCCATTTCCCCTAACGCCATCCCTCACTGGATAGCATCTGATTTTGAGACGCTAGCTGTTCCTTAGCGCCATCGTGCGTGATTTCTTAAATATGGCGCACGGATGGCGTTAGGGAATGGCGTTAGCTCGTGTTAAAAAAAATTAAGCACAACTGCACTAGTGCAGATGTGCGCCACTTTTCATAAATATGGGCCATGGTCCTTTATAAGATTGACACTTGAAGAAATTATGTTCTATAATTGTTTTGTCTTGTCGGCCTCAGGGAGGATGAGGGATGTCTTTTACTTTGATGTATCTACAGCCATGGAGCTAGACCTGACCTATAGATTGCTACTGTGTAAACATGTATACATTTTGGAGCAATTCATTTTTATCTGACCTAATAGTTAAAAAAAAAACATACAGATCCTTTGAGAGATCATATATGTGCGAGTACATAAACATGTTATCCACAGCAGGGCAAGCTCTCCTGTGAGAATGTGTATGATGCACTATGTCTTCCTGATGAGTTCATGAGGCCATCTAACATCTACCTCTAATATGCATTCAACAAAGTGAGGGTTTAATGGACTATTCTGATGTAGAATCACATGCTTTTTTTCTTTTTCCTGCTGATGTTTCTTTGTACAGTTTGAGGTCAAGGCTGAAATTACTTCTTATCAATGCCTGCCCGGGGCTGAAAGCCTGTGCGTGGAAAGGTGTCGTTTCAGAACAATGCCTTTGTGAAGCAGACAATGAATGCCTCTTTCCAGGCTTCTTTTGAAAGGCCATCTTATCTGAAATTAAGCACATTTTGGATTCAAGGACTATTGTCCTCTAATACAGGCCTATTAAGATAATGTTAAATGTTTATTTTTGTACCTCGATTTTGGCTGCTTCCTACTGTCCAAATAATGTCCCTTGCTCCTGTGTGACTGAAGAGATCTGTGGATCCTGTGAGACAGAGCTGGAATATGGATGATAACTCACATCCTGCTTGTTACAAGGTGTCTTCACTCCTCGTGCAGCCATTATATTATACTTATATTTCTGAAAAACGATAAGAGGTGCCATATTTAGTCTGAAGACTGAAAAGGATAAGGGCCAGATGTAGGATGAGTCCAGTTTCCAATTTCCTAATTGCGAATCTTTGTGATTCACAATTAGGAAATCACAGCCTGCGATGTACGACAGTGTATTTAAACCCTATTTGCAGTTCCCAAAAGGGTCCTGCCCATCAATATTCATGAGGCAGGTCGCAATCTGTGACCCGCTGGGAATGGCGGCACTCACAGGGATGGTGGCTTGCTGGGGTCAGCAGACCACCTGGCCTGCGACTGCTTTTAAAAAAAGGAAAACGGGATGCATTACAAAAAGCAAAATATAAAGTTTGGTTTTCAGTTTATAAGAGTAGGCAGTGGTCCGTATGACTGGAAGCCTGTCCATGAAAATGAGCGAGTGAGAATGTAGAGGTGGCTCAGAGTAAGAGAGTAAGAATGAGTGAGCTAGGATAAGGGTGAGTACAGTTATTGTGATGTTATGAGTGTTAAGGTCATCTGACATCGCTTCCTGTGACATCATTAAGGTCAAAGGGTGTATGATATCACTTCCGCTACCCCTGGCATTTTGGTGAATCGGCGTCCATGCCTAGCAGCGATTTCGAAAGAGTCGTAAAATACATTTTATGGCTCATAAAGAATTTTCTGACTTGTAGAAAGACTTTTGTACGTAAAGGAACAGAACGTTTGTGGTATCAGGCCTGGTGAGTTTGTGAATCACACAATTTGTATTTGCTAAACGGCTTTGAGCATGAAATTTCAGATTTCCCAAGGAAAAGGAACAGTAATTTCCTATAGCAAATATAGCATTCATTGTAAAAGTGCTGTACTCTTCCACTGAAAGTGCTGTACTCAATGAAGCATCCCTTTTAAAAGTCCTGTACTCGTCCATTGAAGTGCAGTTTTCTATTGAAAGTGCTATACTCAACATAGCAGCCCTTTTAACAGTCCTGACTGACACTTCTCAGCAGTTGCTGCTGTACTTGTAAAGTAAGAGCACTGGCACTTTTCAACAGTTCTCTTTTATTTTTATCAACAGTACTTTTTTTTTAATTTTGTTACTTTTACTTTTCCTCTGCGTGGCTGCTGTGCTTTTCATGGAAGTGCAGTGCAGCACTTTTCGAAGAGCTGCTGAATCGAGTATAGCATTCTCACTGAAAGACTGCAGCACTTTTAGAAGAGCTGCTGAATGGAGTATAGCATTCTCACTGGAAGACTGCAGCACTTTTAGAAGAGCTGCTGAGTCGAGTACAGCATTCTCACTGGAAGAGTGCAGCACTTTTAGAAGAGCTGCTGAATCGAGTATAGCATTCTCACTGGAAGAGTGCAGCACTTTTAGAAGAGCTGCTGAATCGAGTATAACATTTTCACTGGAAGAGGGTAGCACTTTTAGAAGAGCTGCTGAGTCGAGTATAGCATTCTCACTGGAAGAGTGCAGCACTTTTAGAAGGGCTGCTGAGACGAGTACAGCATTCTCACTGGAAGAGGGCAAAAGTTTTAGAAGGGCTGCTGACTCAAGTATAGCATTCTCACTGGAAGAGTGCAACACTTTTAGGAGAGCTGCTGAATCGAGCATAGCATTCTCACTGGAAGAGGGCAGCACTTTTAGAAGGGCTGCTGCGTTGAATACAGCACTTTTAATGGAAGAGTACAGGACTTTTATATGTGCTATACTCAATACAGCAGACCTTCTAAAAGTGCTGCCATTTTCCTTGAAAGTGCTGAAGTCATCACAGCAGACTTCTAAATTATTAAACGCTTCTTAGTGTGAACACAAATTGTGCTTTCCATATTCTATCTTTTCTGATTCAGTCCTGATTATGCATCAGGGTATAATCCATTTCACATGAATTTTAAGTTCAGATTTCCTAATCTCCAACCTAGACAACCTTTTTGCATCTGCGCTTCCAAAATATCTGTACTGTGAAATAATATAGGACAATTTAATTGCACTGCTGGTTTAAAAATGGACCATGCATGTTCTACCCCTGGAAATGCCACTCTAATATTGTATTCTATTTCTATTAAAATTGGACCATGTGACTCGAGCCCCGTGTAGGAAGCTGGCCTGGCTTATAGTGGGTACCTTGTGGTACTTACACCTTGTGCCAGGTCCAGTTATCCCTTATTAGTAGATTAGTAGTGTTCTAGCAGCTTAGGCTGATAGAGGTAGCTATAGCAGAGCAGCTAAGGCTGAACTAGGAGACATGCAAAGCTCCTACTATACCACTTATATAGCACTATATCATAAGAAACACAATACTCAGAGTTACTAAAAAAAAAGGTACGTTATTTTAGTGACAATATGCCAAAAGAATCTCAGAGGATATACTGCCTTAGGAGGTAAGTAAAATACACAAAATATACACACAAACCAAAATCAGGTAAGTAAGGAGTTAGAAAAGTAGTGCAAACACTGTAGAACACAATAGAATGCAATAGGAGACAATAGGCCTAGGGGCAACACAAACCATATACTCCAAAAGTGGAATGCGAACCACAAATGGACCCCAGGCCTAGTGTAGTGTGTAGAGGGTTGCAGGGAGTGTAAGAAAACACTAAGGAAGTCCAAAATACCCCACCCCAAGACCCTGAAAAGTAGGAGTAAAGTTACCCTACCACCCCAGAAAGACAGTAAAGTTGAGATAGGGGATTCTGCAAAGACAACAACTTACTGCAAAGCACTGAAGACGGATTCCTGGACCTCAGGACCTGTGAAGGAAGGGGACCAAGTCCAAGAGTCACGCAAGTGTCCTGGGGGGCAGGAGCCCACTAAACCCCGAATCAAGGTGCAAAAGGGCTGCCTCCGGGTGGAAGAAGCCAAAGATTCAGCAACAACGGAAGGTACCAGGAACTTCTTCTTTGGTCAGAAGATGTCCCTTGGCATGCTGAAGGATGCAGAGTTGTTTTCACGTAGAAAGACCGCAAACAAGCCTTGCTAGCTGCAAGAGTCACGCTTAAAGGTTTTGGGTGCTGCCTGGGCCCAGGAAGGACCAGGAGGTCGCCCCTTGGAGGAGGAGACAGAGGGAGTGCTCAGCAACACAGAGAGCCCACGCAGAAGCAGGCATCCCCTGCAGAAGCACCTGAACAGGCGTTCAGAAGATCTGAGCACGACGGTTGTCTCAGCACAACAAAAGAGGGTCCCACGAAGTCGGAGTCCAACTCAGCAAGTTGGGCAGTGCAGGACAGAGTGCTGGGGACCTGGGCTATGCTGTGCATGAAGGAAGTCTTGCAAAAATGCACAGAAGATCTAGCAACTGCAGTTCACGCATTACACAAGATTACTGTCTGGAATGGGGAGGCAAGGACTTACTTCCACCAAATTTGGACAGAAGGGCCACTGGACTGTTGGGGACACTTGGATCCAGCTCCTGTGTTCCAGGGATCATGCTCATGAAGATGAGAGGGGACCCAGAGGACCGGTGATGCAGAAGTTTAGTGCCTGCGTTAGCAGGGGGAAGATTCTGGCGACCCACGGGATATTTCTTCTTGGCTTCCAGTGCAGGGTGATGGCAGACAGCCCTCAGAGCATGCACCACCAGGAAACAGTCGAGAAAGACAGCAGGATGAGGCGCTACAACGTTGCTGGTAGTCTTCTTGCTACTTTGTTGCGGTTTTGCAGGCGTCCTGGAGCAGTCAGCGGTCGATCCTTGGCAGAAGTCGAAGAGGGAAGTGCAGAGGACCTCTGGTGAGCTCTTGCATTCGTTATTTGAAGAGAAACCCACAGGAGAGACCCTAAATAGATCTCAGAGGAGGATTGACTACCTAACCAGGTAAGAGCCTATCAGGAGGGGTCTCTGACGTCACCTGCTGGCACTGGCCACTCAGAGGTCTCCATTGTGCCCTCACACCTCTGCATTCAAGATGGCAGAGGTCTGGGACACACTGGAGGAGCTCTGGGCACCACCCGTGGGGTGGTGATGGACAGGGGATGGTCACTTCCCTTTCCTTTGTCCAGTTTTGAGCCAGAGCAGGGCTGGGTGGATCCCTGAACTGGTGTAGACTGGTTTATGCAAGGAGGGCACCATCTTTGCCCTTCAAAGCATTTCCAGAGGCCAGGAGAGGCTACTCCTCTCAGACCCTTAACACCTATTTCTAAAGGGAGAGGGTATAACACCCTCTCTCAGAGGAAATCCTTTGTTCTGCCTTCCTGGGACTGGGCTGCCCAGACCCCAGGGGGGCAGAAACCTGTCTGAGGGTTGGCAGCAGCGGTAGCTGCCAGGAAAACCCCGGAGAGTTAGTTTGGCAGTACCCGGGGTCCATGCTAGAGCCCTGGGGATGCATGGAATTGTCCCCCCAAAACCAGAATGGTATGGGGGGACAATTTCAGTACCCTAGACATGTTACATGGCCATGTTCGGAGTTACCATTGTGAAGCTACATATAGGTATTGACCTAAATGTAGGTAACACGTGTAATGGTGTCCCCGCACTCACAAAGTGTGGGGGAAATTGCCCTGAACAATGTGGGGGCACCTTGGCTAGAGCCAGGGTGCCCTCACACTTAGTAATTTTGCACCTAAACTTCACTAAGTGAGGGTTAGACATATAGGTGACTTATAAGTTACTTAAGTGCAGTGTAAAATGGCTGGGAAATAACGTGGACGTTATTTCACTCAGGCTGCAGTGGCAGGCCTGTGTAAGAATTGTCTGAGCTCCCTATGGGTGGCAAAAGAAATGCTGCAGCCCATAGGGATCTCCTGGAACCCCAATACCCTGGGTACCTCAGTACCATATACTAGGGAATTATAAGCGTGTTTCGAGTGTGCCAATCAGAATTGCTAAAATTAGTTACTAGCCTGTTGTGACAATTCTAAAAGAAGAGAGAGCATAAACACTGAGGTTCTGGTTAGCAGAGCCTCAGTGATACAGTTAGGCACCACACAGGAAACACACACAGGTCACAAACGTATGAGCACTGGGGTCCTGGCTAGCAGGATCCCAGTGACACATATCAAACATACTGACCACATAGGATTTTCACTATGAGCACTAGGCCCTGGCTAGCAGGATCCCAGTGAGACAGTAAAAACACCCTGACTTATACTCACAAACAGGCCAGAAGTGGGGTAACAAGGCTAGAAAGAGGCTACCTTCCTACACCCCGCCCTTAATTATGCAAACTTGTCTCTCTTCCTCTTTGTTTAGGCTGCTTCCTGTTTATTTAACATTTCACAGGGAGACCAAGACCCTGCCCTTCCCTACTGTCTACAACCTTCTGCACAATGAGCTTTACTCCAAGACACCACTTTGCACTAATTGAGCACCAAACAAGGCATTAAATTAAAGGGGCATGCTGGAAGCGGGCAGCCTATCAAGCACCTTAGAATGTAGTCCATTACTGCTGGTATTGGACTGCTCTGGAGTCCATCTCAGAGAACACAGTTCAATTCAAGTTCAGGCAGAAAGGAGGGAAGACAGTGGAAGGGAGGGGCTGAGTGCTCGGAAGGCAGTGCCAGCAACTCAAGAGCCAATAGCTTTATTAACCATGGAGTAAGTCATTAGCACTTGTTATTGTTCACTTTCCCACTGAAGCACCCCCGGGGGCATGTCTAGTGAGAAATCAAATAATGGACTAGAATACAGCCCTGAGTAATTACCAGTGGGTGAGATTAATTCAGGCTTTCTATACCTGACATTTTGTTTTGATCATGGAGGGGCCCTAAGTACAACATAAATGCCACAATATGGGTTCTGTAGTTTATTATCCCATAACACTTAAGCAATACCTCACTAGTGAGGCTCAGCACTGTAAAAATAGGTCAGGCCTGATTCACAAAGGTAAAGTTAGACTTTTGGTTTTAGCCTCAGGGCTCCGAGTGCAGAGATTCCGTCCTGAGTGCGGAGATTCTACTCCGGGTGCGGAGAGATTCCGCCCGAGTGTGGATGTAAAGATACTACTCTTCCTAATACTGAATCGCAAAACCCAAACTGCGATTCGGTAACAAGTTACCAAATCACAGTTTGGGCTTTGTACGTCCCAAAAAGCATTTTTCTAGTCGCAAATGGGCCGATTTGCAAGGCTTATTTTCATGTGTTTGGTCCCTCTCTGTAGGAGCACAGTGACCAAAAGAGCAGTGGACAAGAATGTGGCAAAGAGTATTTAAATGGACGGCATTAGTTCAAGCGATCCCAAAGCATTGTACCCATTATTTAGTTGTGTTTAGTGGGAAGCCTCCATTACATTAGGCGTTGCCGGAAGTGGGTCCTGCAGCAGACTGAGCCAAAGGTGCATTTTACCAATGAGGTGCAATGAGGCCGCAGCCGGTCTGCTGGGGCTTGTTTTTCTGGTCTTGAGGGAGACCGCCCTCTGCTGGGCACATGTGCATGGGCGGGGCCAGTTGTAGGACAAAACATGACTTGTGGACTTGGAGGGAGCCCTCAAGAGCTTGTGCCTCACTGGAGCATCACACAGTACCCCCGTGATGAAGGGCAAACATCAGCATGCCACTCTTCCTTGGGTGGCAAAGATGTGTACTGGCCCGGGTGACGGAGGGGGTGGATTTTGAGGACGCCATCTTGGAGGTTTTTATATTGAGTCTTTTTAACATTCGAAATTACATCTGGATTATATTCCTCCCTCCCCTCAAAGTCTGGAGTATCCAGCCCTTGCCTCACCCCTGAGAAACAGCAAGTGCATGTCTGGAACACAAGGATGCTCTTTGGTGCCCTTCAAGCGTCTGTGAAAATGTGAAGCAGTGATCACATCTGTGTTGTGCAACCTGCTCATCAAGCAGGATGTGGAACAGAGATGTAGTCAGAGCGAGATGTTGATCTAAAAGTATCATTAATATTGCCTAAAATATGCATAGGGAGATGCTCTAATGGAATCAGTGAGATTAGCTGCTGTGCAACTCCAACATCTGTGGGCTTAGTGGGGTTTTAATGGAATATTCTGTCTGAAAGTCACATTCTCAATTCTTTTCATGTGGTGCTGAAATATGAAATTAGCAGCACTACAGACTACAGCGGGACAATTGGAAGTCAACACTAAAACACTTCCAGGCTGAAATTGCTTCCAAACCCAGATTGCTGCCAAACCATTACTGTCTAGAGCTGAAAGGACGCAGGCGATGGGTTGTAGTTTCAGAACAATGCCCTTGTTAAGCAGTATATGAGTGTCTTTGAGTTACCTTGACAGAAAAGAAACACTTTGTGGAGTCGAGGCCTGTTGTTGTGCAACACCAGTCTATCCACACAATGCTAGATGGTCTTTTCAGCACCTACTTGAGGTGGTCTGCCTGAAGACAGCTTTGAGGTGCCTCAGGTCATACCCAAGCAGGAAAATAGAACAAAAGGGGGAGTCATGTGAAAAGATTTTGCAGGTGCTAAGCCTCATGTACGGAGGCGGAGGAGCTCGCCCATTGGCTAAGAGCTAGCTGAGGAGAAGTAAGGCAATATTTGGGTTTATTCTTCAGCTGCTGGTCACGTACATGCCCTCTTGCCATCACATCCTCAGATTCAGAAACTCACAGGGTCTGCCACCATCAAATGTAATTTCTTTATGTAGAAAAACTGTTTACATTTTTTATCTGAACTGTCAAAGGACTTTTGCAATCCTTTCCGAATCACAAATAGCAGGAGGTATGAAGGGGAGACCCCCCAGTTGGGGGAAGAGAAAAGGGACTCCTTCCCTTTTGGAATCACGTTCGTGAAAGAAGTTTTAACACAATAAAAGAAAATGAACATTTTTTTTTCATATATGTTTATTAATTTTTCATAAAAAATGGAACCAAACATGGGTCACACTAGCCTCGTATAGGGCTGCATACGGTACGACGATGATTTAAATAACCATAAATATACATCGGATAACAGACCCAAGAAAGAGAGAATGTACAAGAACACAGAAAAAGCAAATTAAAAAGAGAGAGAGAGAGAAAGCCGTTTCCCCCAATGCTGCATATACTGTAAGGTTGTTTCCCATAAAACAGGGCCGTGGGTGACACACAGGCTGGTTTAACAGGTGGGAATTATGACAGGAGACACCTACATTCCTAACTATAATGCGACAAGATAGCCCAGTGTATGTGTCTGTGCTCAGAGCATTTGCAGGATTGCTACTTACCCCCGGAGCAGTCTCAGAGCAGTCCCGAACCCTGATTTTATTCAGCACTGAATCAATACATTAACACTTCTCAAGTACCAGGTTCAGGGGGGACGTTCAATATTTTTTGACGCCCCTTCCAACAGAAAAATATCGAACATTCCCCTCCCTTAACTGCATTCCTTGTAGTTGTATTTTCAGGTAGTACTCAGCTTCAGCTCGTGTACATATCAAGACCAGTTTCAACCGTTCCCTCACATGGGGGGACAACTGGTGCCTTCCAGCGCATTGCTATTTAGCGCTTGAAGAGGACAAAAGCCAAGCCAACAAATTTGTTTATATGTTTGTCTGTTGGCATGTGTGTTCGCACTCCCAGTACACAGGATTCTGGGATGAAAGCAGTCGCCGCCTGGATGAAAGATAGTTTTCTCAAACTAAACTCAGACAAAACAGAAGTCCTCATCCTCGGCTCCACCACTTCCGCCTGGAACGACTCCTGGTGGCCCTCCGCACTCAGAAACACCCCCACCCCCACTGATCACGCCCGCAACCTCGGTGTCATCTTATACTCATCGCTCTCATTTGGGCCGAGAGGGGAGCGCTGTCTCATCTGGCTGCTTCCACACCCTGCGCATGCTCAGAAAGATCTGCAAATGGATCCCCACCGAAACCAGAAGGACAGTGACCTAGGCCCTTGTCAGCAGCCAACTCGACTACAGCAATGCTTTTCACACCAGAATCATCGCCAAGACCCGGAGAAGACTACAACGCATCCAAAATGCCTCTGCCCGGCTCATCAAGAATGCCCCACGACACAGCCACACCTCCGCCCTCCTAAGAGATCTACACTGGTTGCCAATCGACAAGAGAATCACCTTTAAGCTCATTACCCACACCTACAAGGCCCTACACGATGCCAAACCAGCCCACCTCAACCACAGAATTGCCTTCTTCGCTGCCAGACAACTCCGCTCCACCCACCAGTCCCTCGCCAACGTCCCCCGCATCCAAAAAACCACAGCCGGAGGAAGATCCTTCTCCCACATTGCCGCCAAGACCTGGAACACCCTCCCCATCCACCTCAGGCAATCCCCCACCCTGTCTCAGTTCCGGAAGGACCTCAAGACCTGACTTTCCGACTGATCGTTCCTCCCCCCTTCCTTCCGTCAGCTCCTTCAGACCCTCACGGGTGATTAGCCGCTCTATACAAATCCCCTGATTGATTGATTGACTGAGTAATCTCACTTGAGATTGTCACGATCTGGTCCCAAGCATATTGAAGTGGTTGACAGTCCGACGTCATATGATAGAAGTTCGCCCCTAGAGTGTGACATCGGGGACAAGCCGAGTTCGCTCCTGGGAACATTCACACTATCCTATGTGGAGAGAGATATGTTTGGTGGAGATAGTTTAACTGTGTATATCGGAACCGTGTGCTACGAGCCACCACTTTTATCTGTCGCACTACCATGGTCCATTGTCCATTGGTCAATGGAGGGGACAACACCATGTCCCATCCCGCCTGGGCCTGTGTGAGCTCTTTGAGCTACGCATAATATGTCAGGAAATTACCTACCGCATTATGGAATACATCCCTAAGTTTCTGGAAGGACAAAAGGGCACCCTCCCCATATCGTGCGCCCAGGGTAGTAAGGCCTGTTACTTTCCAGGCGGCCGTAAGAGGTGGTAATCAAACTCGGTGTCTGCCAGAGTGGGGTCAAGGGAGAATAGGGCAATCTACCCCCATGACCCAACACATACCTTGCCCAGCACATGCGGGCCACCTTCATCTGTCTGCTGTCCACTATATGTCAGAGTCTTGGAGATGCTAGCCAAGTATATAAGGGGACTCCATTAAGCGACCAGTGAATTGGCGCTCTTTCAGAACAATCACCAGTCCCAACCAATATATTAGCCACTGGAGTTGGGCCGCTGCATAGTACCATTCATAATTGGGTGCACCCAGTCCTCTCTCTGATTGTGGTTACTGTAGCACCTGCAAGGTCACCCGACGTCTGCCCCGCTCCAAACTAGTTCTGTTAGTAGGCTATGCGCTTCCTTAAAAAAGGTCCTAGGAATAACGGGAGAGCAGCGAAATAGTACAAGAGCCGCGGTAACACTACCATCATAGCTATCGCAAATCAACCCACCGGTGACAGCGGGAGGGATGTCTCAAAGGGGAGGGACCTACGGATCTCTCTTAAGGCCCCGTTCAGATTGCCATCATTCAGGTCATCAGGGTCGTGATAAGTCTATATACCCAAATATTTAAAAGTGTTGTGGCACCACTTCATTCGACAGTCAGGAAGAAAACCCCTTTCCGAGACCGGTACTGGTGCCAGCGGATATATACACGATTTGCCCCAATTGATTCGCAAACAAGATAACTCCCCAAAGTCATCCATCAGAACCATTAATTGTGAGAGCGCGTAAGGGGCATTGTGCTAACACCAGTGCATCATTTGCATATTGAGATCACATGATGCTCTCTGTGAAGCGGTATGCCCCACTGCCTCGCCTGATGTCGCAATTCACATGCTAAAGGCTCCATAGCCAGGGCAAACAATAGAGGGGACAACGAGCACCCCTGCCTAGTACCTCTGTGAATTGCAAATGCATTTCAAATAATAATACCAGTGCACACCCTCGCCATCGGACTACCCTATAGTGTTGTGATCCAGCTCACGGAAACAGGACCAAAGCCCATCTGCATGAGTGTGATGATGAGGAAGCCCCATTCCCATTCCAGGGTATCGAAAGTCTTCTCTATATCCAACGACACTGCACACACTCCTCTGCCTTGATCTGGAGCCATGTCCATAAGCTGGAGCAATCTCAATATTAATAAAGGTACTATGACCGGGGATAAAGCCTGACTGATCTGTGTGTACCAGACTATCAATGACAGGTAATAGTCTATTGGCCAATATTTTCCTCAGGATTTTATGCTCCAAGTTCAATAAGGATAGTGGTCAATATGATTGGACATCTAATGGATCTTGAGCACATTTAAGTAGAAACACTATCAGTCCCTCTATAAGTGTATGGGGTAGTTGGAAGGCTTCATTCAATATCTCCAGCAATTTCGGTGCGTGTGACCATATTTTGTGCGTAATATTCAATAGGGAGGCCATCAGTGCCCGCTGTTTTATTCCTGGCACTCTGTTTTATGGCCAGTTTAATTTCAGCTAATTGCAATGGTGCCTTTAAGTCCTCCCTTGATGTCGGCGAGAGCATAGGCAGTGGCAGGGCTTTTATGTAAGTACGTGTACGGTCCATTGGGGGTGATGGTAATGCCCAATATAATTATTGATAATAGTCCTTAAAAGCAGAGTTTATAGCTGTCCGCGTGTTCACTATTGTGCCATCTGGTAAGCGTATGGCCGCTATTGGCTGTCTATGTGCATCTTTCTTAACTAACCACACAAGTAATCTGCCAGATTGGTCTCCCTCTGAGAGTATCGTGGCTAATCTTTTCCGATAATCATGCCTCCCTAGATTTGTTTCTGTGTCCCTATATTCTCTCCTCAGGATGCGCAACCGATCCACATAGCCAGGTTGGCGCACTATCTCTCGTTCTAGTGTTCTCATCTCTTTTCCTAAATGAGAAAAAGCAGTTTTCAATGCTCTTCAAACCCCCTAAGTCACCCCCATACAGTGGCCTCGTACCACTACCTTATGAGCTTCCCACTCCAAAGCCCTAGATGTCGCCGTCTGGTGGTTCTGTTAAAAAAAAGTGAGAGTCAGGTTTGCAAGGTTATTCCTGTATGAAGGATCTAACAGGACCTCTGGTTGGAGTCACCAGGTTGGTTTCGCAGTTCATTGTCTGCCCCATGTTAACCTGAACATCAGAGGCGAGTGGTCTGAGAGCGTGCGTGCCAGGTATTCAAGTCCCCCAACCCGCCCGCTCAGTGATTCGCTGCATAAGAACCGGTCTAGTCTCGAGTGGGTATCATGAACAGGTGAATAATAGGAATTTTCCCTTGCCACAGGGTTGCGTAGCCGCCAAATAGTGCACAGGCGGTGTCTTGTAATCCACTCCTGCAGGTGCCATGTTGTGCGGATACATGCCTCACCCTGTAGTGTGGGGGTTGACCTATCCATATGTATATCAGGCACACAATTGTAATCACCACCCCATATTCCCGGGGATTGGAGATCGCGCAATATTGCAGGGGTAAGATTATAAAATCACTGGTTAACCGAAATGTGGGGCATATAAGCTTGTAATCACCAATGGAAGGCCATTGAGATGCCCCCTAGGATCACATACTGACCTTCTGTGTCAGTCTTATGGCATTCTACTAAAGAGGGGTGGAAGAGGTCTGTTGATCACCCATATGTCAGTGTTTGTGTATAAGGTACGCTTCTCAACTCTTAATCTCAGAATAAAGAAGCCTGGTGACCTGTAGTCACACCCCAAGTCTGTGGGCCTCGTGTCGCTATGCCTGGTGTCCGTTACCCCCAAAGTCATCCTCACCGTATCACGTCGGCCCCATTTATCAAATTACATTGAGAGGAATACAGTGTACAAAAAAGAAGAACAAACAAAGGCAAACATCGTGAACCAAACTTCCCCCCTCGCCGATAAGACCGAGAGTCTCCGGACTAATTTCCCCATACAAACAATAGCAACAGCAAAATTAAGTCGATAGCACTTTAACATGAACCTCCGCAAATTTGATTTTCCTCTGAGGACGTTGCACTTCTACAGGTGCGCATGGTCTACTTGTCCGCCCACCTGTAAACATGACAGCTGGGCCGGACCCATGTGTCCAGCCCCCCAGGCACCACTGGGTGGGCACTGCAGCCAGTGGGCCAAGACCAGGGTCAAAAGCGCCTAACAGTACCGAAAAAGGAGTCGGGTCGTGACTATGAGCCATCCTTGGTGCCATCTCTGGTCCTGGAGTACCAGTGTTTGATGTCTCCTCTGAGTTAGTAGGCACCGAACCAGCATCTTAGGAGTGAGAATAGTCCAGTGTAACAAACGAGTTTGTACTGAGGAGTGCCACCTTCACCGCTTTCGATTGTTCCCTTTCCGACTGTGCATGATCAGAGCAGTGTGCCGTCTTCCTGCGGCACCTACGACAAGGTGTCTACCAATCTCCTTTCATCCATTCTGAGTCTGCCGTCTCCGCCAGGCCGTTGGCATGAAGCCAGGTTCGGGTGTCTTCCGGTAAAGAAAAGAAATGAGTGGCATGCTTGTGAATGGCCTTCAATTTGGCAGGAAATAATAAGGCATATTTCAAGGATAACTCTCAGATTTTATGTTTCACGGCACCATAAGTGTTACAGCATTGTTGCACTTCAGCGGTGAAGTCTGGAAATGGCCTTATGAACGAAACAACTGTAAGTTTAAGTCCCGATCCTGGTAATTGAGGAAGTGGGCTATCACTGGGTGAGGTCTATCTCCAGGTGGCGGCAGTCTAGCGGGTGTCCGGTTTGCCCTTTCCACTGAGTGGAGTTTTGGTATTCTATCTCTCAACACCGTAGACACCAGCCAGTTCTCCAGAAACAACTCGACGTTGGGGCCCTTCACTCACTCCGGGAAGCCCAGGAACTGGATGTTATTGCAACGGGAGCGATGCTCCGCATCCTCCGCACACCGATGAAGGGCCTCAACCTTCGTTTGTAGGTCCTGCACCTGTATCGGTAGGTCCTGGAAGTTAGGGCGCATCCCGGTGAGTGCTGATTCCATCTCGTCCATTCTGTCCATTGGTTTATGGTGTCCAGTTTGAGTAAGTTGACTTCTATAGAAACCGTGTCTATCTTAGCCTCTGAGCTGGTCTTAGAGTCAACTATTGCCAGCAGGATTTTGTCGAACTGTGCAGAATGGCTGCGGAAGGTAGCATCCAGCCTAGTCAGTGAGTCCTCTATCCCGTCAGCGTGGGGAACTAAGTTGATAATGGCTAAGGCGTCCTGCCCAGTAGATTTGGGAGTCTTGGTGCGTACCATCATAACAGTTGGATCAGCATCCTGTCTGCAGATAGTAGGAGCCCATAGTAGGAGAAAGCCTGAACAGTGTGCCCACTACGCGTCAATTACTAATGGTGGTTGCTGGGATAGCGATAGAACCTGGTCACCACTGGTCCTGCTTGAAATGGGGTGACCAACCATTACCAGACCACAGTATCAGAGTGGTCGTTCAGATGGTGCAGGGTCCGCGCAGGCAAAAGGCGCAGGGGCAGCGGCAAAGAATTTCACCTTATTTCACAATGGAGACACAAGAATTGAGGTGGCTAGTGCAGGAAATGCCCTGACTGAAGTAGTTGGTGTCGTGATCATGAAGTGTACGTATAGGGCACGGGTCCACTGCACTCAATAAGTTTTATTAATGAAAGGTCCAAATCAAATTTTTGAGTCTCACGTCTCCGTCAACACCGTTTTGCCCCACTCCTGAGTTTCCCTACTCGCTGTGCCTTGGTTACACAATCACAAGGGCTCCTGCTACAGGCCTCAACGCTCACCCCTGGTACTTCTAACTCTAGCAGCCAGCATCCTAGACAGCATCCCCTATGGAGAAGTAGGCCCACATATAAAAAGTTATACCGGGGTACCTTCCTACCTTTATGATGCAGTGGTCATCTGCTCTTGGTAAATTAGAGGAAGGGCCCCCGCCAAGTCACCGAGCCGTCCCCTCTCAGCAGCGCTATTGTGTTCCACTCTGAGTTCTTGCACCCGCTGTATCCCAGGCCTCTTGTACACTCCCCAAGCTCCTGCAGTGGTACACAGCGCCCACGTCCAGCGAGACTTCCTCTGGCAGCCGGCCGCCACAAGGGACCGGCAGCCCACCAACAGCCGGAGCTCCTGCCCCTGCTTCCGGAGTGGGAGTAGGGAGCCCCCTGACTCAGGCACACTTTTGGGAGCACACCTTGGCTCTCATTTGGGCCTCGCCCAGTTTGCGGCAGCCAGGTCCTGCTCCACTGTGGGCTGCCACGGAAACCCCTTCGCCTCCGCAATTCACAGGCCACCCTCTCACCATGGCGTCCATTATCGAGTCTCTCTCCCAGCACACATTTCCATAAGTCGATGCCATCCCAGGCTACATATGACGTTTAAGTGTCTGCAGTACTATGGAGACTTTTTTTTTACCAGCGAGCGCGAAGCAACCAGCAGCACCCCTGTCGAGGTTGAGAGTATCCTGCTGCTCTTCTGTGCGTCGGGTTACACAGATCTGGCTGGATTTTGAAAGATATTTGGCGGGCCAGTCGGAGCTCAATACAGTGTGTCCGACTTGACCGCCATCTTGGCCACGCCCCCAAAAGAAAATTAACATGTAGCTGAAACACAGACATTTTGTTGAGTGAACTGTGGTTATGCTTACATAAGCTGATGTATGCCTTCATTTCAAAATGGTTGGCACTGTCTATAGCCATCTTTCAGCATGTAATGTTTGTTTTAGTTTCACCCTGCAAACAGACTATTCATTCACAAACAACTTTGTAAACACTGCATTGAGCTTTAACGCCATTTTCTCAGGTACAGACTGACAGACTTTTCTTTAGAGTCTTGTAGCACACTGTTCCACTGAGAGTGAATGTTCCCAATTCATCACCTATTGAGACCACAGTGATTTCTCATGAGATTTTGTCATTGGATATCGTCATTGGCCGGAGGCAGCCGCTCATTACACAGCTCCACCTGGAACCGCAGAGAATCAAGAGGACAGTGGAGTAACAAAGGCCCCCCTCAGCTCCAGGGGTCCCCCTCAGCTACATCCACACTTTCTGTAAGACCCTCCCACCTCAGATTCGCACCAAACCATCTGTCATCAATCAATCAATCAGGAATTTGTAAAGCACACTACTCACACATGAGGGTCTCAAGGTGCTGAGGAGGGTGGGAGGGGAGGAGGGGGGAGGAGGTGCTGCTACTGCTCGAACATCCAGGTCTTGAGAAGTTTCCGGAAGGTAAGGAGGTTTTTGGTCTGGCGCAGGTGGGTGGGAAGAGTGTTCCACTTTTTGGCGGCAAGCAGCGAGAATGATCCATCGGCGGTTGTAGTTCTGCAGATGCATGGGACGGTTGCGAGGGCGAGGTCAGCGGAGCGGAGATGCCGGGTCGGGGTGTAGAAGGAGAGTCGTCTGTTGAGGTGTTCTGGTCCGATGTTCAAGAATTCAAGAAGGAAGCCAAACAGATCTTGTTGAACAGATTCCTCCCACTCTAAACCTGTGACTCCAACAAATACGTTCCGATGGACAAGGGACCATGGGAGTTCCTGACGGCCACAGACTGAAAAAGTGGTACGAACTCCTCAGCACCTTACTTTCTTCTGGCTCGCTACACAAAATAAGTTTACTTGGGGCTGTAACTAAATCAGGGGTCACGAGGTGAGATACACAAGGATAGATGACTTGCACATACGCCAACACAGACAGGCAATATTGACTTCTGCTCTACCAATGTAACAATGTATGCCGTGTGTTGTTTGTTATAACTATTAGCTGGTGCTTTTTAATATATTTGACTACTGTTTCTCTTCCGACCTTTGATCTACTACTAACTATTGTGTGAGTTGTAATTAGCTGCCTTGTACAGCGCTCTGAGACCCTAGGGTCATGTTCGTGTTGTACATAACTCATTTAAATTGAATTCAATTAAATTCTCCTTTCAGCTACGGTACAGTTTTACGCAGCTGGCCTTCGTGATCAAAGAGGCATTCCCATGTCCTGGAGTAGTTTTATGTCAAAATACATAAATATCGTCTGACATAAATATTCTGCGCTAATATCAGTTACAAAAATATAATGCCATTGTGCCGATATTTTTGTAGACGATATTTAGGGCACACAGGGGCAGATTTAAGAGCCTCTACTGCCTCCTTGCGCCACATTAAAGTAATTTTTTCCCTCTAATACGATGCCAAAATCGCTGCGCCAAATTTACAAAGTGGCGCAATGCATGCTTTGCACCACATTGTAATCCTTTGCGCTACATTAGTTCTGCGCCAGCCATAATGTATGCAAAGGGGGGGGGGGAAATGGTGCAAAGAAACCTAAGAGATTTCTTTGCGTCATTGTTTTCAGCACTTTTAACGTCTGCTCAGAGCAGGCGTTAAAAGGAGGCACACTATTGTCTACAATAGGCCTCAATGGACTTTGCATGATTAGCGTCAACATTTTTTACTCTAATCCTGCAGAGCTCTGAACTAGCGTCAACATTTTTGACGTTAGTTCCTCTAACTACTGCCATGGTGTGCCGTATCTTAGATATGGTGCAGACATGGTGGCATTGAGGGGCCGCTAAGTGGCACAAGAAAAGTGGTGCTGCACTGAGTGCAGCACCACTTTTCTTAAATCAGGCCCACAGTAATATATATCTTAGATGATATTTTGATACTGCAATGCCACAGCAGCACACAGGGCTTGTAGTACACAGGTTCATGGTCTTGCCACACTCACCCTGTATCCACCACTGTGTGAAGTGCTGACACACCGTGACGTGCACAGAAGGTCAGTGTGGTATGCTGTGTTAGGTAGTTTGGAATGGCAGTGCCTTGACCGGAAAGAGAGGGAAAGAGTTGGAGCTGAGGAGCTGCAGTGGTCAGACCTCTGATGGATGGGGTCTACATAAAGAAAATATTTAAATATCATTCATCGTGTAACCTCAAACTTCACATTGGCGACGACTGGAGAGAGCGACCTACGCTCCAGACCCTAACATCTGCTCTCAGCAGCCGAGGAAGAGTGAAAATACAGGAAACCTGCTGACCAGATTGGACTGACATTGAATCTAAGAATTGTTGGCAACTCCATCCGTGTTTCCTACGAAACGCAACTCCTGTGGGTGAGTTTTGTTTAATAAATTTGCTGCGCTTGTGTAGTGTGACGGTTATCCCATGAACGATGTACCTGTATGCGTGAATGATAGCACAAGCATGTAGCAGGACGAACAAACAGTACCGTCATTAGCAGCGTCCCTCTTGACATGTCTGCCAGTTGGCAGCTTGTGCCAGCAGAGCACCTCCTCTATGACGATTGTCTGTGAGAGCAGATGACGTCCATTCCTGTGCAGAGCTCGTCTCATCTATGACGATTGTCTGTGAGTGCAGGTGACGTCCATTCCTGTGCAGAGCTCGTCTCATCTATGACGATTGTCTGTGAGAGCAGATGACGTCCATTCCTGCATGGGCTCATCTCATCTGTGATGATTGTCTGTGAGAGCAGATGACGTCCATTCCTGCGTGGCGCTCATCTCATCTGTGACGATTGTCTGTGAGAGCAGATGACGTCCATTCCTGCGGGGCGCTCGTCTCATCTGTGACGATTGTCTGTGAGTGCAGGTGACGTCCATTCCTGTGCAGAGCTCGTCTCATCTATGACGATTGTCTGTGAGAGCAGATGACGTCCATTCCTGCGCGGTGTTCATCTCATCTATGACCATTGTCTGTGAGTGCAGATGACATCCATTCCTGCATGGGCTCATCTCATCTGTGATGATTGTCTGTGACGTCCATTCCTGCGTGGCGCTCCTCTCATCTGTGACGATTGTCTGTGAGTGCAGATGACGTCCATTCCTGCATGGGCTCATCTCATCTGTGATGATTGTCTGTGACGTCCATTCCTGCGCGGTGTTCATCTCATCTATGACCATTGTCTGTGAGTGCAGATGACATCCATTCCTGCATGGGCTCATCTCATCTGTGATGATTGTCTGTGAGAGCAGATGACGTCCATTCCTGCGTGGCACTCGTCTCATCTATGACCATTGTCTGAGTGCAGATGACGTCCATTCCTGCATGGGCTCATCTCATCTGTGATGATTGTCTGTGACGTCCATTCCTGCGTGGCGCTCATCTCATCTATGACCATTGTCTGTGAGTGCAGATGACGTCCATTCCTGCATGGGCTCATCTCATCTGTGATGATTGTCTGTGACGTCCATTCCTGCGCGGTGTTCATCTCATCTATGACCATTGTCTGTGAGTGCAGATGACATCCATTCCTGCATGGGCTCATCTCATCTGTGATGATTGTCTGTGACGTCCATTCCTGCGCGGTGTTCATCTCATCTATGACCATTGTCTGTGAGTGCAGATGACATCCATTCCTGCATGGGCTCATCTCATCTGTGATGATTGTCTGTGACGTCCATTCCTGCGTGGCGCTCATCTCATCTATGACCATTGTCTGAGTGCAGATGACGTCCATTCCTGCATGGGCTCATCTCATCTGTGATGATTGTCTGTGACGTCCATTCCTGCGTGGCGCTCATCTCATCTATGACCATTGTCTGTGAGTGCAGATGACGTATGACCATTGTCTGTGAGTGCAGATGACGTCCATTCCTGCATGGGCTCATCTCATCTGTGATGATTGTCTGTGACGTCCATTCCTGCGCGGTGTTCATCTCATCTATGACCATTGTCTGTGAGTGCAGATGACGTCCATTCCTGCATGGGCTCATCTCATCTGTGATGATTGTCTGTGACGTCCATTCCTGCGGGGCGCTCGTCTCATCTGTGACGATTGTCTGTGACGATTGTCTGTGAGTGCAGGTGACGTCCATTCCTGCGTGGCGCTCCTCTCATCTGTGACGATTGTCTGTGAGTGCAGATGACGTCCATTCCTGCATGGGCTCATCTCATCTGTGATGATTGTCTGTGACGTCCATTCCTGCGCGGTGTTCATCTCATCTATGACCATTGTCTGTGAGTGCAGATGACATCCATTCCTGCATGGGCTCATCTCATCTGTGATGATTGTCTGTGACGTCCATTCCTGCGTGGCGCTCCTCTCATCTGTGACGATTGTCTGTGAGTGCAGATGACGTCCATTCCTGCATGGGCTCATCTCATCTGTGATGATTGTCTGTGACGTCCATTCCTGCGCGGTGTTCATCTCATCTATGACCATTGTCTGTGAGTGCAGATGACATCCATTCCTGCATGGGCTCATCTCATCTGTGATGATTGTCTGTGACGTCCATTCCTGCGTGGCGCTCATCTCATCTATGACCATTGTCTGTGAGTGCAGATGACGTCCATTCCTGCATGGGCTCATCTCATCTGTGATGATTGTCTGTGAGAGCAGATGACGTCCATTCCTGCGGGGCACTCGTCTCATCTATGACCATTGTCTGTGAGTGCAGGTGACGTCCATTCCTGCATGGGCTCATCTCATCTGTGATGATTGTCTGTGACGTCCATTCCTGCGTGGCGCTCCTCTCATATGTGACGATTGTCTGTGAGAGCAGATGACGTCCATTCCTGCGGGGCGCTCATCTCATCTGTGACGATTGTCTGTGACGATTGTCTGTGAGTGCAGGTGACGTCCATTCCTGCGTGGCGCTCCTCTCATCTGTGGCGATTGTCTGTGCGTGCAGGTGACGTCCATTCCTGCATGGGCTCATCTCATCTGTGATGATTGTCTGTGACGTCCATTCCTGCGCGGTGCTCATCTCGTCTGTGACGATTGTCTGTGAGTTCAGATGACGTCCATTTCTGTGCGGCGCTCGTCTCATCTGTGATGATTGTCTGTGACAATTGTCTGTGAGTGCAGATGATGCCCATTCCTGCGCAGGGCTCGTCTCGTCTGTGACGATTGTCTGTGAGTGCAGATGACGTCCATTCCTGCATGGGCTCATCTCATCTGTGATGATTGTCTGTGACGTCCATTCCTGCGGGGCGCTCGTCTCATCTGTGACGATTGTCTGTGACGATTGTCTGTGAGTGCAGGTGACGTCCATTCCTGCGTGGCGCTCCTCTCATCTGTGACGATTGTCTGTGAGTGCAGATGACGTCCATTCCTGCATGGGCTCATCTCATCTGTGATGATTGTCTGTGACGTCCATTCCTGCGCGGTGTTCATCTCATCTATGACCATTGTCTGTGAGTGCAGATGACATCCATTCCTGCATGGGCTCATCTCATCTGTGATGATTGTCTGTGACGTCCATTCCTGCGTGGCGCTCCTCTCATCTGTGACGATTGTCTGTGAGTGCAGATGACGTCCATTCCTGCATGGGCTCATCTCATCTGTGATGATTGTCTGTGACGTCCATTCCTGCGCGGTGTTCATCTCATCTATGACCATTGTCTGTGAGTGCAGATGACATCCATTCCTGCATGGGCTCATCTCATCTGTGATGATTGTCTGTGACGTCCATTCCTGCGTGGCGCTCATCTCATCTATGACCATTGTCTGTGAGTGCAGATGACGTCCATTCCTGCATGGGCTCATCTCATCTGTGATGATTGTCTGTGAGAGCAGATGACGTCCATTCCTGCGGGGCACTCGTCTCATCTATGACCATTGTCTGTGAGTGCAGATGACATCCATTCCTGCATGGGCTCATCTCATCTGTGATGATTGTCTGTGACGTCCATTCCTGCGTGGCGCTCCTCTCATATGTGACGATTGTCTGTGAGAGCAGATGACGTCCATTCCTGCGGGGCGCTCATCTCATCTGTGACGATTGTCTGTGACGATTGTCTGTGAGTGCAGGTGACGTCCATTCCTGCGTGGCGCTCCTCTCATCTGTGGCGATTGTCTGTGCGTGCAGGTGACGTCCATTCCTGCATGGGCTCATCTCATCTGTGATGATTGTCTGTGACGTCCATTCCTGCGCGGTGCTCATCTCGTCTGTGACGATTGTCTGTGAGTTCAGATGACGTCCATTTCTGTGCGGCGCTCGTCTCATCTGTGATGATTGTCTGTGACAATTGTCTGTGAGTGCAGATGATGCCCATTCCTGCGCAGGGCTCGTCTCGTCTGTGACGATTGTCTGTGAGTGCAGATGACGTCCATTCCTGCGCGGTGCTCATCTCCTCTGTGACGATTGTCTGTGAATGCAGGTGACGTCCATTCCTGCGCGGCGCTCATCTCATCTGTGACCTTTGTCTCAGAAATGCTCAGAGGAACAACGTGCGGAGCTGGCAGAGGCACGTAAGGAACGCCAGCGGCCATCTTGGCTTTGGAAGCAGCATGTTTGTGGGATTGAACTTCAATTCAGCAGACGTCTTACTTGGGAATTTCTGCTTCGATATAAACAGCAAGTGTCACAGTCTGTGATATGCACACACAAGGTTACAAAAACCACAGTGAAAGGTTTGGAAGCGGCCCGTTTGGGGAACTGAATTTCAATACAATGGGGAGTTTACTTGGAAGTAATTGCTTGTTCCTGCTTTGATATAAACAGCATGTGTTACAGTGTGTGATACGTATTCACATGGTTACTATATCCTACATTAGTAGTGTCTTGGAATTGCATGTTATGGCATGTGATACGCACACATGCAACATCTCTGACATGCACTCAAGTGACTGTCAGAAAATAATAGGTGTACCACTAAAAATGTCTGTCACAGCCTGTAGGAAAATGCCACTGTTGGCATGGTTACCACCTAACTTTTTGCATTTGTTGATGCCCGCTTTGATTGAAAGTGTGCTGGGACCCTGCTAACCAGGCCCCAGCACCAGTATTCTTTCCCGAAAACTGTACCTTTGTCTCCACAATTGGCACAGTCCTGGCACACAGCTAAGTCCCTTGCAAATGGTACCCCTGGTGGCAAGAGCCCTGGGGCCAGGGAAGGTCTCAAAGGACTGCAGCATGTATTATGCAGCCCTGGGGATCCCTCACTCAGCACATGCACACTTCCTCACTGCTTGTGTGTGCTGGTGGGGAGAAAAAGACTAAGTCGACATGGCACTCCCCTCAGAATGCCATGCCCACACCCCACTGCCTGTGGCATAGGTAAGTCACCCCTCTAGCAGTCCTTACATCCCTAAGGCAGGGTGCACTATACCACAGGTGAGGGCATCGTGGCATGAGCACTATGCCCCTACAGTGTCTAAGCCAATTCTTAGACATTGAAAGTGCAGGGAAGCCATAAAGAGTATATGGTCTGGGAGCTTGTCTAACACAAACTCCACAGTTCCATAATAGCTACACTGAATACAGGGAAGTTTGGTATCAAACGTCTCAGCACAATAAATCCACACTGATGCCAGTGCGAGATTTACTGAGAAATGCACTCAGTGGGCATCTTAGAGATGCCCCCTGCATGCAGGCCCAACTGCTAGTGCTAGGCTGACCAGTCTCTGCCAGCCTGCAACTTCCAGACTAGTTTCTAACCAAATGGGGGGTGAGTACCTTTGTGCACTCTGTAATCAGGAACAAAGCCTGTCCTGGGTGGAGGTGCCACACACCTCCCACGGCAGGAACTGTAACACCTGGTGGTGAGCCTCAGAGGCTCAAGCCTGGTGCTACAACGCCCCAGGGCACTCCAGCTAGTGGAGATGCCCGCATCTCGGACACAGCCCCCACTTTTGGCGGCAAGTCCGGAGGAGTTCATGAGAAACACCAGGAGGAGTCACCCTCCAGCCAGGACAGCCCCTAAGGTGTCCAGAGCTGAGGTGACCCTTAACTTAGAAAATCCTCCATCTTGGCATGGGATTAGGGATGTGCCTCCCACCTCCTCAAAGGGAGGAGGCACAAGGAGGGTGTAGCCACCCTCAGGGACAGTAGCCATTAGCTACTGCCCTCCAGCCCTAAACACCCCCCTAAATCTAGTATTTATGGGCGACCCTGAACCCAGGAAATCAAGTTTCTAACAAGAAGAAGGATTGCTGACCTGAAAACCCCGCAGAGAAGAAGGGGATGACAACTGCTTTGGCCCAAGCCCTACCGGCCTGTCTCCAGATTTAAAGAACCTGCAACAAAGACGCATCCTGTGGGCCCAGCAATCTCTGCCGACTCAGAGGACTGCCCTGCAAATCCAAAGGACCAAAAAACTCCAGTGGACAGTGGAACTGTCCAAAGCAACAAAGAAAAAACCATCTTTAAAGGGACTCCCACCTCACTCCTGAAGCGTGAGTCCCCACCACTCTGCACCCGACGCCCCCAGCCCGTGTCCAGAGAAACCAACACCGCAGGGAGGACCCCAGGTGACTCTAATGACGTGTCCACCCTGAGACGACCTCCCTGAGCCCCCATGACGAAGCCTGCAGAGAGAATCCAGTGAACCATCCTGATTGCGACTGTCAGGTAACAAAGAACCCGACGCCTGAAAGAAGCACTGCACCCGCAGCTCCCAGGCCAGAGAGGAACCAAGTATCAGTGCAGGAATGACCCGCAGGTGGCCTCATCTGTGCCCAGTCAGTGCCTGGCCCGAGAAGCCCCCTTTTGCCCTGCTTGCATCATCTGAGTGACCCCCGGGTCCCTCCATTGATTTCTATACAAAACCCGAGGCCTTGTTTGCACACTGCAACCGGCTGCCCCTGTGCCACTGACAGTGTATTTTGTGTGCCTGTTTGGGACCTCCCCCCCCAGTGCTCTACAAAACCCTCCTGGTCTGCTCCCCGAGGACCCAGGTACTTACCTGCTAGCAGACTGGAACCGGAGCACCCCTAGTCACCATAGGGGCCTATGTTATTTGGGCCCCTCTTTGACCTCTGCACCTGACCGGCCCTGTGATGCTGGGTGTTTGGGGTTAACTTGAAGCCCCAACAGTGGGCTGCCTATGCCCCGGAGACTGAACTTGGAAGGGCTTTACTTACCTGAGAAACTAACCTTTACTTACATCCCCCAGGAACTGTTGAATTTTGCAGTGTCCACTTTTAAAATAGCTTATTGACATTTTATGCTAAACTGTGTACATTACTGTTTTGATTCAAAGTTCTATGTTTACCTATGCCAAGTACCTTACAAGTTATCTACTTACCTGCAATCTGAAACTTGTGGTTCTTAAATAAATTAAGAAAATAATATTTTTCTATATAAAAACCTATTGGCCTGGAGATAAGTCTTTGAGTGTGTGTTCCCATTTATTGCCTGTGTGTGTTCAACAGATGCTTAACACTACCCTCTGAAAAGCCTAACTGCTCAACCACACCACCACAAATAAAGCATTAGTATGATCTATTATTGCCTCTATCAACCTCTAAGGGGAACCCCTGGACTCTGTGCACACTATCACTCACTTTGAGATAGTATATTCAGAGCCAGCTTCCTACACAGCCTGTGATACAGACACATATTACAATCGTGACACACACACGTGACTCCTAAAATCGTGTGTTATTTATGTATTCATGCTTCAACTGTGACACGTACACAAGTGACTCCATTCAAAGTGTGTGTTATTTATGTATTCATGCTTCAACTGTGACATGCACACGTGACCCCATTAAAATTGTGTGTTATTTATGTATTCATGCTTCAACTGTGACATGCACACGTGACCCCATTAAAATTGTGCATTATTTATGTATTCACGCTTCAACTGTGACATGCACACAAGTGATCTTACTAAAATTAAGTGTTGTGGTCCGTCATTTGCTGTAATAATAGAAAAGGTGTATTGATGATTTGTAACATTTCCTTCTTCTATTTCTGTATTTTGTTGAGCATGCAAAATGTCACTGCACCACCCTTTTTTCTTTCATCATTGGGTGAACCCACCATACCTTGGCAGAGGTGGAAGAAAGTTTTTACTCACTACGCCAGAGTATGTGGTACCTATCTGGGTGCAGAGAGGAAAACGTCTTTACTTATGCATTGTCTAAGTTCTGAGGGACAGAAAGCATTTGAACATTTACCTGAATTGTCCTTTGTAAGAAATTGAGTCTTTGGTTGGCAGTCAGGTTACCCCCTGTCCAAGCAAGGACCCTCACTCTAGTCAAGGTAAAGGAGAATCACACTCAGTTAACCCCGCTCATCGCCTTGGTAGCTTGGCACGAGCAGGTAGGCTTAACTTCAGAAGCAATGTTAGTGAAAATACTACAAAATGACACAACACAGGTTTAGAAAAATAGGTCATATTTATCTAAACAAAACACAGAGTGAGTGTGCGTCGGAAAAGGCCAGCGATGTGACGATTTCTCACTCGCAAGCGAGGCCGTGTGTCGTTCCTCCTCCAGTCGGGTAGGCGTGTGTTGTTTCTTCTCTCCCGCAAGAGATTGACAAGTTGATCCAGACAGGCACCTCGGGTCCGGGCAGGCTTTACGTTGTTTTTCCATGCCCAGCGATGTTGCATTGAAAATCTGGTCGCACTATATCACAAAACCGCGCTGCATGGGGTTTGTGTTGTTATCAGCCTCTGTTAGCCGGTGTTGCCTGTCGTTTCTCCAGCCGCGTTGCATTGATCTTCCAACCACAATGCAGGTGGAGCATTGATTTCAGCCACGAAGCTGGGAACGTGTCGTTTATCATCTGCGTCACGGAAGGTGCATCGAACATTTCCCCGCACAGCAGCCTGTGCGTGGGTTTACAGTCTTTGCCTGCCAACGTCACCTTTCAAGTCAAGGGCCCAGGAACTGGATAGGGCACCACTTGGCAGGGCAGGAGTCTTAGCAGAGAGCAGAGAAGTCTTTCATGGCCCTGAGACTTCAACAACAGGAGATAAGCTCCTTGGAGATTATTCACAGGCAGGAATGCACAACAAAGTCCAGTCTTTGCCCCCTTTCACAGGCAGGGCCGCACTTCTCCTCAGCTCTTCAGCTCTTCTCTGTGGCAGAGGTTATTCTTGATTCCAGAAGTGATCTAATCTTCAGGGGTTTTTTGTGCTCTCCTTATACCCTTTTCTGCCTTTGAAGTAGGCCTATTTCAAAGGAGAGTCTTTCTTGTTTGTGAAATCCTGCCTTGCCCAGGCCAGGCCCCAGACACACACCAGGTGGTTGGAGACTGCATTATGTGAGGGCAGTACAGCCCTTTCAGGTGTGAGTGACCACTCCTCCCCTCCCTCCTAGCACAGATGGCTCATTAGGATATGCAGGCTAAACCCCAGCTCCCTTTGTGTCACTGTCTAGTGTGAGGGGCAACCAGCCCAACTGTCAAACTGACCCAGACAGGGAATCCACAAACAGGCAGAGTCACAGAAATGGTATAAGCAAGAAAATGCTCACTTTCTAAAAGTGGCATTTTCAAACACACAATCTCAAAACCAACTTTGCTAAAAGATGTATTTTTAAATTGTGAGTTCAAGGACCCCAAACTCCACATGTCTATCCGCTCCCAAAGGGAATCTATGCATAAATTATATTTAAAGGCGGCCCCCATGTTAACCTATGAGAGAGATAGGCCTTGCAACAGTCAACAACGAATTTGGCAGTATTTCACTGTCAGGACATATAAAACACATTAGTATATGTTCTACCTTAAGCATACACTGCACCCTGCCCATGCGGCTACCTAGGGCCTACCTTATGGGTGTCTTACATGTAAGAAAAGGGGAGGTTTAGGCCTGGCAAGTGGGTACACTTGCCAAGTCGAATTGGCAGTTTAAAACTGCACACACAGACACTGCAGTGGCAGGTCTGAGATATGTTTACAGGGCTACTAATGTGGGTAGCACAACCAGTGCTGCAGACCAACTAGTAGCATTTGATTTACAGGCACTGGGCACCTCTATTGCACTGTACTAGGGACTTACTAGTAAATCAAATATGCCAATCATGGAAAGCCAATTACACATACATTTTACATACGAGCACTTGCACTTTAGCACTGTAGTGCCCAGAGTAACAAAAGCAGCAGAAACAGAGTCCAGCACACAACAACCTGGGAAACAGAGGCAAAAAGTTAAGGGAGACCAAGCGAAGGATGCCAAGTCTAACATGCTTGGATAATGCTAATTGGCTTAATGAACATGAAATTTGTCCTAAAAACTGGATTTGCACTACTTGCTGAAGTTATGCACTATTTTAGAGCGTTACCACTTCGAAAGAAGAATGCAGCATGGGGGTGAGATGGTTGAAGGTTATATTAAAGCATTAAGGAAACTTGCATCCACATGCAATTTTGAGGCAACTGTTGATAAGAAATTGTGTGACCAATTTATGTTGGGATGTGTGATGGATGAAGCAAGGGAAGCTTTGTGGTTAAAAGAAAATCCCACACTTAACAAAGTGATAACAGCAGCAAAAAACATGTGAGCATTCACAAGTGTGTGTGGACGTTATTCGAAATCAGAAGTCTGGTGATGAGAAGAAAGAAACAGTACAAGTGGTAAAATCAAAAGGTACTCTAGCTATATCTGGTAAACAAGATGAAAGAGTGATGAAGAAATCTCAGATTAAGTGTTGTAGGTGTGGCAATACAGGACATGTGGCAAATTGCAAAGGGTGTCCTGGATGGAAAGCAACATGTAAGACATATGGCAGTAAGGGGCATTTTACATCTTGCTGTAGATCTGTAAAAAATACAAAAAAGGTGGGAGAAGTACTATATGATTCTGAAACTGAATGTGAAGAATGTGTTTTGCAAATAGGAAACCGAGAGGGGGAGGGACTATTTGAAGTGGTGCGGATAAATGGCTCTCTGATAAGAATGTTATTCGATGCAGGAGCAAAAATAACTTTAAACCCAAGGACAATTTGAAAGACTCTATGAACTTGATTAATCCAAAAGCTATGGAGCCCAGCCTAGCAAGTTGATGGGATACTTTTGGGGTACTATTGAACTATGTGACAGAATGGTTCTGTCTAAGATATATGTGTTGGTTAATGGGGACTTCCTTAATTAGCTGGTTTCATAAAAGAGACTTAGCTGTATTCCTTGATCCTAATGAAATACTTTCAGTGAGGCTTAAAGAGGGTTGGGTTGTGAAGAAAAAAGTGATGGTATCAAAGGTTGGCAATGTAACAAAAAGGTTGGCAATGCAACAAAAAGAATTTGATTGTGAAAAGCAGTTCCCAGAAGTCTTTCTGGAAGAGCTTGAACACCTAAAGAATTATGTTCATTGCATAAAACGAAGGTCTGGTGCAATTCCAAAAGGAAGGTAAGAAGCATACCCATAATGATTAAAGATGCCATGAATAAGGAGTTTGAGAAGTTACAAGAGTGTGGGGTAATTCCAGAGGTTGAAGCATCAGAATGGGTGTGGCCAGTAGTATTGGCTTGGAATGTGAATGGGGACGTAAGACTTTGTGTGGATTTGAGGGAGTTGAACAAGGCCATAGTGGTGGATCAGTATCCATTTGTGAGAGTCATGGAAATGCTATACAGTCTGGAAGGTGGGAAATGTGTCACCTCATTAGATCTAACCTCGGTGTACCACCAGAGATCATTACATTCCTAGTCACAAGAATTAACCTTCTTTATCACACCTTTTGGAACCTACAAATATGTATGAAAGCCCTTTGGATTAATTTCTGCATCAGCTGATTTTAAAATAGGGCAATGGAACATGTGGTGGTGTGAAGATATATCAGGATGATATGTTGGTGCATGGAAGGACTTAGGAGGAGCATTATTTAAAAGGGTGTGAGGTTTGAAGAAATTCATTGAGAGTGGGCTAACCTTAAAGTATGAGAATTGTAGATTTAGTGTAACAGAAATAGAGAGCCTCATTTATCTGAATCTGACACATCAGCATAGATGCGTCAGATTTCTTGGGTCTGCTGAAAATGCTCCAATGATGACATGTATGTACTGTATTTATAATACAGAGCTCCATGGAGCACGTTTTCATGGATGTGTCAGAAATTTTGACCCATCTGTTGGCACTAAAGTGATGCATTGCTGGAGTTTTGTCATAAAACTCATGCAACTTCAGCAATGCATCGGAATACAGAGGGTATTCCTAAATTAAAAGCACTGTGTCAATTTTTACGCCTGGTCTGAGCAGGTGTAAGAATTTTGACGCAGCCAAGTCTCAGAGTGACGCAGTGAAAAGTTGTAAATTTCACTGCGTCAGTTCTGCATGGCTTTTAATGTGGGAACACTTACCCTGCAGACATTCTACCTGGCACAGGTATAATGTAATGCAGGCCTCTACGAGTTGACGCATTGGGCCCAATGCATCAGTTTGTGGATATGGAGCTGTGTGGAGCACTGATTGCTCCACCACTGCGTCAAAAGAAATTACGCAACCGCAGTGCAAGCTCCTTGTAAATGAGGCCCAGAGTATCTTGGACACTTGATTAGAGCAGATGGAATTAGGCCCAAGGAGGACTTGGTGAATACTATAAAAGAAATGCCAAGTCCCACCACTAAAGACGAATTGGTAATTTTTTAGGAACTGCAGAGTTTTATAGTAAGTTCATCCCACGTTTTGCTGAAAGGTGCTGTAGTATAAGACAATTAAGGTGTGGAATTTATATGGTCGAAGGAATGTGCGAAGGAATTTGAAGGGGTGAAGAGCAACTTATGCAAGGCGTCAAGCTTGTGTATTTTCGACCACGTGCAACAACTATCTTGAGGACTGATGTGAGCGCAAAAGGTCTAGGGTCAGTGGTAGAGCAAGTTTTAGCTGGGAAGGTGAACACAATTTTATTTGTATCTAGAGCATTGCGTGGAGCCGAGACTAACTATTCGGTCATTGAGAAGGAGGCTTTGGCCATCTATTTGGCAATAAGGAGACTGAACACAATCTTGTGGGGTAGCTCTTTTGAAGTAAAATTGGATTATAAACCTTTGAAGGAGTTCTTTTGTAAGGAAGGAATTGTTGCTATATCTATTAGGATTTTGAAGATGGGCGGTAGCATTGCAAGAGTTTGATTTTGTTGTTTCATATGTTCCTGGTGTTATGAATATCAGCACAGTTGCCTCCTCCTGCTTCCACATAGAATCTTCAGATGGATACCTGTCAGCATCAGGAAGGCCGTCACCCAGGCCCTGGGCACCAGCTGCCTCGTCTACGGCAACACCCTCTATTCCGGCATTTCCTCCCAACTCCCCAAAAGACTCCAGACCACACAGAACACTGAGGCCAGACTCATCCTGGACCTCCCCAAATAGACCCACATCAGCCCCCACCTCAGAAACATTCACTGGCTCCACATCCACAAGTAATAGTAGTTCAAGATCCTCATGCACGCCTACAAGTCCCTACACGATCAGGGACCGGCTTGTATCAACTACCGAATGACCTTCCACCAACCCACCAAACACCTGCGCTCTTCCACACTAGCCCTCGTATACACCACCCGCATCCATCGCAGCCACAGCAGTGACTGCTTCTTCAACCCTTCATCATCACCAAGACCTGGAATGTCCTCCACCTCCGGACAGCATCCTCCTTTGCGGACTTCAGAAAGAAACTCAAGACCTGACTTTTAGACATCGCACCCAGTGCCCAGATACCTCAATGGTGATAGTGCTGTGCTCTACAAATACTGATTGATTGGTTGATTGATTGCAGATTGTTTTTCTAGGTTGTGTGTGGGTGAAAACTTTGGTAAGGAAAATGTGGAGTTGGAGGATGAGTTTGGTGTAGAGAGCGTGGTATGTGTAGTATCAGATGGCATAGTTCAAGAGGATGAATGGAGAAAGGAGCAAGGAAATGATACAAAGTTGCAGGAGGTAATAAATAGGTTAAAAGAAGGATGGTCTGAAAAGGACAAGCTGTGTAATGACTTAAAGGGATTTTTGCAAGTGAGAGATGAGCTTCCATTGGAAAATGGTTTGGTGATGAGAGGTGGTAGAGTGGTTCTGCCCGGTAAAGTAGAGACTATGAGTAGTGCCCATGAGAACCATCCAGGTATATCTAAAACTAAAGAAAGAGTGAGGAAGAATTACTGGTGACCGGGTATGGATCTTATAATTGAATGAGTGGTACTTGATTGGATTGAATGTGGGAAGAGTGATAAGATTTTAAAATATAGAACACAACGCAAGATAATCAGATAAATGGTATCTGGTCCTTGGATTCAGGTAGCACTTGATATTGTATCCACAGTTAAGTGCCAAGAAGTTTATTATCACATGCCTGGATATGTTTCCTAGGTGGGCTGAGTTGAAAGTAGTGAATTCAGTGTAAACATGTGATGTTGTGCTATTTTTGAAAGAAATATTTGGGAGAGAGGGGTTACCAGTTTCACTCTTAACAGATAATGGGGTCCAGCTAACGTCTAAGCTGACGGCAGAGTTTTTGAAGGAGAGAGGCATTATGCACAAAAACAATCATTATATATCAAGAGGCCAATGGAATGATTGAGCGCTTTAATAAGATTGTCAAAGATTGCACACAGCATGCTGTGGCCACTGGTCTGAATTGGATGGAGGAATTCAAAAAAAGTTTACATGTATAGGGTAAGTCTTCATTTCTAAATTGGAGTAACACCTGTTCTGATGTTCCAAAACAGATCTCCAAATGACATGGTCGGTCGTGCATGGGTGAATAGAATGAAAAAACTGGGAAATAAGTAGGTAATTGTCAAGGAGAAAGTGAGAGTGGAAGGGAAAATGTGCATGGAAAGAGAAAAGGAAATTAAAAATAAAATAATGTTTTGATGAGTGGATGGCTGAGAAGAAAACAAAGGTTGTTATTAAAGATTGGGTGAAAATGAAAAAAATCCAATAAATGGTGGGTTGATGGATAAATGTAGTCAACCCATAAAAGTCATCAACGCGTTCAAAAATGAGATTAAAACAGAAGAGCATCACATTTGGAATTTGGGAAGGATTGCCTTTTGGAAGCGTGCCTCACACGAAGAGCTTGCCACTAATGGAAGGCATGAATATGAGAAAGTCACTGTGGAAATTTGTGATGGTGGTGAAATACAAGCTATCAAAAGAAAAAGTTTATGTGTGAATAACAGAATAGCCTGTTGTGATAATTTTGCATGGACCTAGTCTGTATAAATTTGTAGATTACCTAGTGATGTTGCAAATTGAGCAAATTGAGAAAATTGTGTATGGAATATGTATTTTGTTTACTTAGTGTTGCAAAAATATGAAGAATTGAACATGTTTTATTTGTATCATGGGGTAGGTGTGTAGTGTACTGTATTCAATAGTTGGGAATGGCAGTGCACTGACCACTGTAGAATGAGAATGTATTGAAAAAGAGGGAAAGAGTTGGAACTGAGGAGCTGGAGTGGGCATACCTCTGATGGATGAGGTCTACATAAGGAAATATTTAAACATCATTCATCGTGTAACCTCACACTTCACAGTCAGCCTCATTGCCATTGTGGTGTGCGGACAGGTGGACTGACACACAGAAGAAGACCATTCATGGATTTCAATAACTGAACAGACCACAAACGCTTGTATCTCTTTTATTTGCAGACTGATGACAAGCCCTGCGTTATGGTGAAGGGATGAAGTTTGTTTGTGCTGTGTGGCTCAATTCAGTACCATCCACTATCTCTTGAGTGGTCATATGGTGGAATCAATTCAGCTCTCACGCTGACCGGGCTCCACTATGTCATGTTCTGCTGAAGGTCAAGCTCATAGCTGCTGAGGAATAGATCTTCACCATCTCTACAGATCGTGATCAGCGTGCCTTTCACAGCTGTTACCTACCAAAGGGTGGATTTGAAGAGGACCCACACTGCGTGCTCAGCATTTGTCGCTTACCTGGTCATTGCTTCTCTTGCAACTTGCTGACAAATAAACATGCGGGATCTTGATGGGTGGTGGGGGAAAGAGCACATGGACAGGGAGTACATGGTGCGTTAAAATGAGACATAGTTAGATATCTTCTGAGGTGTGTAAGAAACATACGCTTAGTGGTCCCCTGCTTTCCCACAAACAACTAAAGGATAATAGATCAATAAAGTATGAAACTGCACATCCATATCAGCCACTTTAAAAGACTTTGGCCCTCATTACAACCCTGGCAGTCAAAGACCGCCAGGGCTGTTTTGGAGTTTGCACCGCCAACAGGCTGGCGGTGCAAACTTGTGTATTACGACAGCGGCAGAAGTGCCGCGGTCGCACCGCTGGGACCAGCGGTTTACCACCACGTTGGTCCCGGCGGATTTAATCCTCCAGGAATACGAGTCCCCCTCCCGCCAGCCTTTTCATGGCGGTAGGAACCGCCATGAAAAGGCTGGTGGAAAGGGGAGTTGCGGGCCCCTGGAGGCCCCTGCACTGCCCATGCCTTTGGCAGGGGCCCCCTGCCACAGCCCTATGGAGCTTTTCACTATCTGCATAACAGACAGTGAAAAGCGCAACTGGTGCAACTGCACCTGTCGCACCACCGGCTCCATTTGGAGTCTGCTCCTGTGTTGCGGCCGACATCCCCGCTGGGCCGGCGGGCGGAAACTCAGTTTCAGGCCCAGCGGGGAAGTTGTGATGGCCACCACAGAAGTGTGGCTGTGTTGGCGTCCGCGCAGCGGTTACAACTTGGCGGGCGGCGATCTGTTCATGTCCATTGTGGGAGCGGTTTCAGTGGCTTCAGGGCAGACAGAATTTACTGGGCGAGATTATTATCATCACAGCCTTTTCTCAGTAATGTTTTGGGCCTAACCTTACTATTGAGCTCAAAAAACCCCATTATCACTTGGCCCAATAACTTAATAACTCAATGGCCAACCAGTGCTTTAATTCAAATCACACAGGATGTACTATGTGCATAAATGATTCAGAAGTAACACATTACAGTATTTATTGACTTTTATTCAGTTATGGTAGGGGGTAGCCTGTAAGGGAATTTTTATGTTCCATCTTCCCCTGACAATCTCTATGTGGTTTTAAGAAATTGTCTAGAGGATGAACATTGCTGCCAGAGCTGTGTGTTAGTTGTCCTCCTACTAATGGGCAGGTTCTCACTCTCCCACCACTCCAAACTCCTGTGTAGCCAACAGTATCTTTAGTCATGTAAATTTGGCTCCAGCACAGGCCACATTTATGTCACTCAAATGCTCTGAGGGACTTCGCTGCTTGTGGGGTATGTGCCAGACAGCCTCTGTAATCCAGAGAGCAGAAGTCTTGCCCTGGTCAAACCTGCTGATATGCGGTTGGTGTCTGCGATGCTGCACACACCTTAGGTGAGTTGAGGCTTTGCCAACACCAGTCGTAGAGGTGGCAAGTTCATTGCAGTGCTTGTGCATTGGTGGGCCTTGGGCCTTGGTAAACTTTCTCAAGCCCTGACACAAACCCAACGCACAAATGGCTAGATGCCCAGCCCAAGTGAATATGTAGTTCTTGAAGTTGGCCTCTCTTTCACAGCAACTCTCCCCTGGCACTTCAGCTTGTTTTCTGTACTTGATAGTTGTAGGGAAACTTGAGAAGACCTAAGTACTCAGGTACCCTCCATCCATGGGGGCATACAGCTGTGTTATGCTGCAGCAGCACCCTTGGATCTGCTGCATTCCACCCTTGCAGAGTGGTACAAACCTTGCCCTTTGCACAAAGGATGTGTTCAGATCATCCTACCCCAGCTCCTTCATGGTCCCCCATTTGTCCTAAGCAGTGTGTACCTCATGCAAGGACACCTCCAATGTCCCTCATGAGCAGTTAGATCGCTCTCTCCCTTAAAACAGAATTGAGGCAGCCTCTCCTGGCAGTTCAAAGTAAAGCAAAGATCCCGGGCTTCTGGTCCTGAATCTAGCAAGGTGAGTTGGTAGTGCATACCCCAAGTTTAGGGCAGAGAAAGTTTCTTGTTGCCATTGCTACGAGGGACCATAGAATTGTTAGCAAAAACCAAGCACACTGGCTGAAAGTTTCTGCCCCAGTTGGGTATTCCAGCAGTTAACTTATAGCCTGGTTCTGGGCCTTTCTGCCCCTTTGCTTATTCCACTCAGACTAGCCCAGCCAAAGCTAAGCAACTCAAATCAGAGGCACAAAGAGGAGGGAGACTACTCCACTTAACCACTGTTGAAGAGCAGAAACACTCAGAGAAGCCCCCTGGAAAGAGAAAAACACCTTTCTGGATTGTTTTTGTGCAGAAAGGTGCTCTTCCTGCACAAAACAATCCGGCATGCACTGAGGCACCTTTGCACCACAGTGCAAGGGCACCTGCATTAGCGCTAGGCGGCCGAAACAACGCCAGCGCAGTGGCAAAGGACAGGAATGCACGTATTGCATGTATACGATGCATTCCGGCCCTTTCACATTGGCGTAGGACAGCGCAGCAAGGGGACTTGCTGGACTGCCCTGCGCCAAATCACCATACTGGTTGCAGGGGATTGGCAGATCCCTCACAGGAGAAGGCACACTCTTGCTGGAGCGCCTGCGGGGGTCTTCTTCCCGCCTTGGGTTCAGAAATGGTAAGACACCATATGTTATCCCACCTACTAGAAGTCGACCGGATTTTTGGACTCAGTGAGGAGTGTGGTAAATGGATTCATTCTATTTAAACCAACAACATGAGACACATAAACACTTTTAAACACTGTAACCAATTTAACCATAAAACAAATCTCACAACTGAACAAAATGTCAAAGCTTTATTACAACCACAGAGCTAATATAATGTAAATGGTGCGCATGAAAACCAGACTGGCCAAAACATCTAAAGAGATTAAACCTACCTAGCATCCATACTGTTAAACACTCCAAAAGAATAACACATATAAACAAACCTATAATACACACCTTGAATTCAGAATTCAAAGCAGATGATGGTGACATCAGTAAATCATCAAAATTCAGTTAATAACAATTAGTTTTGGGGCGGGCCATCCTTATCTCTAATATGGATTTGGACTTGCATGTGTGGGAAGGAGATAACAGAAGTGGGCAAAACAAAAGAAAAGACAAAAAAAACTTGGAAAAATCATCTAACTAGGATAATTCCCTATAAAAATACACTGGTGTAATCATCTAAGCTGAAAAGGAAAGAAGAAACCACATTCTAAATTATATCTCTCCTCAAGGTACAGCTCACAGGAAAGTTTCATCAAGCAGCGCGTTCATAGTGTTGCTGCATCAGGACAGTGCAGGACACTGGCTGCACATAGGGCAGGTCACCACTTCCGAACTGATTGGGTATATTAGTATTGAACAGCGGAAGCAAGCGGGCCAATTAGAAAGAATGACTTTAATTCTTTATAACGCATCTAAGGGTCATAGGGATTGAGGTGAAGAGAGAGCAGAACCCCATCAGAGCTCATCAGCCAGCTTCCACTCTAGTCGACTAACTCCAAGTTTTAAAAGTCTCTCCCTAACTAGAAATGTCCACGGGTTTCTGATTGGTCCTCCAGGTGGGCTCATCTTGCGCACAATAACCAACATCCAATGGAAACCGCTGACACCATAAATTTTGCAACTATTCTGGATTTTCTCACGGAAGATGTGTGGTCATCTCGATGACTTCATACAGTTCCACCTGAATATGATACTTAGGGGCAGATTTATGAAAAGTGGTTCTGCGCCTTAGCGCCCCCAACGCCACCTTGGTAGTGCCGTATTTAAAATACGGCGGACCATGGTGATAGTTAGGGTGCTAGTATGGCGCTTTGCAGGATTAATGTCATTGTAATCAATGGGAGCCTCTTTTAAACTCCTGCACTTAGCAGGCGTTAAAAAATGCAGATACAAAATGGCGCAAAGGAATCTCATAGATTCCTTTGTGCCATTTTTACGGCCCCCCTAGCGCCGGAATGCCACACTTGCATATATTATGCCTGGCACTAGGGTTACAAAGTGGCGCAATACAAGCATTGCGCCACTTTGTGAATATGGTGTGGCGGTTTTCCCTTTCCAATGCCACATTAGCGTAAAAAATTGATGCTAATGTGGCATTGGAACGGCACAAGACCAGCAGAAATCTGGCCCTTATTTTGTTGACTGCTCTTACAACATTCATTTGCGGAGGTGGGTCACCAGAAGTGGCATTCAACAAATATTGTAAGTCCTCCTGTGATGGAGAACTGTGCTCTCTTATGACAGAGGGTCCCACCTGCTTTTCCTCACTGACTGGTTCTACAGACCCGTGGATGATCTGGCTTATAGAGTTCACCACTGGTTCATGGGTGACCATGATGCATGGGTGCATGCGTTGGTGCTAGGCAGGACACAGGGTGCAAGCACCAGGCGAGAGCAGGCGAGAGCAGAAATGGTCTATATGTTATAAAAATGGAGAATTTCTGCTCTCCCCTTTTAATGCAACAAACACAGCAAGTTCCCTTGCAGCACTGCACTGCATGAAATAATAGAAAATGTGCCGCAAGGAGTGTAAACATCAAAGAAGCTGTGAAGATTATTATAACAGCCCGAAGGCCGAAATCCAAAGTTGGAGGCCATATTGTTTGCAATAAGTTCATACACACATATCAGTCCTTCTTCAATCCAGAGCTGGAAACATGAAGCACTTGAGCTTGAGAACAACATGAATGCAGGCAAAGAACATCCATTGTTTGTTCATTATTGTTGCATGTTTCACAAATAAATTAGATTCCATTAAACAAAGGTTGTATTATCTTGAGAAAATGTTTCTTTCAAATAGCAAATACATTGAAATATTTTGTTCTGCTACTATTTTGTGAGAAATAGAATAAAGCAGATTTCTGGAAACGTACCTCAATATTTGGGGTGAAGGCCGAAGCATTCACAGTCTGTACACCCCACACTGTACAAATGATACACAGTGTATGCTTGCATGCGTGCCAGATGAATACCACTGTTCACTGAAATTACCTTTTTATCAACAAATGTGAACACTGTACACACTCTTGCAGAAAGTTATTTGGTTGTAGTGTACAGTTTATGGGACAGAGTCCCCCATGCTGTACATTATAAGGATACTACAGGTCACTAAGGAGTTCCATAATCATATAGAGGAAAGAGGCCCGAGGAAGAGCTCCTTCATAATGTAGAGGAAGTCTGAGGTGACTTGTGATATCCTTTAAACATTTGGCATGGGATATTTTATTCCTTACAATAAATAGTTACCCTATAACTTTTCACACAAACTCTTTGAATCCTTGGTGTCACATGGAAAAATAGGAGTAGAATCTGTAGTGCAAAATTAAACACACCAAAAGCAGTTTTTGGCAAAGTGGTTGGGATTAGTTTAATATAAATCAGATTCGAAAAAAGGTTGCAGCTCAGAAAGAACCTTTCCTTTAATGACCTAGATTATGGAAAAAATAAGACTTACATGAAATTTCTCCTTTCTCCTGATTGCTGTAATTTAAAAAAAAAACTGAAGAACGAAAAGCAAGGTCTCATTGTTTAAACTACAGCCATAATTATGGTATGTGACCCACCTTTCATCTTGGCTGCTGGTTGTGGCATTAAGCCCTATGATGTAAAAACTCAAATGTAATAAATTATTACAGTTGAGAAGCTAATCTATATAATTATTACAAGTGACTAGAGATGGCACAATCCGACAGTTATAAGGGAAGTAAAGATGAGCTTTTCATACAGGGATTCAGATCAGCCATGTTTAGTGTTCATTTTAAGGCGGGATGAGGGTCCTCCAGTTAGTGAAAAAGGAAGAATGACCCAGAACCTGCAGCAATCACAACACTTGCTGTTCATGAGAATTAAAATGACAAAGAGTAGATGCACGTACGTCAACCAAGAGATATGGCAGTAATGAAGGTAAGAGTGATCTGGAAAGGAAGGACCTCTAGATACGATGTCTTGAAAACAGCGGTGGCCCATAAGTATCAATATGTCAACGTTTCGACCCCCATCCGATAAATTTCCAGGGTCATCATCAGGACTGGGGTCAAGGATCAGTGGGGGGATCAACCTTAAAATAACACATATAAAACAAAGAACATATATTTGGAAACTACATTGTTACATGAAGAGCTAGACTCTTTGTGAAATAAGCCTTCCAACTCAATTGGGGAGAATACTAAAGGCGAGAAGACTTGGGACATAGCGAAGTAGAACACTTATGAAGTGAACTGAACAGTAATAGCAAGGTATGCTCAGAAAAACCTGTGTACTTCTTATAATGATGTCCTAACCACTTAAAGAGCAGCCAATGAGGTGTGGAAATGAATGAAACCAGCAAGGGGATCCCTCTGTGGTGTACAGCAATGGGGAGGCCTACTTACAAGGTTTAGAGGCTGGACAGGGCAATGAATGTGTATGACCCATTGGGAAGAACCTGTTGTTCAGCAATCAGCATTGAGCAGATCCACTTAAAAGATATCGTCTGGTGAGAAAATGGCCATTCTCCAATTGGAACGAAGAGACAATCTGGATTTCATTAAAGACACAGGCGCTAGTATTATACAGCAATAATTTTAATGCAACTCCTGCAGCAGTTTAAAGAAATACTTAACATCATGATAAACGTAGCAATCTGGTGGAAGGTGGTGGAGATGATGAAGGTTGCTGCCCAGTTGAATGCAAGTGTTTCTTTGCACAGCATTATTGTAGACGGAATAAGCATATGACAAATGTGGTACCGGAGGGCTACCAGCATGCATAATGATGGCCTCCGGCTTTGTAAGAGAGGCTGGACAATGAATGTGTATGCCCCACTGGGAAACCTCCTCCCCTGTCGTTCAGCGATCAGCATTCAGGCGGTGTAGTGAATAGATATCCTCTGGTGAGAATCTGGATTTCATTACAGACACAGAAGGTAGGGTTTTCCCACCCACCTCTCCCTTGGAGGATGAATTAGTAAAGAAATATATACATTGAAATTTAGAAGTAATTTGGGAGTGTTGTGAGGTTGTGTTGGAAGGTGCTTTTTGTAATAATTACTGTTAATATTATGTTATGTACCTCTTTAAACTACCGCAGGAGTAGCATCGAAAGGATTGATGCATAATGCTAGCCTCTGTGTCTTTAATGAAATCAGACCGACCCAATGGATAAAGCCTCGGTGCAATGGAACCGGCGTGCACGGAATAGCATCAGTGTCGGCAGAGGCCATGCACCCACAGAACAGCTGGGCGCTGACCTGGGAGTATTAACCAATCAGACGTCCAGATAATGTCGCTGGATGGCTGTGAGAAGCAGAAAAAGGGAAACCACTACTTGTGTAGAAGTGAGACATGTACATTGTGAAGCTGTAACAAAATTGCTGTTTGATAATGTACTACGTTCTTTTTTTTGCATGTCGTCTTGACTGTTTATTTTTTTATGTTCATTTTTTTAACATAATCTTAAACGTAATCTTAGTATAGGCATTGGCCAGCCTGATCCACAGACTGGTTTTTGGCATATACCTTAAAGCACATATGTCGTTTTTTTATGTAGCCATTGTATGTTGTCTAGTTTATATTAGCTTAACCTGTAAAAATCCCTAACACATTTACTTCCCTGAGTTGCATGTTTGGTGAGAGTGTGAGGACCAAGTAGGGTTGTTGACCTCTGCTTCTGTCTTGGAAGACTGTAGGGGTACAGGCACACACAGCTTTATTGTCCACATGCCGCAGGAAGATAAGGGCCATCACCCATCATACGCCCTCCTCAGCCCAGTCCTGACATATTGATGAGTCTCCTCCTCCCCGCAGAACTACTAGTATGTTAAATTAATTTTCTAAGAAATCAAGTTTACTTTGTCACATTTCTGTTTCTTTGATTCCTATATAAGACTAAGAGCCTCCCCTTCCTCTTCCATTCTGGGTCAGGGGGAACAGGTCCATCAGAAAGGTGGAGACGGTGGAGTGATGGGACTCCATCCCGCTCCTCAGCCTTCTTTAGTGAATGGTATGCGACAAAGGCAGGCCATTAGTGTTGCTTTGGTGACAGAGATCCCCCAAGTTGCAGGACTTGGCCTCCACAACAACACACTAAAATGGGAAGTAGCTCTTGCTAAAACTGTGGCAAATTTCCTGTGAGCATTATGAAGCAAAGGAAAGCAAAGCGAAAGACCCAAAATATTAACCCCACCAGAGGCGGAGGTTTTACATATAATAAGAGGAGATTTGGAAGCTCCTGTGAAGCAAGATGTGGATTCTGCACTGAAGAAGCCTTCAGCTAAAAGGCTCATAGTGGAGTCTGGTGAGGATACAGATGCACCAATGGTAAATATCTACAGGGAAACCAGTTCCAGTAGATGTTGGAACATATTAGACAAGTCCTTGGTTTTGAGCAATCTTCTCAACAAGTGGATGAACTCTACACTGAGTCTGCAGACAGCCTTCTGTTGCATGATGTGGAATGATGTCTGAAGAATAGAAGGACATCAAAACGCCAATTCCTTGTTTCCTCAATAAGATGTATTTGAGGATGATACTCTCCCAGATCTGGCTGACAGAAAAATGGAAATATCTCTGAAGAGGGTCTACACAGCATCTAATTTTTATCTCAGGGCGAATATGTGTGCTGCATATGTCTCAAAGATTCTTCTTAAAGACTATCGATCCCTCTATGACTGTCTAAATGGGGGCACAGATCATCTTCTAATTCTGTACAACAGAGAGCTTCTGACTTAATTTTTATCAGATGTTACATTTCATTTCTTGTGCTCAACATTGTCCTCAGTTGGGTCAATAATTTGTGGACAAAGATTTCCATGGATAAAGTCTTAGAAAGTGAACGGGGGACAAAGAGCATCTCCTCGGTTGAGCGGCACATCATTGAGCAGAATTGATGCATTGCCACTGCTGCGTGGATTGGACCCTTTGCAAAAGACTTGTATGGCCACTGCATCCTGCATCTTGGAAATTATGCATTTCCTAAAGAACCATGATTGCACAATGACCAATTCAAATTTAAATTCTTCCTAATTGTCATTTTAGATTTTTTCCTAAAATCATGTCTCTGACTGCTGGATCTACAACGGCAAACATGGAATTTGGGCTGGCCAATTTGGAAACATATACAATTGCCCCTTCTGCAAGGAGTTTGGACTTCCTGCCAAGAGCGCCACCAATAACGTGGAGCTGCGGAAGGAGCTGAGGGTCTGGGCAGAAGCTCACTCCACACGGGATGAAACAGCAGCTGAAGGAGATAGAATAGGGGAGCCTGAGGGTGACACTTCTGAGGAACCACGTGCAGTGGATGAGGGTGTGATCCCTGAATTGGAGCTTGCTGCAAGGCCCAGTGGAAGTGTTTCATCTCACGGCGTGTCTCCAGAGCAACTGGCAGAAAGGAGGAACAAAGAGAATTCAAGCTGCGGATGGTAAAATAAAAAATGGAGGCTGAGGAGAAGAAGGCTGAAAGGGTCTTGGAGGAGAAAAGACTGTTACTGGCTCATGAGAGGAGCATAAAAGAGCTGGATATCAAGGACAGACAGGTGGATTCCAGCAGTGATGATGGCAGCATACCCACAGTACCTAAAGGAGGGAAAATGGTTCAGATACCTGAGGATTTCTGCTTGTGAAGTTGCACTGAGGGTGTACAAGGTTCCTAAGGAGCACTGGGGGCGTGGTATGTTGAAACACATGCCTACTCTGGGGAGGGACACAGTTCTGACACTAGAGGTTGGGGACCAAGCCAAGTATACCCCCTCGAAGGCGGCCATTTAATTGCTAAATTTGGACTGACCCCTGAGAAATATTGCCAAAGATTTAGGGACAGCCAGAAGCTTCCCAACCAATGCTGGGTAGATTTTGTGGACTACTCGATTGAGATACTGAATGGTGGGGGAGGGGGAGCAAGCTTAGTGATTTTAATGGATTGCACCATTCAATCATCAGAGACCACATGCTCAGGATCTGTTTTTCAGAGTTGCACCAGCACCTAGTTGACAGTAAGCTGACTGATCCCACGAAGCTTGCTGAGGAGGCGGACCTCTATATATCCATTGACATAGAAATAGGACTAAATGTTGGCACTAGTCAGTGCAGTGTCAACATTTAATCCTATTCCCGTTTTTTTATTCTAGAAATCTGGTCACACTTCCATGATGTGCCCTAACTTCAACAGGTGCTGCCCCGCAAAAACCGCTACTGATGTCGAGCATGCATGTACCCGCGCACATTACCTGCTTCAGCCTGACCTGTCCAAGATGGCGTCCAGCGCCACGGCCTGCATGCTTTTACAGTCTCCCGCTAGGTGGTGAGGAGGGCCAGAATAAATTCTAAATTCCGAGTTCTTGCTTTTCACATTACCCAAGACTCCCACTGCCATATTCAGGAGTTCCAAGCCTCCACCGTTGCATGTCTCTCTCCAGCCCTGCACATGTTGAACATGAGCTGTGCACAGGGGCCCCTGCCATAGTATGTTCATATCTTTCAAAGGAGAAAGGATGGGATACAAAAGGGATGAAACACCAGCAACATTCTTTTTATTACAGAGATGCTAATCCTGGGGAATATGAAGACCCTCAGGGAGCATTCCTTAAAAAGCTGGAGAGTTAACCCTCAACTTTCGATGCACCCCAAACCCTCTGCTATTCCTGTTAAAAAATGGTTCCCCCACTCCTGATCGACAACAGCCAGTTTTTTAAAAGGCGCGCTCTTAATAATGTCAGTGTTTTGCTGTACAGGTATTGTTGCAGTATTTTGCACCATGCAAATTTCTGGTGCAAATTCAGGTTCAGACTACTCTCAGCTGGACCTTTAATTCGAGACCGAAGCTGTCACAACAATCAATACAATTTAATAATGTGAGCACTTTTGGCAGCACAAAGAAAACATAGAGTATTGGATTTGCACAATGTGAAGGTTTCAATAAAAGTCACAAATTAAAACTATCAGAATAGTTGTAAGTCAATGGCCAATACATGAATGCACTAATCAATTATAATTTGAAGCCATTCAAAATCACAAAGTGCAAAGACAAAGTATTATGAAGTTGTCTCAAATTAAATCAGAGTAAATCCATTTCCTGAGAAGGGAAAACCTGGTTCAGGGAAGCTAGGAACAAAATTGTAAATCTGGGGAGAAGTCAGGCAGAAGGTGTAAGCATGGAATGACGAAAGACACGACATGTAAATCAAATGAAGATCTGTGCGTCAAGTTAAACTCTTTCGGGCAAGGAAAAGAAAACTGCTCTAAGCTGGAAAGGCTTCTCCCTCAAAAGAAAACAAAAAGGGAATCTGTTCTAAGCTGGAAAGGGTTCTCTCTCCAAAGAAAGCGAAAAGGGAATCTGTTCTACTGTAAGCTGGAAAGGGCTCTCCCTCTAAAGAAAGCGAAAAGGGAATCTGTTCTCAGGAAAATGGAAGAAAGCATCTCTCCTAAAGGATGCTAAAAAGGAATCCCCATCCAAAATGCTGTGAACACATATTTAAAACAGCAGCGACTTAGCATCATCAGTAACAGGTTAACTTTCAGAACAGCTAACCAGTCAAGTGAACACAGATAAGATACAGATCCAGTCACATTAAAACATACAACCTTCTCATAAGCAGGTTCCAAATGTGACCTTCAACTAGCAGATAAAACCTTTGTGTTGCAGGTGATTCTGAAACTCATATATTCAATTAAGACATTCCAGCGCAATATCAAAAAACAAAGCACACTTTTGTGCATGAGATGGCGGAAAAATAAATATTAAACATTTTCAATGTCGCCTCAGCTTTTCAACACAAAATAAATGTTCACATTTCACAAGCAAAGTCACCAACATTCAGGCCTGCATTGACTAGAATCATTTTAAACTTGGAAAATGTGTCGAAAAAATATTTGTGTTTGGCATATTACTGTTACTATATCTATGCAAAACAATTAATAATGAAAGATTTTGTTCAGAATGTACGTAGGGGCACTTTCACAAAGAAGCGATGCAATGCAGTGCAGGGAGCATAGTTGCTCTGCTGCATTGCATCACCTGTTCTCTCCTTGCACTGACACACTTTGGGCTGCCTAGCACCAACGCAGGCACACTTGCATCAGAGGGTGTCTGCGTTGTGATCAGAATAATTTGAGCAGGAAGCCTTTGAGCCTATTTCCTCATTGCAGCACACATGAAAAATGGAAATAACGAAGACACCAACCTCAGACAGGCGCACAATTTTGCACAATTCAGGTTTATATGTATTTGTAAATAAGGGTTTGGATCAAATTTCATGAATTTGTGCAGAAGAACGCCTACCTGACGCAGAGTAACGCAAGGCACTTTTCCTTCTAAAGCCATGCACATTGACATTTGCGTGGATTTGTAAATACCAAAAAGGATTTTGCGCCGGGCTGCTTCAAAAAGCTGATTTGCATTCATTTGAGCTTAACGTCATACTTTGTTGCGCTGCAGGTTTTCACTTGCACAGTGTGCTCCCACAAGCAGGATTTTCCACCATTCAAACACGTGAGCAGTGACACTGCTGACCAAACCATTCATGCACTACTTGTGTCACTGATTGTTGGGTTTCTGAGACAGTTTCACCCTTGCAAAATAAAGGTGCAGGGCAGGGGCCACTCCTCGATTAGGGCGGAGGAGCGTCGTCCCCCCGTCAGCATCGGCAGCTGCAAAACCTTTAAAAGAAAACAATAATAAACTTAGTTTATTATCATTTTCTTTCAAATGGGCGGGCCACAGGGGTGTCAAGCAGTGAGGGGAAGTGCTCAACACTACCCTTCACTGCGCATGTGTGTTTGGCCATTCGTCTCGGGCCAGCCAAACACACATGGACACAGTTGTCGGGCTGGAGAGAGCCTGCACAGGCTCCCAGTCTGCCTGGGCGCTCCCAGCCAATCCTGATGCTGCTCTGAGCAGCGTCAGGATTGGCCGCAGGGCAGGCTGGGAGCCTGTGCCTGCAGCGAGGGGACAGAGGGGCAGAGCAAGATGCTCCTGGTGCAGGGTTTAAAATCCTCCGCACACAAGTGCTCTGCTCGGGTAGTTTCAGATTCAGCTTTTCTGCTTGGTCTGCATTGGTTTTAAGTCTACATTAGTTTTAAAAAGTTCTGCTGAACTGATAGATCACATGAGAATAACACAGCATATTTCTGCATGGCAATTGGTTCTGTGTAATTAATAAACTTTTGTGTGACTGGTAGCTAAGATGATAGAACATCACACTTCCGTGCAAGTCCAGAGTTTCTGTTACTGTTCCGGCGTTGCGTCCTTTTTTGCAGATATTATGCCTTCGGCGTTAATGGGATAAAACACTGTTTTAATGTATGTTCCTGCTTTGAACTGAATGGCCTGTAATAACTCAGCAGCATGTCTTTTTGAAGGGATATTGTATGTTGCATTTAGTCTGCAATAGCTATTGATATGCTGCAACTCGTGAGATAAGTATTATTATTTACAAACAGCATGCAGACATCTAACATGCATAGAATATATACATTTTCATTTTATGCATAAGCCACTTATGTGTCGCTTGATAGACAAAACAGAGCAGTAAAAAAGTAACATTTTCAGGCCTGATTTGCAAAGTGAAATATATATATATATATATATATATATATACTGTGTATATATATACTCTTACATATTTCTGTAACTCGACATTTTCTTGCTATTCACCATTTCCGGAAGGAGATTTGCACCTCGGTGTAGATTTACCTGCATCCAATTGAGGGGTGGAGGCTTCTCCAACAGAATTTACGAGTATAAAGTTGCCAAAAGTAACTTTGCACCTTTTGATGGAGAGCACCACGATGACTGAGTATGGGAAAGTTTATTAAAGTTTATTATTCTTTAAAAAAAATATGAACAATATTTTAAAGAATAAAATTAACTTTAATCTGAATTTCTATGTGTAAAATAAAATCTCTGACAGGAGCTGCAGCTGTAGGCTGGGTGCTATTAATGAAACAGCATCTTTAAATTCCTCCCACAGGCCATTATAAAAAGCAGATGAACCTGCCTATCTTTCCAAGCCTCACTTCTTCACTGTTGAAACTGACATCCAAAGTTGATAATATGTCTTGTTCCTTGCTGCGAGGTTAAAAATCCCATGTGTGAAACTTCCTCTCCAGCAAAAACAGTTGAAAATCAGGTCCTAAAGCTGTTATTCTGATTAAGTATGGGATACTCATTATTGATCAGTGAAGTAACATGTTAAAGCTTCTTTGACTAAGTATTGAAGAATAAATGCAACTTTGGATTGTTTAGTTGGGAACAGGTTGGCGAGACAAAAATTCAATGTGCAATAAATGAATCAGGATCCCCTGGAAATTCTTTCAGGATGTGCCGAGGGTGTCAGTGCAAGCAGAGAGGGGATATGAACCCCACCCTAACTGATTCTCTTGTAGGATCTAGTGAATCACCTGAGAGTATTCTCAGATGCATTCGGAAAGGTGCTCAGGCCAGTACATAAAGTTATTACAATGCCACGCCTGGCCCTGTCTGAAAACTTACGTGAAAGTACCTGGTCCTCCAACCAAGCCTGGCCTTTTCTTGCCACCCAGGTCCCTCTTGCATTCTCTCGCCTGATTTCATTACAAGACTGGAGGCTTTCATTATGCATTAATATCCTTTCATGCCATTGCAAGCTGCAGTCCTTTAAAGAACACAATAGAACATTCCAGAATATAACTCTTAACACATAAACAAGAACAGAATCCTCTTCCTCTTTTAACCACTGCTCTCTTCTCTTTGCCTCTGTGTGTTTGCTATCATTTTCCTCTCTTTCTCCTATATTTAACACCGCTTTCACTCTCTTCCTCTTCTCTCTTTCAACTCTTTTTGTTTTTTTCAGCCCTCCTTTGCCCTTTTGCTGTTTCGTCCCTTTCAGCTCTTTTACTCTTTTGCCTCTCTTAATTTTAGCCCCACTTTCACTCTGTCTCTTTACACTCTTTCAGCTTTTTATGGGCAAGCACAAAGCGCTCCGTCCATTCTGTAATCTCTCTTTGGGCTTGAAACCACACCCATGTCACGTCAGTCACTTACATTGGTTTGTGGGTTCACCTTTTAAAATCTGCTTGCTTTCATTTGTGAAATGCATCCATGCATCATGCCTTTTCCGGTGTTTAGCCCACCTACACAGCACTGGTAAACTACTAAAAACATACGAAACTCGATGTTTTCAGCCTGTAGTCCGGACTACTTTATCTGTTTATTTTTCACGCAGCGCAATTGCGCTGCATTTTACGTAGCGCGATCGCGCTGCATTTTATTTTGCTTTACAACGCTAATAACTCTAACTCGAACAAATGCAAGACCTGTTGCACTGAAAATTCTTGTTTCTTTTGCCCCTTGTAGTTCTTTGTGCTTTCGTCCCCTTCAGCTCTTCCTCACTTTTGCCTCTTTTGCCCCTTCTCAGCTCCTGTTGCTATGTGTGTGCTGTCTCTCTGTCGCACTTCACACTCACCTGCTTCCATTGCCACTTCCTTCCTCTGACATTACTCCCACCCCTATTTTTAATCCTGTGCTAGCTTCGTCCACTACTCCTGGACCTTCTTAATGGCAGGCACAGCGTGGAGGTGCAGCAGACGTGTGCAACCGTTGTGCTGCTGGTCCGCTGAAAGCATGCCCAAAGCAAGCCAGTCTGATCCTGTCCTCACCACGACCGCGACCAGGCCAAGAAACCTGGTTCACTAGCTACCCACCGCAGCCGACGACACTACCCGGCTAAAGCCTTCCAAGACATCCATCCCCAAGCTGTCCCCAGGTCTCCCACACATAAATCAAAGGTGCGTTCCCCTTTCCTTCTTGCCGCTTCTGCCACGCCTCCCCAACCCGCTCCCTCTGAACCTCATCCCACCACGCATTGCACACAAAAACACCATGCCATACATCACCACATACAACATACACCCCACCAGCACTGCGCTAAACTCATACCCTCGGACGTTCACCGCCACTGCGTATTGTACACACAAGCATACACTGCTTGTGCCCTTACAGACCTTCTCATTAACACCTTCTCTCTGCCCAAACATGCCATAAAGGTCTGGGACCTCCGGCACGTGCTCTCTCCCTCTGGACCTACTATTCCTCACTGAAAACTGGCTAAACTCAGCATCAACCTGGATACTGCATTGGGCAGCAAACTCTGAAGAGGACTTGCTATTATCCACAGAAAGAAAATCAACTGTTCCATCACCTCAGCAAACCCCGTCGACTGCCAAAAACACAGGAACTTCAAACTCAGCACTTTGGGCACCACCACCCTGAGATGAGCACTGATCTATTGGCCTCCCAGGGCCACAATACATCTTCAGTGCCACACTTGCAAACCTCGATGTCCCTCTGGCCCTAACATCGAACTCCTTTATCCTACTCATCATCAACTTTCAGCTAGAAAAACAAATGGACCTCAACACCACCAGCCACCTGGATAAAATGAGCATACTAAGACTTACCCAATGAGTGAACGATCACACCCATGTAGCCATACACCTCCTCGATGCCTTATTCACCAACTACCCCAACGTCACAGTGGACAAGGCCAACCTGCTCACCTGGAATGTAAACTTCCTCATCCGCCTCAGCCTTCCCAACAAACTCAGAACCGCACATGCTCCAACCACCTGTGGCAACTGGAACTAGATCCATGAAGACATCTGGAACACCAAACTCTGGTCATAATGTCCACCCTACCACGATGTCCTAGCATACTCCATCACAAACTTCGACACATGGATTACCTCCCATGCAGACTCCCTGGCTAACCTACCAACCACCTCTACAGTTGAATCCAAGCCACAACCAAGCTGGACACCGAAGACCTCTGACTCACCAGGAGTCATTGCAAACTGCTGGGACGGCGATTGTACAACACCCACAACAACAATAACAAAGACACATACAGATCAACCTTTCAGATCTACCACCAGCAACTCAGACCACCAAGTGTTCATCCGCCTCTGAACAGATTCAAAGCAACTTCAACATCTTGAAAGAAATCTTCACCATAATGCGCGGGTACCAGCTCCACAACGTCACACTTCACGGGAACTCTGCACATAGCTGTCCCACTGCTTTACCAACAAGATCAACACCATCTACAACAACTTCCCTCCCCCTTAAACAGACATTCCCACCCTCAAAATCCTCCACCTCACTGACAAGAAAACCGTCCTATCTGCTGGCCGCCACCCCACAAGAAGCCATCAACGGCATTCGCTCCATCCATTCAGGTGCCACACTTCGCCAAAAGACTGGATATCATCTGCAAAGGCTAAACACCCATTCTTAAAGCCTCTCTCGCTGCTGCAACCTTCACTGACTCTTAGAAGCATGCCATCAGACCCAAGAACGTTTGCTTACTACAAACTGATCTCTCTCCTTCCCTGCCAAACTACCAGAACATTTCACCAACAGAATAGCACACTACCTCATCACCACCTGCTGCCTCGAACCTTCCCAAATGAGATGTGGTCCGAACCACAACACCAAGACTGCCCTCATTGCTGCCACAATGACATCTGCCTCATGATGGACAAGGGGAACATAGTGACACTACGGCAACACACTCTACGTCAGCTCCTACCAGAAGCTCCAAACAAAGTTCTAATCCATTGTCTTTAATGGAGCGCTCAACATTCCAATGTTCTAATCCATTGTCTTTAATGGAGCGCTCAACATTCCAATGTTCTAATAAACCGTTTTAGGCTTTCTTAGGAGAGATAGTATTTGGCTTGGCAGCTGTCATTTTGTTAAAATTTGTGCTTTTATGACTGGATGCCAGATGGTTGCCTTGTGGGAAGGTTATGCTCTGTAAAATGGGCTTAAGTTGGTTGTGGTTACAAGCCAATGATAAAGTCTCTGTGCCTGATTGTTTATTATGAAAGGTTATGATAAAGGCAGTGGGACTGACATATTGACTGTGAAAAGCACTAATTAAAACTTACAGATATATTTTATGTGAATGAAATCTCAAAGGTACCTTGGTAGGCAAGGGCTTTGATGTTGGTTACCCCCTATGACAAATGATCAGAAGGGAGGCGTTGCACTGTGCAAATCATTGTTAAGTTATGTTTGGAGGGCTGCTGTTTTGCTTTACAAATCTAATTTTGCACAGATTTGCAAATGTATGACTGCATGCCTGATGGTTGCCTTCTGGGAAAGTTTGTGCTGAGTACATAAGGCCTGACTTAGTTAAGGTGGCACACCAGGGATGACAGTTAAAGGCTTGATTGGTGTGCCGGGAAATGTTATGCCTGACGCCATTGCCTATTTATTATAAACATGTATTACAAAAGCAGTGGGTCTGACGTATTTATTGTGAAAAGCCAGTAACTGTGAAGTGTTGCCAAAATACATTACAGACTGTAGAATTGTGTATGTGGTTATATGTAATCTCTCAGAATACCATCGTAGGTAAGGCTTATGGTGTTGGTCACCTACGCTGACAAACCCTGTAGAACTTCGCTTCACTGTGATGATTTTTGTAAGGCCCTATTGATCGGGCTATATATTGTTTTGCCAAATGTAATTTTGTACATATTTGAAAGTTTATGAATGTATGCCTGGCGGTTGTCTCTGTATATGTCTGTAGGCTTGGGTTGTATATAGTGTCAAGCCACTGGTAAAGGGTTGAGAGTTTATAGGTACACTGGGAAAGTTTTGAGAGACTGCTTAGTTGTGGTATGTTTACGCAGGAAATGTATACTAAAGCAAGAAAGGCTTGCTTAGTTATTGTGAAATGTACATGTTAAAGGCAAACACATTTTAAGGGTGGATTTTAATTACACTGTGTTAAAGCCTGTAGGTAGGTGTTTTGTTACATGAAATATCACAGATTACTTAATGGGCAAGGGTTTTGGTGCTGGTGACCCTCCTGACCATGCCATGGGAATAGACGATTTTCAGCATGGTAATCCGTATAAGGCTGTATTAGTGGGGATTTTGTATCGCTTTGCCAAATATATTTTGTACATATTTGTAATTTTATCATGGTACACATGATGGTTGCCTTCTTGGACGGTTTATGACCCAAGACAGTAGGTGTGAATTGCTTACAGGGACAGGACAATGAAACAGGTTTTAGGATGAAAAGTTAGGATAAAGGCAGTGGGCCTGACATATTGATTGTGAAAAGCCTATCTTAATGTCAATAGGTTATTAAGGATATATTATTATTGCTCTGTATTGAAGCATATAGAGAGATTTTTGTAACATAGAATATCACAGATTACCATAGCAGGCAAGCATTTTGGTGGTGGTTACACGTCTGACAAGCGCGGACATAGAAGATTTGTACTGTCAGAATCCTTGTTAGATCCTTTTTGGAGAGACCGTATTTTGCTTTGCCAACTGTAATTTTGCGTATTATGTAATTCTATGACTGTACGCCTGATAGTTGTCTTGCGGGAAAGGTTATGCTCAGTACAGGAGGCCTCAGCTGGTAACAGTCTCAAGCCTCTGACAGCAGCTGCAGGCCTGACTGGTTTAAGAGGGAAAGTATTTCTGTTGCTGTAGCTCTGATCTGTTTTTTATCAAATATAATAAACCCTTTAGGTTTGATATATTGGTCATGAAAAGCATATGTCAAAATTAAAAGCCATTTAAGGGCTGATTATTTTTCTCTGTTTTAACACCTACAGATGGATATTTTGTTAATAAAAATAGCAAAAACCTCTTTAGGGAATGATTTTGGTGTTGGTTGCTACCTCTGACAATCCCTCGAGGAGAAGTTTTTCACTTTTAACAATTCTTGCAACAATCCCACTGTATGCATCTGCCAGGATCTTGTAATAAAAAAATCATTACATAATACATACATCCATATATATATAAATATCTGTTCATATAGATACCAAGAGGGCTTTTGGGTCGGCTCTGTTCTGCCGTTGGCCACTGAGTGTCATTTGCACTCCCCTTCCAACCATGACAGCAAACTGTATAGGGTAATAGATCAGTCTGCATCAGTCACTGGCTCTTTTGCCTTGTGAATGATGGCATTTCTTTTAGTTTTTAGTTTTCTCCTTTTCATTTCTTTGCATCCCCTCTTTTTTAATGTTTCTTGAGAGGATACTACAGCTCTCCAGCTCTAACAGGTGTCTTGCTTGCCGCTTATTTCATCTGCGTGGAACCACATTCTACGTGGCCCCTTCTTTAAACCAGAAGATCACATGTTGTTGAGTTTGTGTGCACTTTATTGTGATTGTATCAGGGGGAATGGAAGAATGAGTGAGTGGATTGTTGAATGGATGCATGAGTGAAAAGGTGTGTGCATGATGTGCTACTGAGTGTCTACACCCATCAGTGACACAAAAGCCACATTCAGTCATAAGCCAGACCTATTGGCATTACCAAAGCTTGTTTATTCTTTGAGCCTTGCTTGACATAGGGAAGGCTTTATGTTGCTTTGGCAGGAAACGGATCAAGGCACAAGTGATGTGTTCAGCTTGTGGGCTCTATACGCTTTTCAAAAAGGGATTTCAGTGTTCCCCCTGGAGAGGTGAGTCAGACAGCAGATAATGTAAAGCTGACATTTCACCCCCACCTAAGCAGGAGGAAAAGGAGCAGGAAAGGAGCAAGGAAAATAAAGCTGGATGGGGGAGGGAGTGAGATAGTGAAAGAAGGATCCTAAAAACATCATGCATGGCCAATAAAGAAAGAAAGATCGAGAGAGATGGGAGAAGTTATAAAATATAGAAATAATGAATGAATGCGAGAAGGAATTAAATAAAGGGTGAAGGTATGAAAGAAGCAAGGAAAGAAATAAAAAAATAAGTAAAGAAAGAAACTAGTGAAGAAGGAAGAAAAGCAACATAGTTCATTTAATGTCCAAAATTCATTTTCTACCAGACAGCTGAGCAAGTAAATGTGTCAAACATATAAAATGCTAGACCTTCCGGGCTCACAAATGTTCTTTATGACGTTATTCTTCATCTCTTCCTGTCACAGAAATCGATGGAGTGCGAGGCAGGTTGAAGAAAAATGATTCTTGCAACTTTCTGCCTGTGTGAGGGAGTGCTTTACGAGACACCTATGGTTGCTTCCCTTCCATTAATGAGTGAAGTGCAGGGCAGGTCACTAGAGAACCACTGCAAGTGGGGCCTCCCAGAGAACTCAGTGTCGGTCTAATGATGGGGGATATTCAGTCCTCCCCTGGTGACCTCAGACGTCCATTACAGAAGGAGAGGTTCCGTGTATATCGCAGACGTCCCTTACTGAAGGAGAGGTTCCGTGTATATCGCAGACGTCCCTTACTGAAGGAGAGGTTCCGTGTATATCGCAGACGTCCTTTACTGAAGGGGAGGTTCCATGTATATCTCAGACGTCTCTTACTGGAGAGGTTCCATGTACAGCTCAGACGTCCCTTACTGAAGTAGAGGTTCCATGTATATCTCAGACGTCCCTTACTGAAGGAGAGGTTCCGTGTATATCGCAGACGTCCTTTACTGAAGGGGAGGTTCCATGTATATCTCAGACGTCTCTTACTGGAGAGGTTCCATGTATAGCTCAGACGTCCCTTACTGAAGTAGAGGTTCCATGTATATCTCAGACGTCCCTTACCGAAGGAGAGGTTCTGTGTATATCGCAGACGTCCTTTACTAAAGGAGAGGTTCTATGTATATCACAGACGTCCCTTACCGAAGGAGCGGTTCTGTGTATATCGCAGACATCCTTACTGAAGGAGAGGTTCTGTGTATATCTCAGACGTCCCTTACTGAAGGAGAGGTTCTGTGTATATCGCAGACGTCCCTTACTAAAGGAGAGGTTCTATGGATATCTCAGACGTCCCTTACTAAAGGAGAGGTTCCATGTATATCGCAGAAGTCCTTCATTGAAGGAGAGGTTCCATGTATATCGCAGACGTCCCTTACTGAAGGAGAGGTTCCATGTATATTTCAGACGTCCTTTACTGAAGGAGAGGTTCCATGTATATCTCAGACGCCCCTTACTGAAGGAGAGGTTCCATGTATATCTCAGACGTCCCTTACTGAAGGAGAGGTTCCATGTATATCTCAGACATCCTTTGCTGAAGAAGAGGTTTCATGTATATCTCATACATCTTTTACTGAAAGAGAGGTTCTGTGTATATCTCAGACGTCCTTTTCTGGAGGAGAGGTTGTGCGTATATCTCAGACGTCCCTTACTGAAGGAGAGGTTCTGTGTATATCGCAGACGTCCCTTACTACAGGAGAGGTTCTATGTATATCTCAGACGTCCCTTACTGAAGGAGAGGTTCCTTGTATATCTCAGATGTTCCTCACTGAAGGAGAGGTTCCGTGTATATCGCAGACGTCCCTTACTGAAGGAGAGGTTCCGTGTATATCGCAGACGTCCTTTACTGAAGGGGAGGTTCCATGTATATCTCAGACGTCTCTTACTGGAGAGGTTCCATGTATAGCTCAGACGTCCCTTACTGAAGTAGAGGTTCCATGTATATCTCAGACGTCCCTTACTGAAGGAGAGGTTCTGTGTATATCGCAGACGTCCTTTACTAAAGGAGAGGTTCTATGTATATCACAGACGTCCCTTACTGAAGGAGCGGTTCTGTGTATATCGCAGACATCCTTACTGAAGGAGAGGTTCTGTGTATATCTCAGACGTCCCTTACTGAAGGAGAGGTTCTGTGTATATCGCAGACGTCCCTTACTAAAGGAGAGGTTCTATGCATATCTCAGACGTCCCTTACTAAAGGAGAGGTTCCATGTATATCGCAGAAGTCCTTCATTGAAGGAGAGGTTCCATGTATATCGCAGACGTCCCTTACTGAAGGACAGGTTCCATGTATATTTCAGACGTCCTTTACTGAAGGAGAGGTTCCATGTATATCTCAGACGCCCCTTACTGAAGGAGAGGTTCCATGTATATCTCAGACGTCCCTTACTGAAGGAGAGGTTCCATGTATATCTCAGACATCCTTTGCTGAAGAAGAGGTTTCATGTATATCTCATACGTCTTTTACTGAAAGAGAGGTTCTGTGTATATCTCAGACGTCCTTTTCTGGAGGAGAGGTTGTGCGTATATCTCAGACGTCCCTTACTGAAGGAGAGGTTCTGTGTATATCGCAGACGTCCCTTACTACAGGAGAGGTTCTATGTATATCTCAGACGTCCCTTACTGAAGGAGAGGTTCCTTGTATATCTCAGATGTTCCTCACTGAAGGAGAGGTTCCATGCATATCTCAGACGTCCTTTACTGAAGGAGAGGTTCCATGTATATCTCAGACGTCCCTTACTGAAGGAGAGGTTCTATGTATATGTCAGACGTCCCTTACTGAAGGAGAGGTTCTATGTATATCTCAGACGTCCCTTACTGAATGAGAGGTTCTATGTATATGTCAGACGTCCCTTACTGAAGGAGAGGTTCTATGTATTTCTCAGACGTCCCTTACTGAATGAGAGTTTCCGTGTATATCTCAGACTTCCCTTACTGAAGGAGAGGTTCTATGTATATCTCAGATGTCCCTTACTGAAGGAGAGGTTCCATGTATATCTCAGACGTCCCTTACTGAAGGAGAGGTTCCATGTATATCTCAGACGTCCTTTACTGAAGGATAGGTTCCATGTATATCTCAGACGTCCCTCACTGAAGGAGAGGTTCCATGTATATCTCAGACGTCTCTTACTGAAGGAGGGGTTCTGTGTATATCTCAGACGTTCTTTACTGAAGGAGAGGTTCCATGTATATCTCAGACGTCCCTCACTGAAGGAGAGGTTCCATGTATATCTCAGACGTCCCTCACTGAAGGAGAGGTTCCATGTATATCTCAGACGTCCTTTACTGAAGGAGGGGTTCCGTGTATATCTCAGACGTCCCTCACTGAAGGAGAGGTTCCGTGTATATCTCAGACGTCCCTCACTGAAGGAGAGGTACCATGTATATCTCAGACGTCCCTCACTGAAGGAGAGGTTTCATGTATATCTCAGACGTCCCTTACTGAAGGAGGGGTTCCATGCATATCTCAGACGTCCTTTACTGAAGGAGAGGTTCCATGTATATCTCAGACGTCCCTTACTGAAGGAGAGGTTCTATGTATATGTCAGACGTCCCTTACTGAAGGAGAGGTTCTATGTATATCTCAGACGCCCCTTACTGAATGAGAGGTTCTATGTATATGTCAGACGTCCCTTACTGAAGGAGAGGTTCTATGTATATCTCAGACGTCCCTTACTAAATGAGAGTGTCCGTGTATATCTCAGACGTCCCTTACTGAAGGAGAGGTTCTATGTATATCTCAGACGTCCCTTACTGAAGGAGAGGTTTCATGTATATCTCAGACGTCCCTTACTGAAGGAGAGGTTCCATGTATATCTCAGACGTCCCTTACTGAAGGAGGGGTTCCGTGTATATCTCAGACGCCCCTTACTGAAGGAGAGGTTCCATGTATATCTCAGACGTCCGTTTACTAGAGGAGAGGTTGGAGGAGATGGCACAAAGAGGGACAATGCACCCTTCATATAATGTGTGGCCAGATCCTTAATCAAATTTGCTCAGTATCTGACAACTAATACACAACTGCCCCACAAAGTCACCCTTTCAAGTTGTGAATTATCCCAAGGAGTGCCAAAGTTGCTGGGTGGCTTTGTTGCAGTCACCCGTCTTAGACACAGGGTGCTGATTCACAAACTGCATTTTGTAGTACTTAAAGTAATACCACAGTAGTACTCTTCGCATAGTACAAAATGCTGTTCAGTAATCTACATGCGCAGACTCCACCTATCATTTCTGAACGGAGACCTCTGTCTCCACCTGTGCAGAGGTCTCCACACACACAGATATACCGTTTGATAGTCAAAGTGGGACGGGGCAAGGGTGTGGCTAGAAAATGAGGAATACTTACTACAAGATAGGAGGGGAAGATAGTGGTGTGAGAAGGGGTTTAGGAGAGACATGCACACATAAACACCCCCGCTTAATAGAATGAACCAGTTGCTGTTTACAATCTACTTCTTAAGTTATTACAACCAAAAAGGTCCCAAAAGAGCAGTAAATATACTCCACCTCAGCCTTAGTGAAAGTCTAGCCCCACACACATTCACTCCCAGATACTGCCACTCACTGCCACTGGAAACAAATGGAGACAACGACTTAATATAGAAATCCATGAGAAAATAATAAATACATTAAATTATTTAAACTTTTAAATAAATAAGGCCCATCAACGTATTGTTTATGAGAAATGTAGTCTTCATAAAAAGTTTATTTTGATTGGCTGCTGTGTTTTTTACTTATAATAAACAGCAAAGAAGGAAAGCATAATACTCTTCTCTTTCTTGACACGAAAGCTAGAATTTTTTTCATTCAGGGGCACGTAGTTGTTTGGGGGGCGGGGGAAGGGGCACATCAAACGTCTCTCGTCCCTCCCCCCTCCCCCGCTTCCGCCCCCAAACATCCAGGCCTCGAAGATGCATATGCCTCCACATAAGCACGTGCAGGCAGCAGGCCGTTTACAAGTTACAACATATATATATATATATATATAGAGAGATATATATATCACTTAAAAAACCAAAGGTTACAGGGACGTTATAGTTAGGTTCTGAATTTACTCACAAAGAACCAGAGAAATTCAGCAGTTGTAGATAGAGTTACTTGAAGTAACTATTAACTCGCGCCCTAAAGTAACTATAACTTGCACCCTCACCATGCACTGCTAATTTCCCCAGATATTACAGTACTCATGATAACTTTTGTCGTCAATAAAAATATTAATGAAACATTAGAGGTCAAATTATTGAAGAAAAAACTGTGTATTTTGGGGGCATATACATATATATATATGTGGATATATATATATATATATATATATATATATATATATATATATATATATATATATATGTATATATATATATATATATATACGTATATATTTTCACTGAAAATAAAGGTTATAGGGACATTGTAGTTAGGTTCTGAATTTACTCGTTCAAAACTATAGAAATTCATTCGTTAAAGTAAGAGTTCTTTCAAGTAACTAAAAGTTGCGCCCTAAGGTAACTATAACTCGTGCCTTCGCCATGCACAGTTGTCTCATCAATAAGTTTATTGCAAATGTTGCAGCGAGAGTATGAAAGATGGCATAGCATATCATCAATGATATAATATGTGGAGTAAATAGCTGTGCCAGCAAGGGCTGGCCTGCAGCCCGTTCCTGCAGCCAACCCCACTAACCACCCAACCCGATGTTGTGCACGGCCCTTTGCACATGCACGGCGGAAGTTAGCCACGCCTCTATGGGTGTGAAAATAGGTGTGAGAGGCTGTATCTGGAGGTAAGAGTGTCTGTCTGTGAGAGTGCGTACATCAGTGTTTTAGTGGGTGCGTCAATATGTGCGCGGGTCTGTACATTATGTGCCAGTGGGTGTGTGAGTGGGTGTGTGACGGTCTGAGTGGGTGTGTGAGTCAGTGCGTAACTGTCTGACTTGGGCTGTGGGTGAGTGCATGAGGATTTGAGTGAGTCTGTGAGGGGCTATGTGAGTGTCTGAGCCAGTCTGTCAGTGGGTGCGTGAGTGTTTGAGTAAGTCTGTGAGTGGGTGCATGAGTGTCTGAGTAGGTCTGTGAGTGGGTGTGTGAGTGGGAGAATTGATTGAAAGAGAGACATAGAGAGAGGAAGAAAGTGAGAGGGATAGAGATTTTTGAGGATTTGATATCATATACTTAGAGTGAGTTATTTGTCTCCAATTTAAAATAAAAAAATGTACCTGCTTTCTTTAAAAATATACTCATTTTTTTAAATCAAAAACAAAACTGGAACTGAGTCCAGCTGGACTCGAACTATGGGGGTTTATTATTTTTACATTTTAATTTCTATCCCTTTATGGGATTTCATATGATTTATTTCAAATAAAAATAAAATTATCAAAAGATCTTTACGGGCTATCTGGCACTGCCGGGGAAGCCTTAAGGACTCCCCTGCAGTCCCTGTATATAGTTTAATTAAATTATTATTTTTTTAAAATGAAAAAAAATGAATGCCCTTTATTGGCTACCTGGCACTGCGGGGGAAGCCCTAAGGCTTCTCTTGCAGTACATTGCTTCAGCAAGCATGGAGCTGCCTTGATATCAGCTCCATGCTTGTTCTCTGTCTCCCTCTGTCTTCTGCACGCATGCAGGGGACAGAGATGAAAATTCAGATTTTTGCAGCGAGATCTGCTTTAAATATCCCGCTGTCAAAACCCAAAGTGTTTGCTGTGGTTTGGCTGCATGTGCAGTGTTGCAGCCAAGCCACAGCAAACAGCTATGTCCCGGGGGTCGGTAGCTCCGGGACATAGAAGGAGCTGTCCCTAGAGGGTGGCGGTCCCTAGAGCCATCAGAGGCTACATGAGGAGGGCTGCATGGCCCCCCTCCAACAGGACATAGCACAGGGGGGTGGTGGTACCCATGGCTCGGGATCCCCTTTCTTTTTTTCTTCTTTTTACACTTTGCTTCTGAGGGTGGTAAGCCCTGGGGTGGCCATGGGCCCCCCTGCATATTTTTAAATCGAGGCCCCAGGGAAGGTGGTGGTCACTGGGTCATGAGGGGCCACAGGCCGACTGTAAATATGTAATTGAAAGCCCTGGGGAGGTGGTGGTCCCCGGACCAGTGGTTGAAGTGGGAGGCACCCCACAATACATTTTTAATGCTCCTGGCACCTGGCCCACCCGAATGCCCATAATAAAAACAAGCGCAGAAGCCCACACTTGTTTTTTTTTTTTTTTAATTGCCACAAATTGGTGAATCTTGTGAACTTGCGGGAAACAGATAATTAAAAAAAAAAAAAATTTGCTGGGGGGGTGGGGCGATCCCAGTGCTAAGGGGTCAGGGTGTTCCTACCCTGGCCCCTTTTATTTTATATTTACTTTTTTTCTGGGAGTCTTCTCAAGCCGAATCCCAAGATGGCTGCCAACACTTCTTGGTTTGAAGTGATGGCAGCCAATCAGAGCAGTGCATTTGCCTGAATGAGCTTGTCTTTGTTCGCGAATACTTTGCGGCCAGAGATATACATATTTGAATTTCCCTAAATTTCTCAGAAGCTACTGAATGGATTTACTCCAAATAAGCAAAAGTGTGATCTGTGTACTGACAACTAGCTTTCTTCTAAATTTGGTTTAATTCCATCCAGTGGTTCGGCCTGGAGTCCTGTCTAAAGAATCCTATGGAAATTAACATGGGAAATGCAATGTTTTTTCAGCCCCCTTTTTCTCGGCCCCCACTTGATGGACCACCCCGAAACTTTGCATATGCAACAAGAATCACCGCAATACTTTTTAAAAAACATTTCGTGACGATTTGTCAAACAGTGCCAAAGATATATGCAGTCAAAAAACACTTTTCATATGGAAGCAGGGTCCTAACTATAATTATCTTCTGGCGACCACCAGTAGGTTATATATATATATAAACATTACGAGGTTGACAGGCAGACCCACTAACCTACTGCCATCCCCGCAAGGATCCAAGATTCCAACATGCTGACGGCGGTCCTGGTTGTAATCAGCCAGGGCGGCACTGAACTTAGTGCCACCCTGGCTGATTACAACCTTGTTCCCCACCAACATTTTCATGGTGATTTCACCACTATGAAAAGGCTGACAGAGAACAGGTGCAGGGGTCCACAGGGGGGACCCCGCACTGCCCATGCACATGGCATGGTCAGTGCAGGGTTCCTCCTGCCCAGCTCCCTTGAAATGCACACTTTCTGCACAGCAAACAGTACACATTTCAAGGGTGCTGGTGCACCCTGCGTACGGCAGCACTGCTGCCTGCTCAAATGTGAGCCGGGAACAATGCTGTAACACCTTTCCCACTAGGCTGATATGGGTTTTCGCCTAGAGGGAAATGGGACCGGTGGGGAGATCGACAGCACCGCAGCGGTCTCCTCATCGGTAATTTGGCAGACAGATGTTTCTATCTGGGAAACTCCTAATGATCCCCCCAGTTTCTATAGGAAAAGTGTTTTTTTACTTGCCTTTATCTTTGGCGCTGGTTGACAAATCTTCATGACATTTTCCCCCAAAAAATCACATCAGCTGCTGTTCAGAAAGTTTTGGGGTGATCCGTCAACCGGGTCTGAGAAAAAGGGGGGTTTCCAAAACACTTTTTCCCCATTCATTTTTCCATAGGGATTTTGAACAGTGATAGCGCCCAAACCACAGGATGGAATTACACCAAATTTGGCAGAAATGCAGCACTTGGCCCAGAATAAGACCTTTTTGTGATTTGGTGTAAATCAGTTCAGTAGTTTTTGAGAAATTAAATAAAATCCAAATTTGTATATGTAGGGACAGAAAGGATTAGCGAACCCTCCCAATCTTGTGCTGAGATTTGATTGGCTACCAACACTTCAACAAGGAAGTGCTGGCAGCCATCTTGGGATTCAGCTTCAGGTGAGTCCCCAAAAAAGATGTTAAAGAAAAAAGATGTTAAAGAAAAGGGGCCAGGATGGAGTCACCCTGAGCCCTTAGATTTGGGGCTGGGGTCCAGAGGGACCACCACTGGAGCTGAAAAGCATTTTTTTAAATGTTCCATGTGATTTGCAGCGGATCCACAGATCTGGCAAAAATGAAAAAAAAACAAGCATGGGATCCTACGCTTGTTTTAAAAACAGCCCCTGGGTGGGCCAGATCCCGGGGGCAATGCCATTTTAATGTAGGGGTGGGCGCCACTGCCCTGGGGACCGCCACCTCCCCAGGGCTACAAACATTTATGTGTGCGGGGGGCCACACAGCTCCCTGCAGCCCAGGGGACTGCCCCCTACCTGGGGCTTTCATCAATTACCTTTAACTTGGATCCTAAGGTAACTATAGCTTCCGCCCTTGCCATGCACTGCTAATAACCCCACAAATTACGGCACTCATGACATCTTTGATGATATCATTGATAATGTCACGGTAACATCTGCAGTAAAATTATTGATCAAATAACTGTGCATGGTGGGTAGTGAGTTATAGTTACCTTAGGACATGAGTTATAGTTACTTGAGATAACTATAACTGGTGAATTTATATGGTTTGGTGCGTTTAAAATGTGAGTCTAACTATAACGTACCTGTAACCTTTGTTTTTTAAGTGAATTTCTATTTTTTTTTCAAACATATATTTTTTTGTACAAGATTAAGATTACATTAAAAATATAATTTGTAAATTCAAAAAATGAATAACATATTCTAAAAATAAAAAAATGCCATGTTTAATGAAAGTATGTTTTATTTAATACAAAACTATAATTATTAATTAAATTGAAAAAATATTAATTCAGTAATAAAATGCTAGTGTAGGTCTTTTTTTCTCATCCTTGATTATACTCAAATGTGTATAATGTATTTTAATATATTTTAAAAATGTATTGATTAGACATTTAATTTGATGAGTAAATGTGAAGTAATCATTTATTTGATTGGCTCTAGGTTATTAATAGCATTTTGAGGTAATTTACTTTTTTTTTTATACATTAAAATTTTTAAAATACTTTTTATTAGGTATTACATTTTTTCCTTTAAATAAACTTTAATATTTTTCCCTATAGTTTACTACATAGTGATCTGTCAGTTGTTGTAAATTATAGGGAACATATTTAAAATATATTTAATTATAATATCAATATTAAAATTATTATTATATTAAATATTAATATAAATTCAATGTATGTATTTTATTTTCCGTTTAGCGCCAAGAGACCTATGGTGAATGTGCACACTGCAAGCTCTCATTAACATTAACAATACAGAACAAAATAAAAAATGCTATTAACATTATTTTGAAAACACATTAGTGGAAATATATTCAATTACATTAAAATATTTTTCTGAAGTTTCAATTAATAAATAGATTCAAAGCTAAAAATATTTGTATTGTGTATTAATATTTATCAAAAATAATGTGTAGAATTAATTGCAATTTATTTAGTTGTATTTTAATAAAAAAGTATTGTCACATTAATTTTTAAATTCAAAATAGAGCATTAAAATATCTAATAAATAAATAATAAATGTTTTTTATAGTCTAACATTCATTTATAATAATACATAGTTTTCACTATGTTAAATGATTTAATTAAATGTAATCTTTCTTACCTTTTTTTTTATTACCTACTTCTATTATTTTCTATATGGAGGTGTTGCAGTTGGTCATGTGTGGTAAAGACTTAGTACTGTTTTTAGTAGTAACTTACACCTGAATTTGGGAGTAGCCAAAAGCAGTAAACATACTCAAAAGTATAACTTACTCAAATGTGCAAGTTACCTTTGTGAAGGCCCTAAAATAGTAAACAGCTAAAAAGTTTATCTAACATCTAAGTGCTAGAATAAATAAACAAGTGATTAAATATACACATGCAAATGTACCTTTGTGAATAGTACACCATGTTTTAGCTTCAAACTAGATATGAAATATGTTTTGCTGGGGGATATTTTGAAGGACAAGCACTTGTGCCTACTTGCACTTGGGAAGAATGCAAGCGCTGCACTCATTCATGGCAAGCTAAGGGGAGCTATGCTGGCTCAGTATACTTTCTCAAAATTGATGAGAATAAAATGAGGATCTGTCAGATTGTTATGTAGGATATTAAGGCTTTCCTTCTCATTTGCATTTGTGTATTTACCTGTGCTATTCTATTGTTATCATTACTTGCATGTTTTGTATGGCAGAGTAGAACATAACAAAGATTTGAGTCTATTCTCTTGTGGTGTTCCTTGACCATCCAGAACCATGCAAGGGTCTCTGGCATGTCTGTTAAGTTTGCAGTGTGGCAACTGAATACAGAGTTTTAAATATTGTGGTGCAATAACATTGTGATGATAAAAATATTGTGAATCATAATTCCAAGGCTTTTGTCATTTTACAGCTCAATGTGGATGACACTGTGATAATCCTATGCTTGAAGACTGCGGTAGAAATGGCACAAGATTTTGGGCCTGATTACGAGTTTGGCGGTTGGAAAACCCGACCGCCAGCCCCGTGGTGAGACGCCGCGGACCTGGCGGTCTCCTTACCTGCCCTATTACAACTTTCCCACTGGACTGACCGCAGAAACCAAGGTTTCCACTGGTCAGCCCAGTGGGAGAGATATGGCAACATTGTCCCCGGCTCCTAATTGAACTAGCGGCAATGCTGCCACACGCAGTGGTCACCAGCTCCCTTGGAATGCGCACTGTCTGCACAGCAGACTGTGTACATTTCAAGGGTGATGGACAGGGGGACCAAAGGCTTGGGCAGTCCCCTGCACCTGTTCTCTGCCAGCCTTTTCATGGAGGTTGGACTGCCATGAAAAGGCTGGCAGAGAACATAGTTGTAATCAACCAGGCAGCACTGACCTCAGCACTGCCCTGGCTGAACACAACCGCGACCGCTGTCAGCCCACCTGAATCAGAGATCCTGGTGATGATGGAGGTAGGTTGGTGGGTCTGCCTGCCAACCTCATAATTTGGCGGTACGACCGCCACAGTGAAGCTGGTAGTCTTGAGCCTCGTAACCCGGCCCTTTGTCCCCTTCTAGCTCCCTTCGTAGCTTGGCATGGATGGCACTGAGTTAATCCTTTACTTAAAAACTCTGTTAGAAAAACAGCCTTTTGAGGTGAGCAGATTTACTGGTGTCACTGGTGTCATAGGGTGCTCTTTGCAGGAGCTGCCCTCCACATAAAGTTGGGAACTACCCAGAGTTCTCTGCTTCTTTTTTGCATAATGTATGCTGCACTCTAAGCCTAAAAGGTATTGTTTAACTTCCACGGGTAAGTAGATCTTTTTTATTTATTTAAATATGTCCTATTCACAAAACGTATTTGGAAGTACGCAATTCACAAATCTCTGACGGGAGGTTTGTGCCTCTGCCTCTCCTATCTTTCCTATGTAGAGGTTATCTGAGTTCACAAATCATTACATTTGTAGTCCAAAGACATGTCTGTTATACAGAGTCCATGTAGCACTAATTAGTCCAGTTACCAGCTGTACAAAGTTCCCTACTTCTTAAGTTGATAATTCTGGTAAAAGAAATCTTCACATTCCCGTTGGTAAGAATTACTGACCACAACTGAAACTGGTTGCATAGGGGGCGTAGCTTGCATTGGTGCAGTAGGTGCAGTAGCACTGAGGCCCAGAGGCCTGAGGAGCCCCGGAACCCTGACTATTGATGTATTTTGCAATTCAAACAGCAGCCAGGTGACCCATTTCCTTTCTTATACTACGGTCCACGATATACAGTATTGTCTACGCCACTGACCAGAGGAATCATAAATCTTGGGAAGTTTAAAATGAGAAAATAAATTAAAGAGGCCTGCATGTCTGCATTCATCAAGCAGGATTTATAACTGGAAATATTTTAATAGAAAGTGGCCTAAATTAACCATGTTGGTGAATGCATTAAGTTGGAATTATTTTTGTGTACTGAGAATTATATATTTTTTATCACTGTCATTTCTGCCATATAGTATGAAAGATTCTGTACTGTGTGTTAATGTGATGGATGGAGGTCGTCTATCTGGTCATAGATTCTGGATGCTGCAGTTGGCTTTTACTGTTGTTTTTTGTTCTCTGCTGATGTGTACTTTTAGATCTGAGATACTGGGAAGCTGCCCAGATAGGTCCCTAGGTATTTGTGGAGCACAGTGCTTTGTTATAGTGTCTAAGGGTGCAGCAGAGGTGGATGTTGTTGCTTTTACATCACCCACTGCACCTCTCACAAAACATTCTGTTATTGAAGGAGGGTGGCTGTGCTCCCTTTTGTTTTCTATCCAGTCATTAACTTTAGTTGCTCTTCTATGGAAGGTGGTGGAATAGCACCTTATGATATCCCAGTGCATTGTTTCATTTATGGTGTTTTCTTGGGATCATCTTTAGCCCAGATAGTTTATCATTTGTTTCCCTTTTTGAGAGGTGATGTATTTAGGTTGATCAAAGTGTAGTGATTCTTGCTGTGTTAGTGAAACAGACGGGATACGGGACTCCCTGCTATACATAGTAGAATTGACCTATTTAATTTACTTGTAAGTCCCTGGTAATATGGTACTACAAGTAACCAGGACCTGCAAGTTAACCAATACTAGTGGGCCTGCAGCACTAGTGTCACTCACTTAAGTAACCCTTTAAAACTTGTCTCACACCTGCCATTGCAGCCTGTGCATGGAGTTTTAAACTGCCATTTAGACCTGGCAAAATAAACCGTTTGCCAGGCCCAAACTTTCCTTTTTAATGCATACAAACCACCCCTAGAGCAGGCCCTGAATAGCCCAGAGAGCAGGGTGCAGTGTATTTAAAAAGTAGAGTGCAGAATTTTAAGTTTTACATGTCCTGGTAGTGAGAAAACCCTAAATTCGTTTTTCCCTAGCGCAAGGCCTACCCCTCCAATGAGATAACATTGGGTTAGCTTATTGCATTTAATAAGTGATAACTTTATGCTGGAAGGAGGTTTACAGATTTAGTTTGGTGTCCAAAGAATTGTAATGAAAGGTGATTCTTTAATGGTGAAGTCAGAGTTCTAGTCACAATTCTGAAAATGGCACTTTGAGAAGTTGTTATTTTCTTGTCCTAACCATTTTGTGCCTAATCATTTAGAGGCATCCTGATATTGGGTGTAGCTGACAGTTGGTCTTTGTGCATTGCTCCCTGACAGTGAGGAAAAGGGAGGGTAGGTGTTTGCAGGATGGGCCACTCTTAATGAGGGGGAGGAGGCTGTCACCCACCTCTCTTGCACCTCAAAAAGGCTCTACCTGAGCACTTTAAAAAAGGGTTTGTCACTAGTCTGTTGTGATTCCCAGACAAGCTGGGGCCAGAACAGGGAAGAAGTGGATGCCTGGCACTTCCGAGGGGGTAGAAACATCTAGAAGCTTCCTCTACTTTAATGTGGGCACCAGATATAAATATTGGCTCCTTAGATCCACCCCTTCAGTACACCTCTGGACCTGTGGACATTGCCAGGACTGCTGTGCCCACTCTGCCGGACTGCTTCCCAGAAGGACTGCTGCCTTGCTGTGCTCATCTGCTGCCTAGCTCCCCTCTTGTCTGGTTGTGAAAGACTGGACCTGTATCTGTAAACCCAGGACCCCTAAGTGAATCAAAGGGTTAGTGGGTTGGCCTCCTGATTAGAACAGGCTTCTAACAACAGCAGCACCTGGACTCTGCCATCTGTGAGTCCTGCCCTCCCAAGTGGTGTCACCCCAGTCCTGGATCTCTGGCAGTGCCTGCCCATCTGTAGATTCAGCAGAAGCAATGCATCTCTGCGGTGTCTCCCAGAAAAACGGCACATCGCCTTCACTGCTCGACACATCGCCCTCGGAACTGATGCATCTCCTCTGCTACGCGGACTTCTCAGATGCAAGGAGTTTGCATTGCCATCACAGCCCCTCAGAACCACTGCTGTGGGATACGTGTCCACGCAAGCACATTGCCTCACCCAACACAGATCCCTAGAACTGCTGCTGCCTGACGCATCTCATTGCCTGAATCTCACAACGCCTCTACTGCATCCTCGATGCGGGACTCCGCAGATCTTCGTAAGCAACATTAAGGTTCTTTGTTCAGCAGATCTAGGTAGGTCCCTGTAGCAGGCTCCCGCTCCACCACACTCAGCCTAAACTTGTGACTTTGTCCCAGTCCAGCATTTCCAGATAACCACAGTTGGTGCTTTGTGCCTTTTGGTGCTATTTTCACTGAAATCTTTAAACTTGCATATCACCAGTTCTGCTGAGTGGATTTCTTTTTAGTTTTGGTCTTGATTTATTGCTTAAAATCTACTCTATTGTTCTAATTTTCCTTGTGTTGTGTTTTCACTTGATTTAATGTGAAGCACTCCATAAATACTTTACACACTGCCTCTGAGTTAAGCCTGACTGATATGTGCCAAACTACCCCAGGGGTGAGCACAGGTTAATTTGGGGTTTCCTTGGGGCTTTGCCAAGACCAGGATTGTGGTTGCTGCTGTTTCACCCCCTTCAACCAGAAACGCAGTTTCTAACACACACCATAAAGCAGTTGGACATTTGTTGCTGAAAATACTTTATAATCAGTTTAATACAGTTATTTATTTTTGTAAAACGCTGCAGCTGAGAAAGTGTAGAAACATGCAGAGAGATGCTATACCTCCATAAATTGCAGAAAGTTTGGAAAAATAAACATGTTGCCGTAAATACATGCTTTTTGCTTGTTGCTGTTCATCAAGAAAAACATAGCAGGAGAAGGAAAAGGCAAGTTTTGTTTTCATTTTTAAAGTACATCTTTAATTATTCTCTGTGTCCTGCCTTTCCCATTTGTTGCTGATCCTGGCAGCAGGCGCTGTGACGTCATAGCTCATCTGTCATCATTTACAAGCAGCTATGTCATTTCTTTATTACAAAGGCCAGTGACGTCACAAGGGATCTGTAATAAGGAAACTTTTACAAAATAACTCAGTTTATAAAATAACTTCTAGACACAGATAGCAGGTTCCCATGCATTACAGTCAGATATAATAATGAACAGAAGCGGTGCATGCTGTTTACATGACAAAATGATCTTTTTTATTACATGTACTTTACGCTGCAGGAAATCACTTTGCCTTCTAAACTGTTATTTCATTTAAGGAGATGTCAGATTAAGTATGGGCTTTATGGGTCATATTTCCTCCTTTCTTGCTAAACCATTTTTCTCAATTATTCTACTTCCAGTAGGTGATGTATTTGTAGGGTAATAAAGAGGGGTGCGTTTTGCTAGGGTTAATTTGGTTATAGAGGTTGTGAGTTTATTTATGTCATGTTTAATTTATTTCAGTTAGGTTTAAGCAAAGTAATGTTCTTGGATCTGAAGGGTGATTGTACTCACCCCAATTAAGTAAAGCTTTCCGCCATAAATCATCCCTCCTCGGTCAGATTTTAATCGAGTAAGAATTGTTTTGGCCTTCAATTATTAATGTTTATAGTTTAACCGTTTTAGTTAGTATTTTGTTAGTCAGGTAATTATTTCAAATATTTTCAAGGTGATGTTCAATAATTTAGATGTTACTTTTAAATTAGTATTTGTTTTATTTTTTATGCATTATATTTTACTTGAACAACATGTCGGGATATTATTGTTTGTTAGTGTATTATGCTTGTCTGTTTGGCTTTTCTCTTGGTAAATAAAGTTTGGAGGTTTGTTACAGGTAAATTATTCCATTCTTATACAGCTGGACTACAAAATCCCATAATAGTGCACATGTTTAGGATTGGTAATTATTTTTATCAATATATTTAATGATTGAGCTTGTTTTTGTTTTTGCATTTAAACATTTTTTTTGAAAATTTAAAGGTACACCATATTTTTATTGCATTTACTGTATATGATATTTTTGTGGTTAATATTTTGTTCTACAATATTATAGTTTTCATGGTATTTCGTTGTCGTAGAAACAGAAGACTTCCAGCGGTCCGCCAGCACCTCCAGCCTGCTAAGACTGCCATGGTCAGGCTGGTGGAGCTGTTTTTTCCCCTGGAGTTTTTATGAGGTTGCACACCACCAATGTGACCATGGCGGTCGCACCACCAGGGACAAGCTGGCGTAGACGGACAGTATAAAGGGAGACACTCACCTGCAGACAGCTGCACATGTCCGGAGCAGCCATGGAGCCCTTTGCAAACGCCACGCAAACGTGATGCCGCTGCTCAGGCTTGCCGAAAGACAATAAAATCAACGCCTCAGTGGATGACAGCAACCGTAAGTACACACACCTACCTGTATTATCAACCTTACAAACAGCTTGTAGTGCTGCCAAACACATCATTGGGGATGCCACGGGCAGCAGGCACATGTCTCAAACCACACACACTCATTGACATACAGCAGCATTGACACCTACACACTCACAATACGCACACTTTGGCCAGCACACTAACATTGCACTGCAACAATACACATATACACATGGCCACATAGCTCTTGCACAGGGACGCTTAAGGCTACACAACATAGTCACTCACAGCAACAACAACACACATATACAAATAAAGATCACACACTCACATACAATACTGGTCAGGGACTGTCCACACACATATCAATTGATGTTGCATGGAATACATACAACACCACAAAGAAACAACCCTGCAATGGACACACACATCACACACAGTATCCCAAAATGGAACCACAATGGTATTCACAACAGAAAGAGAGACAAATAATCAAAATACACAAAGTGCACCAAACCAACATCTCCATGGCCTTTACTGCAACTTTAGGCACACCTGGGCACAATCAAGCCTGTGAGGAGCGAATATATGGTGAATTACAAGGAAAAAGAGTGGACATGAGGCACCTATCTTCTCCTCTGATGCACCATAGTGCTGTCAATACAGGGGTAGGACCTCCTCCACTAACTTCTTCAGCTCATCCTGAGAGAAGGTAGGGGCCCTATCACCTGCTTGAGATGGCATGATTGCTCCTAGAGGCGGTATACAGCAGCTCAAGTTGTGAAGGTCTTGCTGACAGCAGTGTCAGAAGTCAAGTGAGGGTTTATTCAGAACATGGTGGTCACGTCCACCCCGTATGCAGCCATCACCCTCGGCAGACACATCCGTTGGCAAAAGACAACATTGGCCTATGGCTGTGTCTGCCACGGTTGCAACCGCATGACCACTTCTGCCGGCGGACCTGGGTGAATCCTAGTGTCTAGTGCAGTAGGTCAGGCACCCACCATTTTAAAAGCATTTTATGTGGTAGTTGGCTAATAATAAATGTATCGGAACTCTGAATAATTGTCTAAACAACTCATAAGTGCTGGTTTGACCTGTCATCTATGTCCTTCTACTTTGACAGCATTTTTATACATTGCCAGGCACATACAGCAAGAATAATTCGGTCACAGACACCCCCCCACAGTTATTTCAAGATTGGGAACTTATGTCATTTTCCGAGTAGCATGTTTCATGGAAAAATTTGTTGCTGTCCAGGTAGGTGATGTACAGACATTTGTGGTATAGCACTGGCAAAACATGTTACTTCTGTGGAATTAACATTTGTAACATGTACTGAGCATAAACATCTGAATAGGCAAACAATTGTAGATCTCTGTCGTCAGTTGGAGCCAGATCTACTGCCTGACATTTCTCATCCAAATAACATGCCACCCACTCTACAAGTTATGGTGGTGTTGCACTTTCTGGCCACAGGATCCTTCCAAAATACAGTGGCCCTAACTCCTGGGTGTTAGAAATGGGGTCTCTGGTTGGCAGTCAGGTTTCACTTTGTCCAAGCAGGGACCCTCACTCTAGTCAGGGCAGTGGAGATACACACTTAAGATAGCCCCTGCTCAACCCCTTGGCAGCTTGACACAAGCAGTCATGCTTATCTCAAAGACAATGCGTGAAGTATGTGTACCAACACCCACAGAAACACAACAAAAATCCAACGTTAACATGTGAAGGTATTAATTTTTAAAGTAAAAAGAGTCTTACCCCTTAGAAAACAATGTAAAAGTTGTTGTCACACAAAGTACCTGGTTTGTGACAAAAATAATGTCACACGGGAGAGTGTGCGTCGAAAAAGTCAGTGATGTGTCGATTTGTCCCTTGCAAGCCAGAGCGTGTGTCGTTTCTTCTCTGGTCGGGTCAGCGATGCGTTGTTTTTCTCACCTGCAAGAGAGTGATGTGCCGATTTCCGGATGGGCACCTCAGGTCTGAGTGGATTTTTGATGCCCGGCAGTGATGCCTCTGAAATCCGGCAGCAGGGTGATGGAAAACCACGCGATATGGGGTTTGCATGATTTTCAGCAGCCGCAAGTGGGTGTTTCTCCAGCTGTGATGCAGGTGTTGCATTGATTTCCCAGCTGTGTTGCAGGTGGTGCATCAATTTCAGCTGCGAGGCGGGTGGCGCGTCATTTTTACAGCCATGTTGCAGGTGCTGCCTCAAAAGTTTCCCCGCAAGGCATCCTGTGAGTGGATTTCTGTCCTTGTTCTACCAACTTCACCTTTCAAGGGCCCATGGACTGGACTGGGCACCACTTGGCAGGGCAGGAGTCTCATCAGAGAGTCCAGATGCTGGCAGAGGAAGTCTTTGATGACCCTGATACTTCAAAACAGGAGGCAAGCTTAGTCCAACCATTGGAGACACTTTACAAGCAGGAATATACCTCAAGGTTCAGTCTTTGTCCTCTTTCAGGCAGAAGCAGCAACTGCAGGCCAACCCAGCAAACCACAGGCAAAGGGCAGTACTCCTGCTCCAGCTCTTCAGCTCTTTTCCTTCGCAGAATTCAGAAGTAATCTGAAAATTTGGGATTTTGGGTCCACTAATTATACCCCTTTCTGCCTTTGACGTTGGCAAACTTCAAAGAAAGTCTCTGTTGTTTATGAGATCCTGCCTTTCCCAGGCCCGGCTCCAGCTCACACCAGGGGGTTGGTGACTGCATTGTGTGAGGGCAGACACAGCCCATTCAGGTGTAAGTGACCGCTCCGACCTCCACTCCAGCCCAGATGGCTCATCAGGATATGCAGGCGACACCCCAGCTCCCATTATGTGCCAATGTCTAGAGGGGATTTAACAAAACAGCCCAACTGTCATTCTGACCCAGACAAAGAATACACAAGCAGGCAGAGTCACAGAATGGTATAAACAAGAAAATGCCCACTTTCTAAAAGTGGCATTTTCAAACTGACAACTTAAAAACTAACTTTACCAAAAGATGTATTTTTAAATTGTGAGTTCAGAGATCCCAAACTCCAAATCTCTATCTGCTCCCAAAGAGAAACTGCACTTAAACGTTATTTAAAGGCAGTCTCCATGTTAACCTATGAGAGAGATAGGCCTTGCAACAGTGAAAAACGAACTTGGCAGTATTTCACTGTTAGGACATGTACATCAGCACATGTCCCACCTTTAACATACACTGCACCCTGCCAATGGGGCTACCTAGGGCCTACCTTAGAGGTGCTTTACATGTACAAAAAGGGAAGATTTGGGCCTGACAAGTGGGTACACTTTCCAGGTCAAATTGACGGTTTAAAACTGCACACACAGACACTGCAGTGGCAGGTTTGAGCCATGTTTTCAGGGCTACTAATGTGGGTGGCACAATCAGTGCCGCAGGCCCACTAGTAGCATTTGATTTACAGTCCCTGGGCACCTCTAGTGCACTTTTCTATGGACTTACTAGTGAATCAAATGTGCCAATGAGATATCTAGCCTGACGCAGCATAGTTCTGCCATTTTTGGCTATGACAGCCCAGGAATGTTGGCACCTATGTGCTGTAAAGTGCAATAAAATGTGTGGTGTGACTAGTCACTTGAGCCATTGTCTTAGTAGTAATCCCCTGCATTTCACTGCCTGTGACATATCCCTCCTTCCAATACCAGGTTATGCATTAATCATTGGTATCACATGGATTAAACATTCCAATTCTCACAATGATGACAAATTACTAGTAGGCATTGTATTCATGTTAGGTGAGTTTATTTACATGTGCACCCATAAGAAAGCTAAAAAACAAAAATTGACAGTGTAGGAATTAGTCATGGTGGATGTAATCATTATGATAAATGCCACAAGATTTGAAGTCCAAGGCCCAGTGTCCAGCTAGCATGGAAAATTGATACTGGTTGTAGAACAGTAAACGTAGTGGATCAGTGGCACACAAAGGGGTATCTCCAGGAAGGGCTCACTACCTGGCAGTGGTTTGTGTCTTGCCATCCGCGGCTCCTGGATGCTTGATTGGACGTCCCCGCTTGTGGTGGGGGTGTTCCTCAGCTACAGAGGCAGGGGTAGATGAGGCAGGTCCTTTCCCTGGCAGGGCCTCCCTTCCAGTGGCTGCTACAGATGTGCAGGTGCTAGAATAGACTGGCCAATAGAAGGGGTCTGGTGTTGTTGACGATCCCTGCTCAGGGTTGCGTTGATGTCTCTCAGCATCCCTGTTAGGGAGGCCATGTTTGTATTGTGGGCCTTCCACTGTTCACAAATTTCCTGATGGAAGTCCCTCTGTAGCTCATTGATCTCCCTGAGTTCAGCAAGTACCTGACCCATCATGCTTTGGGATTGTTGGTATGCTGCCAAGATGTTGGTGATAGTGTCCTTAGTAGAAGATCCATCCCCAGCAGCCACATACCGCAGGCCCACACCATCCCTATCACAAACCCTACTCCCACGTGCTTGCGCCCCTGTCGCAGTTTGCCCCTACTACTGATTCCAGGGCCATCATTGTCAGAGGTGTGTTGGAGTGACAGAGGGGATCCTGGAATGGAGGCACAAGGTTGTTGTCACAGTCCTTGGCACACAGGTTTGGGGGTGACTGGTTGCCAGAAATGTTGATGCAGCTGGGCTAGGAGGGGTCGATGTGGTCACGATGAGGCTGACAGGTGTCGTCTGACCAGGTTGCCTGGATGGGCCAGAGCCATCCTCAACGTACACACATCCATGAGTGCTGTCCTCAGTGAGGGCTTCATCCATGGGGGGTAGTGGCAGGTTGTTGAGTGGTCTCCTTGTTTCAAGTGACAGGTAGACCTGTTGATGTGAGAGAGAGTGGTTACTGGTTGCATTGTGACATCTACCTCCAATAGTTAACAGTGACATTTGACTAATGCCATGTACACAGTGGATTTTCCTAATTGCCTTATGTGACAGGCACACATGCTATCAACTGTGTCGACCTGACATTTGGATAACATACCAATTACAATTCAGTCAACTAGCCTCAGGATGTCTGGGTTTACTAGCACTTGGAGGGATGGGCACAGACATATCTTGCCAACAGTGCACTGAAGACAGTGGCTGGGGAGGATGTGGTTTACTTCAGGTAACCTCCTAGTTGACTGTCATGCAGGCAGATCCAGAACCTTGTTGTGTATGGGATAGTTGTCATCATGGGCTCAGTGTTTTGGGACCATGCGTGCTGCCAATACCAATTGGATGGTGCATTTTGGTCCCTTTGATCTGTATTTAATGTTTTTTGCACACAGTTAGAGCTTGTCCTTCCTGTCCACATTTTAGGCATCTTGGCTTAGCTGCCCAAGATGGATGTAGGTGGTTAGCCACATCACAGAGTGTACCATAATCTGTATCTTGGTCCCTCCCAGGTGGGTAAACTTCATCTGTGAGGCACAGGCAGGTGAATGTTGATATATGGACACTGGCCTGGTTCTTGGAGTTACAGGGTTAGGCCCTCCTTGGATATACAGTCATGTTACTTCAATATAACACACAAGATACCTGGGTCATTCTCTCAGATGAGTACAGTTCCAATTCCAGTTCCGAACAGGGATACTTGAACAGATGCACAGTGGGCTGACGTTTGGCATTGGGCATACAGTGCCTCAGGCCTTAGCATTGCTGTTAGTGCCTGTCGTACACACAGACTATACAGATGCCATCATCTCAGGTGAGTACACTCCTATGTGGAGTTTATACTAAATGCAACATTTGAGCAGGTGTGCACTGTTCTGGGTTTAGTGATGTTGGAACAGTGTCTGATGGGACTTGTAGTGCTGTCAATCCCTGTACTACATCCACTATACAGAGAAGTAGTTCTCCCAGGTGAGGCTAGTTCACATGATGGAGGCTGGGCAGGGGACTGTGGGCAGGTGGACACTGGACTGTTGAGTGGTGTGACTGTGAGGGTAACAAAAGGTGAGCAGTGAGCATGCATGCAAATACATTTTGGTGCCATTTTTACTGTTGTGACTTACCCACTTCACTCACCAGGTATCCCTGTCAAGCAGTCAGGATGCAGGATGGCCAAGACGTTCTTCTCCCATGATGTGAGTTGTAAGGGAGGAGGTGGGGGCCCACCGCCAGTCTTCTGTATCTGCAGCTGGCGCGTGGATGCCATGGAATGGACCTTCCCCCGGAGGTCACTCTACCTCTTCTTGATGTTGCCCCTTGTGAACAGGGTGGGGCCTTCAGAATTCACTCTGCCGACTATCCTTTGCCACATTCCCATTTTCCTAGCGATAGTAGTCTGCTGGACTTGGGCTCCACATAGATGTGGCTCTACTCTAATGATTTCATCCACCATAACTCTTAACTCATCTTCGGTGAAACAGGGATTTTTCTGGGGTGACATGGTGGTGAACTGTAACAATAAATGCTAGAGATAAGTGCTGGGAATTGAGACGGTGACGGGCAGTAAAAGAAGTGGAGGAGTGCAAATAGGTGTGATGTGGGTGTGTTGAGTGTGTAGGATATTTGCTCAGTGAGAGGTGGAAGGTTGACAATTAAAAATACATTTTCCCTTTTTTTGGGTGCTCTGGATGGGGTATTTTGCGTGGAGTTGCAAAGGATTGTGGTGTGTTAAGGGTGTCTGTTGTATGTGTAGTTTGTAGGCGTGTCGGGGTTGTGAATGTGTGTCAGCTGTGTTGTTTTCAAACCCATCTAATGTGGTGTTGTGTATTTCTGTGGTCGCTGCGAACCACTGTGGTTCGGATTTCCATTGGAGGATCACCATGGCATGACAGCCACTGCAATTTTTAACTTGTAATAAGTTTGTGGGTTGATTGATGGGCTATCAGTGCTGGTGTTCAGACCGCATCTTTCCCGCCCTCCAAAGTACTGGCGGGTTGTGTTTTTTGGTGGGGTTTTGGCGGTCCTGCCTGTGTAACCCATAATACGTCAGTCTGTACGACCGCCAACATGATGGTCTTTAGGCGGCCACCACTATGGGGTCTGGCGGTCCGATCACCAAGGTCGTAATCAGGCCCTTTGTGTGTTGATGTTTGTGTTGTCTGTATTACAGCAGTTTTTCTTTGCATGTATTAATTGTTGATATGTCTGTGTGCAATATTGTTAATGCAATATTATTCTACAACAATATTTTTGTGGCCAACTTTGTGACATACAAGCGCATACTGTTCCATGTCCATGACCTAGGTGGGCTTAGGAAGAGAACTGTTCATTTTCCCCATTCCACGACCCTTGGGGTACCTCTACGAATCTGGGGGTAGGGGGTGTCACGAGAGATGGAGGAGAGGGCTAAAATGCTTGGCACAGACCATGTAATTGATGCACTCACTGTTCCTTTGCTAACTAAATCAGAAGTGTCCCATTCTGCAAGATCATAATAAGCTTTATTCGGTTCACATCATTGATAAACCATAAAAGCAAAACATCTTTAAAAAATTCATCATGATAAAAGAAATACAAACTGCAGGGATAAAAGGAGGTCATATCTCCATTCCCATTTAGTAAATAATCCATACAGGACAAAGACACAAAATCATTCCTAAACAAATTTCAGCTAACGCAGATAAAATCAATCACATTATTAAAAGATTTTCAATTCCTCAAAAATGAATTCTGGCTGAGGTACAAACAGCAGGAAACTATCCTCCTTGTTCTTAATTCATTTCATCTTTAAAATGAAGAGTGAATTGCACACAATGAGGGGACACCGGTCTCGGTCCTAACAAATAATTTCATTTTAGAAAATCTGGGGTGTACAATACGGAGAGAGAATGATCTGCTCATAATAATTATAGCCTGCTATCAATTATCCTGCAATCCTTTCCTTATTCTTATTATATGTATAAGAAATTGTGCTAATGCATAGCTAACCTTAAAGTCATCCATGTGCATCAGAAATTGGCATGCTTTTTGGTAATTATACAAATACATATGCAATATAATGTTGTTATCCCCCTACCGAGCGTCTGTTATGGTGCAGAATATCGGATGCAAGAGGAAACACCTGATTGTTCTCTTTCTCACACACAAACACACACACAGATCTACTAGAAGTAACACACATTGCCGTGACACGTGCAGCACGTCACAAAACATGCATGTGAACTCATATGCACCGTCACATACACCCAAATGCACCCATCAAGCATGCGGATACAAAATGTGCACACACAAATTCCCAGGGGAGATGCACGCAGGCACACAGACACACTGACACAGACAAACACACACAAACGACACACGTACACTCAGATCCGAACACACACCAACTCATGGAAAAATACACCCACTAGCACAGATACAGAACATCACAGCATACACGCATCTTGTTACCACATGCCGGAAGTAAGAAGGTTCTTGCATGCGTGCCGTGTTCCCCCTCTAACTCCAAAGTACCTTATAGCCATGAAGTCCTTTAATAAGAGGATGTCTGGGGACACATCGTGCCTTTCAGTGCTGGTGCCACCTGCCAGGCTGCTGCTTGATTGCAGACACTTGGGGGCATCCTGCAGCTTCCAACGTGATTTAAAGTACAGACCTTCTGAAGCAAAGTGGATTTCATCCACATGCCCCTGGACCGGAGATGCTTTACGCCAGTTGCCTGGCAACCTTGGTGTTTGCCTAATACCTGTGTTGCTACAGAAGGCACCAGATGTTAGCAGATGTTTTTCTTGTCAGCCTTGTTCATGCACTTGTTATTTTCCATTTCCCTTGATTTTTCTCAATACATCTACACGTGTGGCACCAGTTACAGAACAGGCCACTAACACTATTTTTGCGTGAACTCTGCCTCTTTGAATTAAGCTACGTCCCCCTGTGGTGACATCACCCAGGAATAATGTAAAGCTACTTATAGATATGAACATTGATTATGAAGTCCTGCTGTGTGAATGTGCCTTTATGTTCCTATAGGGGCCTTCTGGCTCCACCACCCTGAAGAACAGCTTGGTGCTTGTTAAGATGAGGATGCCCAAGCCTGGTCTCACAGGCGCACTTCAATGGGAGCACCCTGCAAAAATAAAAATAAAGGGAAAATACATTGGAGCTAAAAGCTCGATTGCGATCAACGGGGGGGGGGGGGGGTGCTCGGGGCTGGGCTGGGAACACAAAGCAGCCCTGGAACAGTTTCTCAGACCAGCCCCCATGGGGTACATAGAGAGCCTGACCACTACAATGGGGCTTGGAGGGGGTTCATCCCCTAGAGATGTTGGAGAAAAATGGCAAAAACTGTGCCTTCTACAGCGCATTTTTCATTGTATATTCAGTTGTAGTAGATTTTAAAGCCTAGTAAATGATGACCTGAGACTGCATCAGGATAGGGCAATCGTTTTTGGGGTTCTTCAATGGTTCCCTCAGCATCACCCTCTAGCAGTGCCTCTCATCTCTCCATAGCCCCTCTCTCACCCTATAACAGTGCCTCTCATCTCTCCATAGCCCCTCTCTCACCCTATAACAGTGCCTCTCATCTCTCCATAGCCCCTCTCTCACCCTATAACAGTGCCTCTCATCCCTGCGTAGCCCCTCTCTCACCCTCTAACAGTGCCCCTATCTCTCCATAGCCCCTCTCTCACCCTATAACAGTGCCTCTCATCCCTGCGTAGCCCCACTCTCACCCTATAACAGTGCCTCTCATCCCTGCGTAGCCCCTCTCTCACCCTCTAACAGTGCCCCTATCTCTCCATAGCCCCTCTCTCACCCTATAACAGTGCCTCTCATCCCTGCGTAGCCCCACTCTCACCCTATAACAGTGCCTCTCATCCCTGCGTAGCCCCTCTCTCACCCTCTAACAGTGCCCCTATCTCTCCATAGCCCCTCTCTCACCCTATAACAGTGCCTATAACACCGCCTCTCATCCCTCCGTAGCTCCTCTCTCACCCTATAACAGTGCCTCTCATCTCTCCATAGCCCCTCTCTCACCCTATAACAGTGCCTCTCATCTCTCCATAGCCCCTCTCATCTCTCCATAGCCCCTCTCTCACCCTATAACAGTGCCTATAACACCGACTCTCAGCCCCACTCTCACCCTCTAACAGTGCCTCTCATCTCTCCATAGCCCCTCTCTCACCCTCTAACAGTGCCTATCATCTCTCCATAGCCCCTCTCTCACCCTATAACAGTGCCTCTCATCACTCCAGACCTCCTCTCTCACCCTATAACAGTGCATATCATCTCTCAATAGCCCCTCTCTCACCCTCAAGCAGTGCCACTCATCTCCCCATAGTGCCTCTCTCTCACCCTATAACAGCGCCTCTCATCTCCCCAGAGCTCCTCTCTCACCCTCTAACAGTGCCTCTCATCTCTCTGTAGCCCCTCTCTCACCCTCTAACAGTGCCTATCATCTCTCCATAGCCCCTCTCACACCCTCTAACAGTACCTCTCATCTCTCCATAGCCCCTCTCTCACCCTCTAACAGTGCCTCTCATCTCTCCATAGCTCCTCTCTCACCATATAACAGTGCCTCTCATCTCCCCATAGCCCCTCTCTCACCCTATAGCAGTGCCTCTCATCTCCCCATAGCCCCTCTCTCACCCACTACCAGCACCTCTCATCTCTCCGTAGCCCCTCTCTCACCCTCTAACAGTGCCTCTCATCTCTCCATAGCCCCTCTCTCACCCTCTAACAGTGCCTCTCATCTCTCCGTAGCCCCTCTCTCACCCTCTAACAGTGCCTCTCATCCCTCCATGGCCCCTCTCTCACCCTCTAACAGTGCCTCTCATCTCTTCGTAGCCCCTCTCTCACCCTCTAACAGTGCCCGTCATGTCTCCATAGCTCCTCTCTCACCCTATAACAGTGCCTATCATCTCTCCATAGCCCCTCACTCACCCTCTAACAGTGCCTCTCATCCCTCCATAGCTCCTCTCTCACCCTCAAACAGTGCCACTCATCTCCCCATAGTGCCTCTCTCTCACCCTATAACAGCGCCTCACATCTCCCCATAGCTCCTCTCTCACCCTCTAACAGTGCCTCTCATCTCTCTGTAGCCCCTCTCTCACCCTCTAACAGTGCCTGTCATGTCTCCAAAGCTCCTCTCTCACCCTCTAACAGTGCCTATCATCTGTCCATAGCCCCTCTCTCACCCTCTAACAGTGCCTCTCATCCCTCCATAGCCCCTCTCTCACCCTCTAACAGTGCCTCTCATCTCTCCGTAGCTCCTCTCTCACCCTATAACAGTGCCTCTCATCTCTCCGTAGCTCCTCTCTCACCCTCTAACAGTGCCTCTCATCTCTCCATAGCCCCTCTCTCACCTTCTAACAGTGCCTCTCATCTCTCCGTAGCCCCTCTCTCACCCTCTAACAGTGCCTCTCATCTCTCTGTAGCTCCTCTCTCACCCTCTAACAGTGCCTATCATCTCTCCATAGCCCCTCTCTCACCTTATAACAGCGCCTCTCATCCCTCCGCAGCCGCACTCTCTGCCTCTAACAGCGCCTATCATCTCTCCGTAGCCCCTCTCTCACATACTAACAGTGCCTATCATCTCTCCATAGCCCCTCTCTCACCCTATAACAGTGCCTATCATCTCTCCATAGCCCCTCTCTCACCCTATAACAGTGCCTCTCATCTCTCCATAGCCCCTCTCTCACCCTATAACAGTGCCTATAACACCGCCTCTCATCCCTCCGTAGCCCCTCTCTCACCCTCTAACAGTGCCTCTCATCTCTCCTTAGCCCCTCTCTCACCCTATAACAGTGCCTCTCATCTCTCCATAGCTCCTCTCTCACCCTCTAACAGTGCCTATAACACCGCCTCTCATCCCGCCGTAGCACCTCTCTCACCCTCTAAGTGCCTCTCATCTCTCCGTAGCTCATCTCTCACCCCATAACAGCGCCTCTCATCTCTCCGTGGCCCCTCTCTCACCCTCTAGCAGTGCCCATCATCTCTCCGTAGCCCCTCTCTCACCCTCTAACAGTGCCTCTCATCTCTCCGTAGCCCCTCTCTCACCCTATAACAGTGCCTCTCATCTCTCCATAGCCCCTCTCTCACCCTATAACAGTGCCTCTCATCTCTCCATAGCTCCTCTCTCACCCTCTAACAGTGCCTATAACACCGCCTCTCATCCCTCCGTAGCACCTCTCTCACCCTCTAACAGTGCATCTCATCTCTCCGTAGCTCCTCTCTCACCCTATAACAGTGCCTCTCATCTCTCCGTAGCCCCTCTCTCACCCTCTAACAGTGCCTGTCATGTCTCCATAGCTCCTCTCTCACCCTCTAACAGTTTCTATCATCTCTCCAAAGCCCCTCACTCACCCTCTAACAGTGCCTCTCATCCCTCCATAGCCCCTCTCTCACCCTCTAACAGTGCCTCTCATCTCTCCGTAGCTCCTCTCTCACCCTATAACAGTGCCTCTCATCTCTCCGTAGCCCCTCTCTCAACCTCTAACAGTGCCTCTCATCCCTCCGTAGCCCCACTCTCACCCTCTAACAGCGCCTATCATCTCTCCGTAGCTCCTCTCTCACCCTCTAACAGTGCCTCTCATCTCTCCATAGCCCCTCTCTCACCCTCTAACAGTGCCTCTCATCTCTCCGTAGCCCCTCTCTCACCCTCTAACAGTGCCTCTCATCTCTCTGTAGCTCCTCTATCACCCTCTAACAGTGCCTATCATCTCTCCATAGCCCCTCTCTCACCTTATAACAGCGCCTCTCATCCCTCCGCAGCCGCACTCTCACCCTCTAACAGCGCCTATCATCTCTCCGTAGCCCCTCTCTCACCCTCTAACAGTGCCTATCATCTCTCCATAGCCCCTCTCTCACCCTATAACAGTGCCTATCATCTCTCCATAGCCCCTCTCTCACCCTATAACAGTGCCTCGCATCTCTCCATAGCCCCTCTCTCACCCTATAACAGTGCCTCTCATCTCTCCATAGCCCCTCTCTCACCCTATAACAGTGCCTATAACACCGCCTTTCATCCCTCCGTAGCCCCTCTCTCACCCTCTAACAGTGCCTCTCATCCCTCCGTAGCCCCTCTCTCACCCTATAACAGTGCCTCTCATCTCTCCATAGCCCCTCTCTTACCCTATAACAGTGCCTCTCATCTCTCCATAGCTCCTCTCTCACCCTCTAACAGTGCCTATAACACCGCCTCTCATCCCTCCGTAGCACCTCTCTCACCCTCTAACAGTGCCTCTCATCTCTCCGTAGCTCCTCTCTCACCCTATAACAGCGCCTCTCATCTCTCCATAGCCCCTCTCTCACCCTATAACAGTGCCTCTCATCTCTCCATAGCTCCTCTCTCACCCTTTAACAGTGCCTATAACACCGCCTCTCATCCCTCCGTAGCACCTCTCTCACTCTATAACAGTGCCTCTCATCTCTCCGTAGCTCCTCTCTCACTCTATAACAGCGCCTCTCATCTCTCCGTGGCCCCTCTCTCACCCTCTAGCAGTGCCTATCATCTCTCCATAGCCCCTCTCTCACCCTCTAACAGTGCCCATCATCTCTCCATAGCCCCTCTCTCACCCTCTAACAGTGCCTCTCATCTCTCCGTAGCCCCTATCTCACCCTATAACAGTGCCTCTCATCTCTCCGTAGCACCTCTCTCACCCTCTAACAGTGCCTCTCATCTCTCCGTAGCTCCTCTCTCACCCTATAACAGCGCCTCTCATCTCTCCATAGCCCCTCTCTCACCCTATAACAGTGTCTCTCATCTCTCCATAGCTCCTCTCTCACCCTCTAACAGTGCCTATAACACCGCCTCTCATCCCTCCGTAGCACCTCTCTCACCCTATAACAGTGCCTCTCATCTCTCCGTAGCTCCTCTCTCACCCTATAACAGCACCTCTCATCTCTCCGTGGCCCCTCTCTCACCCTCTAGCAGTGCCTATCATCTCTCCATAGCCCCTCTCTCACCCTCTAACAGTGCCCATCATCTCTCCATAGCCCCTCTCTCACCCTTTAACTGTGCCTCTCATCTCTCCGTAGCTCCTCTCTCACCCTCTAACAGTGCCTCTCATCTCTCCACAGCCCCTCTCTCACCCTCTAACAGTGCCTCTCATCTCTCGGTAGCTCCTCTCTCACCCTCTAACAGTGCCTCTCATCTCCCTAGAGCTCTTCTCTCACCCTATAACAGTGCCTATCATCTCTCCATAGCCCCTCTCTCACCCTCAAGCAGTGACACTCATCTCCCCATAGTGCCTCTCTCTCACCGTATAACAGCGCCTCTCATCTCCCCATAGCTCCTCTCTCACCCTCTAACAGTGCCTCTCATCTCTCTGTAGCCCCTCTCTCACCCTCTAACAGTGCCTATCATCTCACCATAGCCCCTCTCTCACCCTCTAACAGTACCTCTCATCTCTCCATAGCCCCTCTCTCACCCTCTAACAGTGCCTATCATCTCTCCATAGCCCCACTCTCACCCTCTAACAGTGCCTATCATCTCTCCGTAGCTCCTCTTTCACCCTCTAACAGTGCCTCTCATCTCTCCATAGCCCCTCTCTCACCCTCTAACAGTGCCTCTCATCTCTCCATAGCTCCTCTCTCACCATATAACAGTGCCTCTCATCTCCCCATAGCCCCTCTCTCACCCTATAGCAGTGCCTCTCATCTCCCCATAGCCCCTCTCTCACCCAATACCAGTACCTCTCATCTCTCCGTAGCCCCTCTCTCACCCTCGAACAGTGCCTCTCATCTCTCGATAGCCCCTCTCTCACCATCTAACAGTGCCTCTCATCTCTCTGTAGCCACTCTCTCACCCTCTAACAGTGCCTCTCATCCCTCCATAGCCCCTCTCTCACCGTCTAACAGTGCCTCTCATCTCTCCGTAGCTCCTCTCTCACCCTATAACAGTGCCTCTCATCTCTCCGTAGTCCCTCTCTCACCCTCTAACAGTGCCTGTCATGTCTCCATAGCTCCTCTCTCACCCTATAACAGTGCCTATCATCTCTCCATAGCCCCTCTATCACCCTCAAGCAGCGCCACTCATCTCCCCATAGTGTCTCTCTCTCACCCTATAACAGCGCCTCTCATCTCCCCATAGCTCCTCTCACCCTATAACAGTGCCTATCATCTCTCCATAGCCCCTCTCTCACCCTATAACAGTGCCTCGCATCTCTCCATAGCCCCTCTCTCACCCTATAACAGTGCCTCTCATCTCTCCATAGCCCCTCTCTCACCCTATAACAGTGCCTATAACACCGCCTTTCATCCCTCCGTAGCCCCTCTCTCACCCTCTAACAGTGCCTCTCATCCCTCCGTAGCCCCTCTCTCACCCTATAACAGTGCCTCTCATCTCTCCATAGCCCCTCTCTTACCCTATAACAGTGCCTCTCATCTCTCCATAGCTCCTCTCTCACCCTCTAACAGTGCCTATAACACCGCCTCTCATCCCTCCGTAGCACCTCTCTCACCCTCTAACAGTGCCTCTCATCTCTCCGTAGCTCCTCTCTCACCCTATAACAGCGCCTCTCATCTCTCCATAGCCCCTCTCTCACCCTATAACAGTGCCTCTCATCTCTCCATAGCTCCTCTCTCACCCTTTAACAGTGCCTATAACACCGCCTCTCATCCCTCCGTAGCACCTCTCTCACTCTATAACAGTGCCTCTCATCTCTCCGTAGCTCCTCTCTCACTCTATAACAGCGCCTCTCATCTCTCCGTGGCCCCTCTCTCACCCTCTAGCAGTGCCTATCATCTCTCCATAGCCCCTCTCTCACCCTCTAACAGTGCCCATCATCTCTCCATAGCCCCTCTCTCACCCTCTAACAGTGCCTCTCATCTCTCCGTAGCCCCTATCTCACCCTATAACAGTGCCTCTCATCTCTCCGTAGCACCTCTCTCACCCTCTAACAGTGCCTCTCATCTCTCCGTAGCTCCTCTCTCACCCTATAACAGCGCCTCTCATCTCTCCATAGCCCCTCTCTCACCCTATAACAGTGCCTCTCATCTCTCCATAGCTCCTCTCTCACCCTCTAACAGTGCCTATAACACCGCCTCTCATCCCTCCGTAGCACCTCTCTCACCCTATAACAGTGCCTCTCATCTCTCCGTAGCTCCTCTCTCACCCTATAACAGCACCTCTCATCTCTCCGTGGCCCCTCTCTCACCCTCTAGCAGTGCCTATCATCTCTCCATAGCCCCTCTCTCACCCTCTAACAGTGCCCATCATCTCTCCATAGCCCCTCTCTCACCCTTTAACTGTGCCTCTCATCTCTCCGTAGCTCCTCTCTCACCCTCTAACAGTGCCTCTCATCTCTCCACAGCCCCTCTCTCACCCTCTAACAGTGCCTCTCATCTCTCGGTAGCTCCTCTCTCACCCTCTAACAGTGCCTCTCATCTCCCTAGAGCTCTTCTCTCACCCTATAACAGTGCCTATCATCTCTCCATAGCCCCTCTCTCACCCTCAAGCAGTGACACTCATCTCCCCATAGTGCCTCTCTCTCACCGTATAACAGCGCCTCTCATCTCCCCATAGCTCCTCTCTCACCCTCTAACAGTGCCTCTCATCTCTCTGTAGCCCCTCTCTCACCCTCTAACAGTGCCTATCATCTCACCATAGCCCCTCTCTCACCCTCTAACAGTACCTCTCATCTCTCCATAGCCCCTCTCTCACCCTCTAACAGTGCCTATCATCTCTCCATAGCCCCACTCTCACCCTCTAACAGTGCCTATCATCTCTCCGTAGCTCCTCTTTCACCCTCTAACAGTGCCTCTCATCTCTCCATAGCCCCTCTCTCACCCTCTAACAGTGCCTCTCATCTCTCCATAGCTCCTCTCTCACCATATAACAGTGCCTCTCATCTCCCCATAGCCCCTCTCTCACCCTATAGCAGTGCCTCTCATCTCCCCATAGCCCCTCTCTCACCCAATACCAGTACCTCTCATCTCTCCGTAGCCCCTCTCTCACCCTCGAACAGTGCCTCTCATCTCTCGATAGCCCCTCTCTCACCATCTAACAGTGCCTCTCATCTCTCTGTAGCCACTCTCTCACCCTCTAACAGTGCCTCTCATCCCTCCATAGCCCCTCTCTCACCCTATAACAGTGCCTCTCATCTCTCTGTAGTCCCTCTCTCACCCTCTAACAGTGCCTGTCATGTCTCCATAGCTCCTCTCTCACCCTATAACAGTGCCTATCATCTCTCCATAGCCCCTCTATCACCCTCAAGCAGCGCCACTCATCTCCCCATAGTGTCTCTCTCTCACCCTATAACAGCGCCTCTCATCTCCCCATAGCTCCTCTCACCCTATAACAGTGCCTCTCATCTCTCTGTAGCCCCTCTCTCACCCTCTAACAGTGCCTCTCATCCCTCCATAGCCCCTCTCTCATCCTCTAACAGTGCCTCTCATCTCTCCGTAGCTCCTCTCTCACCCTATAACAGTGCCTCTCATCTCTCCGTAGCCCCTCTCTCACCCTCTAACAGTGCCTGTCATGTCTCCATAGCTCCTCTCTCACCCTATAACAGTGCCTATCATCTCTCCATAGCCCCTCTCTCACCCTGAAGCAGTGCCACTCATCTCCCCATAGTGCCTCTCTCTCACCCTATAACAGCGCCTCTCATCTCCCCATAGCTCCTCTCTCACCCTCTAACAGTGCCTCTCATCTCTCTGTAGCCCCTCTCTCACCCTCTAACAGTGCCTATCATCTCTCCATAGCCCCTCTCTCACCCTCTAACAGTACCTCTCATCTCTCCATAGCCCCTCTCTCACCCTCTAACAGTGCCTATCATCTCTCCATAGCCCCTCTCTCACCCGATAACAGCGCCTCTTATCTCTCTGTAGCCCCACTCTCACCCTCTAACAGCGCCTATCATCTCTCCGTAGCTCCTCTTTCACCCTCTAACAGTGCCTCTCATCTCTCCATAGCCCATCTCTCACCCTCTAACAGTGCCTCTCATCTCTCCATAGCTCCTCTCTCACCATATAACAGTGCCTCTCATCTCCCCATAGCCCCTCTCTCACCCTATAGCAGTGCCTCTCATCTCCCCATAGCCCCTCTCTCACCCAATCCCAGCACGTCTCATCTCTCCGTAGCCCCTCTCTCACCCTTTAACAGTGCCTCTCATCTCTCCGTAGCCCCTCTCTCACCCTCTAACAGTGCCCCTATCTCTCCATAGCCCCTCTCTCACCCTCTAACAGTGCATCTCATCTCTCCGCAGCCCCTCTCTCACCCTCTAACAGTGCCTCTCATCCCTCCATAGCCCCTCTCCCACCCTCTAACAGTGCCTCTCATCTCTCCGTAGCTCCTCTCTCACCCTATAACAGTGCCTCTCATCTCTCCGTAGCCCCTCTCTCACCCTCTAACAGTGCCTGTCATGTCTCCATAGCTCCTCTCTCACCCTCTAACAGTGCCTATCATCTCTCCAAAGCCCCTCACTCACCCTCTAACAGTGCCTCTCATCCCTCCATAGCCCCTCTCTCACCCTCTAACAGTGCCTCTCATCTCTCCGTAGCTCCTCTCTCACCCTATAACAGTGCCTCTCATCTCTCCGTAGCCCCTCTCTCAACCTCTAACAGTGCCTCTCATCCCTCCGTAGCCCCACTCTCATCCTCTAACAGCGCCTGTCATCTCTCCGTAGCTCCTCTCTCACCCTCTAACAGTGCCTCTCATCTCTCCATAGCACCTCTCTCACCCTCTAACAGTGCCTCTCATCTCTCCGTAGCCCCTCTCTCACCCTCTAACAGTGCCTCTCATCTCTCTGTAGCTCCTCTATCACCCTATAACAGTGCCTATCATCTCTCCATAGCCCCTCTCTCACCTTATAACAGCGCCTCTCATCCCTCCGCAGCCGCACTCTCACCCTCTAACAGCACCTATCATCTCTCCGTAGCCCCTCTCTCACCCTCTAACAGTGCCTATCATCTCTCCATAGCCCCTCTCTCACCCTATAACAGTGCCTATCATCTCTCCATAGCCCCTCTCTCACCCTATAACAGTGCCTCGCATCTCTCCATAGCCCCTCTCTCACCCTATAACAGTGCCTCTCATCTCTCCATAGCCCCTCTCTCACCCTATAACAGTGCCTATAACATCGCCTTTCATCCCTCCGTAGCCCCTCTCTCACCCTCTAACAGTGCCTCTCATCCCTCCGTAGCCCCTCTCTCACCCTATAACAGTGCCTCTCATCTCTCCATAGCCCCTCTCTTACCCTATAACAGTGCCTCTCATCTCTCCATAGCTCCTCTCTCACCCTCTAACAGTGCCTATAACACCGCCTCTCATCCCTCCGTAGCACCTCTCTCACCCTCTAACAGTGCCTCTCATCTCTCCGTAGCTCCTCTCTCACCCTATAACAGCGCCTCTCATCTCTCCATAGCCCCTCTCTCACCCTATAACAGTGCCTCTCATCTCTCCATAGCTCCTCTCTCACCCTTTAACAGTGCCTATAACACCGCCTCTCATCCCTCCGTAGCACCTCTCTCACTCTATAACAGTGCCTCTCATCTCTCCGTAGCTCCTCTCTCACTCTATAACAGCGCCTCTCATCTCTCCGTGGCCCCTCTCTCACCCTCTAGCAGTGCCTATCATCTCTCCATAGCCCCTCTCTCACCCTCTAACAGTGCCCATCATCTCTCCATAGCCCCTCTCTCACCCTCTAACAGTGCCTCTCATCTCTCCGTAGCCCCTATCTCACCCTATAACAGTGCCTCTCATCTCTCCGTAGCCCCTCTCTCACCCTATAACAGTGCCTCTCATCTCTCCATAGCTCCTCTCTCACCCTCTAACAGTGCCTATAACACCGCCTTTCATCCCTCCGTAGCACCTCTCTCACCCTCTAACAGTGCCTCTCATCTCTCCGTAGCTCCTCTCTCACCCTATAACAGCGCCTCTCATCTCTCCATAGCCCCTCTCTCACCCTATAACAGTGCCTCTCATCTCTCCATAGCTCCTCTCTCACCCTCTAACAGTGCCTATAACACCGCCTCTCATCCCTCCGTAGCACCTCTCTCACCCTATAACAGTGCCTCTCATCTCTCCGTAGCTCCTCTCTCACCCTATAACAGCGCCTCTCATCTCTCCGTGGCCCCTCTCTCACCCTCTAGCAGTGCCTATCATCTCTCCATAGCCCCTCTCTCACCCTCTAACAGTGCCCATCATCTCTCCATAGCCCCTCTCTCACCCTTTAACTGTGCCTCTCATCTCTCCGTAGCTCCTCTCTCACCCTCTAACAGTGCCTCTCATCTCTCCACAGCCCCTCTCTCACCCTCTAAAAGTGCCTCTCATCTCTCGGTAGCTCCTCTCTCACCCTCTAACAGTGCCTCTCATCTCCCTAGAGCTCTTCTCTCACCCTATAACAGTGCCTATCATCTCTCCATAGCCCCTCTCTCACCCTCAAGCAGTGACACTCATCTCCCCATAGTGCCTCTCTCTCACCGTATAACAGCGCCTCTCATCTCCCCATAGCTCCTCTCTCACCCTCTAACAGTGCCTCTCATCTCTCTGTAGCCCCTCTCTCACCCTCTAACAGTGCCTATCATCTCTCCATAGCCCCTCTCTCACCCTCTAACAGTACCTCTCATCTCTCCATAGCCCCTCTCTCACCCTCTAACAGTGCCTATCATCTCTCCATAGCCCCACTCTCACCCTCTAACAGTGCCTATCATCTCTCCGTAGCTCCTCTTTCACCCTCTAACAGTGCCTCTCATCTCTCCATAGCCCCTCTCTCACCCTCTAACAGTGCCTCTCATCTCTCCATAGCTCCTCTCTCACCATATAACAGTGCCTCTCATCTCCCCATAGCCCCTCTCTCACCCTATAGCAGTGCCTCTCATCTCCCCATAGCCCCTCTCTCACCCAATACCAGTACCTCTCATCTCTCCGTAGCCCCTCTCTCACCCTCTAACAGTGCCTCTCATCTCTCGATAGCCCCTCTCTCACCATCTAACAGTGCCTCTCATCTCTCTGTAGCCACTCTCTCACCCTCTAACAGTGCCTCTCATCCCTCCATAGCCCCTCTCTCACCGTCTAACAGTGCCTCTCATCTCTCCGTAGCTCCTCTCTCACCCTATAACAGTGCCTCTCATCTCTCCGTAGTCCCTCTCTCACCCTCTAACAGTGCCTGTCATGTCTCCATAGCTCCTCTCTCACCCTATAACAGTGCCTTTCATCTCTCCATAGCCCCTCTATCACCCTCAAGCAGCGCCACTCATCTCCCCATAGTGTCTCTCTCTCACCCTATAACAGCGCCTCTCATCTCCCCATAGCTCCTCTCACCCTATAACAGTGCCTCTCATCTCTCTGTAGCCCCTCTCTCACCCTCTAACAGTGCCTATCATCTCTCCATAGCCCCTCTCTCACCCTCTAACAGTACCTCTCATCTCTCCATAGCCCCTCTCTCACCCTCTAACAGTGCCTATCATCTCTCCATAGCCCCTCTCTCACCCTATAACAGCGCCTCTTATCTCTCTGTAGCCCCACTCTCACCCTCTAACAGCGCCTATCATCTCTCCGTAGCTCCTCTCTCACCCTCTAACAGTGCCTCTCATCTCTCCATAGCCCATCTCTCACCCTCTAACAGTGCCTCTCATCTCTCCATAGCTCCTCTCTCACCATATAACAGTGCCTCTCATCTCCCCATAGCCCCTCTCTCACCCTATAGCAGTGCCTCTCATCTCCCCATAGCCCCTCTCTCACCCAATCCCAGCACGTCTCATCTCTCCGTAGCCCCTCTCTCACCCTTTAACAGTGCCTCTCATCTCTCCGTAGCCCCTCTCTCACCCTCTAACAGTGGCCCTATCTGTCCATAGCCCCTCTCTCACCCTCTAACAGTGCATCTCATCTCTCCGCAGCCCCTCTCTCACCCTCTAAGAGTGCCTCTCATCCCTCCATAGCCCCTCTCCCACCCTCTAACAGTGTCTCTCATCTCTCTGTATCTCCTCTCTCACCCTATAACAGTGCCTCTCATCTCTCTGTAGCCCCTCTCTCACCCTCTAACAGTGCCTGTCATGTCTCCATAGCTCCTCTCTCACCCTATATCCGTGCCTCTCATCTCTCCATAGCTCCTCTCTCACCCTATAGCAGTGCCGCCTCTCATCTGTCCGTAGCCCCCCTCTCACCCTCTAACAGTGCCTCTCATCCCTCCATAGCCCCTCTCTCACCCTCTAACAGTGCCTCTCATCCCTCCGTAGACCCTGTCTCACCCTATAACAGTGCCTCTCATCTCCCAATAGCTCCTCTCTCACCCTATAACAGTGCCTCTCCTCTCGCCATAGCTCCTCTCTCACCCTAAAGCAGTGCCTCTCATCTCTCCATAGCTCCTCTCTCACCCTCTAACAGTGCCTTTAACAGTGCCTATCATCTCTCCGTGGCCCCTCTCTCACCCTCTAACAATGCCTCTCATCGCTCCATAGCCCCTCTCTCTCATCCCTCTGTAGCCCCTCTCTCACCCTCTAACAGTGCGTCTCATTTCCCCATAGCCCCTCTCTCACCCTCTAACAGTGCCTCTCATCCCTCCATAGCCCCACTCTCACCCTATAACAGTGCCTATAACACCGCCTCTCATCTCTCCGTAGCCCCACTCTCACCCTATAACAGTGCCTCTCCTCTCTCATATATTTCCATTGTTTTATAGCGCTTCTCTTACCAGTGTAGGGTGTTTTACATCACACACTCATACAGAGATAATGAACCATACGTTTGTAAATCTGTGGATAGTAATATTTTATAAGGTAAATGGGACCACAAGGTGTAGGATTCACGTTATCCACAGTGAAGTCATTTTTAAGAGTCCTTGGTCTGGGGAAGCATAATCTCAGGATTCAGAACATAACACTGTGGTTAAGGTTGACTTTACTAATGACAATCAATTTCTACCCAAACACACCCTTTTTAAAAAAAATAGGATAATCAAAGACTGAGAATAACGTAACTTTCTAACCTGTGCCAAGCAGTTTGCATGCAGCTCTTTGATGGCAGTTCATAGCTCACTGTGCTAGATTGTGATTGTAATTTATGGACTACACAGTAACAAAAGGATCTCTATGACAAAAGCAGTAACCCACTGAGCTATGCACGTAAAGCACTGCTCTGTGATCTGCATAGTACGTGCTCTTTGTAGCAGGTATATTAACCCTCTGCACTACCTTAGATGAGTCAAGATTGCCTCTAGACAAAACTCCAGCTCTCTCAAGCTGGTATCTTGGCACTTTTACTGTTGCCTGAAAACTGTTGGATATACAAGAAACTCTGCAGTACTTTTGAAACTGCTCCACTACTAAAAAACCTTCCCTCATGTAACAAAAGTGGCCCCTGAACAATCAATGGAATTGGAGATTGGCAGTGTTTTCATTTGAATTATACTTTGCCACTTATCACTGGGGCTCAAGGAAAACACCTAAAGAAATGGGTAACTGAAATGTTTCTAAATAGGCATTGCCAAAGCAAACATGTTGCAGCTCTAACTTGCCTTGGCTACTGGCTTTGCCAATAGGTTTTTAATTTCCATTGCATGCAGGAACATGTGTTATGACATGTGCATGCAAAGCTGGAACTTGTGCAACTATCAAAACATTTAATTCCAACATGTTGGTCAACACAAACACATGCATCGTCAAACATGTGTGCATATGTCTTGGCACATGAGCATGCATGCCTTGTGATGCATGTGATGTCAGTGTGTTTTGACTGTGTTCACTGGGATCCTGCTACCCAGGGCCCCAGTGACTATGCTCTCTCCCTTTAAACTTGGTTGCTTGGACCACACACAGCCCACATTTGGCATACTGGTGCCCCCATGTAAGTCCCTAGTATATGGTACCCAGGTACCCAGGGCATTGGGTTACCAGGGGTTCCCCATGGGCTGCACCATGTATTATACCACCCATGGGGAATCCATGCAAAGTGTATCTGTAGGCCGGCCGGTGCAGCCTGCATGAAAGGGTGCATGCACCCTTCTCTCTACAGGTCTCTGCAACAGGTCACTGTTTGTTACCCTTATGACAGGCCCTCCTAGCCCAGAGGGCAGGCTTCAGGTACCTGTGTGTGAGGGTACCCCTGCATGAGCAGAGGTGCTCCAGCGAACTCCAACTTCATTTTGATGGACTCCGTGAGTGCGGGGATGCTATTTTACATGTGTACTGGACATAGGTCACTACCTGTGTCCAGTTTCATAATGGTAACTCCGAACTTAGGCATGTTTGGTATCAAACATGTTGGAATCATACCTCAATACTATTGCCAGAGGACCCTCAGCATTGCTCCTACCAGCTTTCTGGGGCTTTCTGGGCAGCCCAAGCTGTTGCAACCTCTCAGACAGGTTTCTGCCCTCCTGCTGCCTGAACAGTTCAAGCCCGGGAAAGCAGATCAAAGTATTCCCTTTGGAAATAGGCGTCATATGGCTTGGGAGGGGTAGCCTCTCCAAGCCACTGGTATGCTTTGAAGGGCACATTTGGTGCCCTCTTGGCATAAACCAATCTGCACCATTTCAGGGACCTCCAGTCCCTTCTCTCGCGCAAAACTGGACAATGGAAAGGGGAATGACCACTCCCCAGTCCATCACCACCCCAGGGGTGGTATCCAGAGCTCCTCCAGAGGGTCCCTTGATTCTGCCATCTTGAGTCTAAGGTGGGCAGAGGCCTCTGGGAACATTTGAGTGGCCAGGTCAGGCAGGTGACATCAGAGCCCCCTCCTGATAGGTGGTCACCTGGCTAGGTGACCAATCCCCCTTTCAGGGCTATTTAGGGTCTCCCTCTTGGGTGGGTCCTCAAATTCAGCTTGCAAGATTCCAGCAGGAATCCTCTGCAACCTCTACTTCGACTTCTGGCCATTGGAACTGAGACTGGACCCTTGAGGAACCGACAATCTGCATCCACGACGAAGACTCTGCTTGTACCATTGTTTCCACGGCTCCTTCCAGCTTCTGCAACATTTTCACAGCTGTGCATCCTCTGAGTACGGCAAGTTTTCAGTCTGCATGAGAAGGAAGAAGGAATCTCCCTGGGAGTGAAGAAGTCACTCCCCTGCATCCGCAGGCACCAGCTGCAATGCGACCAGCTATGTGGATCACCTCTCATCCTGAACTGCATTGATCTTGCATCATGGGTGGTGGTCTGGAGTGGTCTCCTTGGTCCTCTCTACCAGCTATCCAACTTTGGTGAAGGCAAGCCTTCCCATGCAGGACAGTACCCCCTTGCACTGCATCTCTTGCAGCTAGCAAGGCTTTTTGGCATCTTCTCCAAGGGATCTTCAGGATCTGTGTAGCCCCACCCCCCAGCACTCTTCCCTGCAATGCACAGCCCACCGTGCACTTCTCCTGCATCGTGGGACCCTTCTTCAGTTGTGCTGCATGGGCTCCTCTGCAACTCTTGGTCTCCTGTGGGGGCTACCTTTTCTTCTGTGGACTCTGCATTCCTGAGGGTCCCCTGAGACTCCCTCCATAGGGTGAGTCCTCCTGGACCTTGCTGGTCCCCAGCAGCTCCACTTTTCTTCTACCACAACTCTTGCCTTTGCGAGGCTTGTTGGTGGCCTTTCCATTCCACAGAAAGACTGCAATCTTCCATCTGGCATGGGACGTTGACTGCATCCTTCAGGAACTCTTCACCGACTCCAGGGCTGCATTGCTGACCATCTGTGTCCTACCTTTGACCAACTCCTGCAACCACAGACGGGTGGGTAGTGGCTCCTGCCACCATCAGACACTCCTACGACTTCTTGACTTGGCCCCCTTCTTTTTCAGTTCTTCCTCTTCGGGAATCCACTGCTGGTTTCTTGCAGTCTTGTCTTATCTGCATTATCTTCATTTTCAGTGCTTTTGGTGGTTTGGGGAAAAGCCAATAACTTACACCTTTCTTCCTAGTCGCTGGGGGGCACTGTGGTACTTACCTTTGGGGTTTCCTAGTTCCTCCACCTCCCCTCTACAGATTCCACTTACCTAGGTGGGGATCCTGCATTCCCATTCCATTTCTTTAGTATATGGTTTGGGCTCACCCTAGGGTCACCATTGTCTATTGCTATAGCACAGTTTTCTACTGCTTTTTTTTGTGCCTATTTCTGATTACTAGTGTACATATCTACTGTGTTACTTACCTCCTATTGGAGGGTTGCCACTCTAGTACTTTTTGGTAATTGTGTCACTAAAATAAAGTACTTTTATTTTTGTAAGACTGAGTATTTTCTTTCATGTGTGTGAGAACTGTGTGACTACAGTGGTATTGCATGAGCTTTGCATGTCTCCTAGATAAGCCTTGGCTGCTTCTCCACAGCTACCCCTAGAGAGCCGGGCTTCTAGACACTGCCTGAACTGCACTAATAGGGAATACCTGGATCTGGTATCAGGTGTAAGTACCTAAGGTACCCACCACACACCAGGCCAGCTTACTACAGTAGTGCTGCTGAGTTCTTTTGAGAGAAGTTGAGTGATGAGAATGGCTCATCTGTTCTGCGGGGGGTCCAGAGTGAAGAAGTGGAATGGCCGGTGGGTGAATGAGGTATGTTACAATTATGAGAATGATGCTGCATGTGATTTGTAAGTGACTAAGGGTGAGTGAACAGTGAGCACATGGTATTGAGTGGCCCTGTGAGTTGAAGATCAGTTTAAGTAAGAGACTGACTGAGAGATATGGTCTGGGAGTGTGTGGTTAATGAGTCAACAAATATTGAGTCAGTGGCGTGCACATCAGTGTGGGTTTGAGTGGTTTCAGTGGTGGTGAACGAGGGATGATTTACTTGGCTGTCTTTTTGATACACAGGATATGCTGGTGGATCTTAGAACAGGCACGTCTGCTGCACCAGTGCAATGTAAACAACTATAAACTTCGTACTTGTATAGCGCACTTTTAACCTGTAAGTTGGGCTTCTTGGCACTGTACGCATACTGCTGTGGAACCCTTCCTGGCTTTCCCTGTGAAGTGCCCACTCCTGGGCACCCCCCAGGTGAAGCCAAGCATCCCAGTGCTGTTGGGGAGATTAAGCAAGCTATTGCCCAGAGTTAGACCCATGATTAGTTTGGCGAGAATTATCAGGTCTGAGGAAATTGAGCCCAAGACCCACCGAGGCAGGAATTGAACCCTGGTCCCAGGCCAGACCTCTGCATCAGGGTCTGCCGTTGTAACCATTGAGCCACACTTCTCCACATGTGGTGCAAACTTCTCCACATGTGGTGCAAACTGCAGTGCACGTCACAACATGCATGTAATCTGGCATCTGGTGCTGGTGGGAATGGCAGCTGTTGTTCTGTGAGTGGATAAAGGAATGTGACTACTATGTGAGTGAAATAACCCAATTGCCCAGGAGGCAATGCAGTAAAATACTTTTTTCTAATGACTAAAGGCTCAGACAGTGGGGGCTTGTCAACAGGAGCGTGCGGGCACTGCCATGCTCCTCTGAGCTATTACTTAATGCCCTTACCATCTGCACTACTATTCAACTGAGAAATGCCCAGGGAAACATCACTTTCATGCTTTTCTGAACACTGCCAGGGCACATGTCTCTGCCTTTCCCTCTGCGTGTGATTGAAGGAGGAGGAAGGGGGCAGAGGGAGCTGTTTAAATCACCACACTCTGTAGGTAGATCCATCGATTGCACTGAACATGACTGAGGGGTGTAATTCAACTTCGCCCCCTCACACAATCCATTGTATTTAGCAGACCTTCTGTTCCTGCCTGAGGAGGTGCTGTATATCTGCTGAGAGTGGGCTGTCAGGGCACACATCCGTGCCTCCCTGTGCCCAATGAGAGCAGCAGGGGCTGGATCCCGAGCCCTGTGCCAGCTGGGGTGGGCTTCAGACCCAGCAGAGGGTGGTGGAGGGCCTGAGGTGGGTCTTTCCCTCATTAATCCTGTCCCTGAAGCTGTCTCTGACTCCTCGTTTGCAGCACAAGAATTATGCTTTGTTAGCACAGATGTCTCGCGCTGGCTTCCTGCTCTCGTGACGCCATCAGCAAGGGGAGCATTGTAAGTAAGCAGTAATCGAGTGTTGCTGCTCTGTGTGTGGGTGAGAGTGCACGTGTGTGAACGGGTATGTTGATGTGTGTGTCTGTGGGTGAACGTGTGTGTGAAAAGGACTGAGTGTGAATCAGTGACGGTCTGAATGAGTGACTGAGTTTGAGTGGTAAGTATGCGCATCTATGAGTGGAAGAGAGAGAGTGAGACTCAGTGAAGGTGAGTGAGTGAGAGTGAGTCAGTGAAAATGAAGAAATGAGAATGAAGAAGTGAGAGTGATGGAGAGTGAGTGAATCAAGGTGAATGAGGGTGAAGGGGAATCAGTGTCAGTGAGTATTAAGCAGTGAGTTTGTGTATGTGTGCATGTGATTGAAAATGAGAATCAATGAGTAAAAGTGAGTGGGAAATGTGAGTGATTAGGTGTGAATGAGTTAGAATGAGTAAAGAGAAGTTACAGTGAGTTATTGAGTATGAGTGAGTGGAAGTGAGAGTCAGGGAAGGAGAGTGAAGAGTGTGAGATAAAAGAATGGGGAAGGGTAGTGAGTGAGTGTGTATGTGGGTTACGCTTGTGAGTCTGTCACAGACCATGGTATACTTAAGGTTATTCTTGACTTGGGGGCACCCATGGCAACATTGTGGCACTGGCAGCTTGGAGATAATTCCTGGTGAACGGGAGAGCACCTGTGGCAAAATGCAGGCCCTGGCATACTGGAGGCAATTCTTGGTATACATTGGGCACACATGGTATAATGCTATGCCATACTGAAGGTACTGCTTGACCTCAAGGAGGGCACACGTGGTGTGGTACCATGAGCAAATACTGGCTACAGCATACTGGAAGAAATGTGTGCTATTTGGGCCATTCAGACCATAATTCAGCACCAATGACAAAATTCTCGTACTGGCATGTTGTACATAAGTCTTGCCATACGGTGGCACCCATGGCACATGTGTGGCAGTCAAGACGAAATGCTGATAATGGCACACTGAAGGTAATTCTTAACATACGGTGTGTGGGGACCCATGGCAAATGTTGAAAAAATGGGCCAACTCATGGTAACCATTGAGCTCCATTGGAGCTCCATGAAAGTACTGGAATGTTTCATAAGTGCCCTCCGGCTTTATAGAACGTGTGTGTGGAAACTGTGGATTAAAATGCACTTTAAAATGTTCCAAATGGGGGAGAAATCCCCCCAAAATATTCCACAATATGTGAGGCTCACTTGTCTCGCCCATTGGAATTCAAGGCAAGTATTACGCCCCGCGACTATCAAAGATCAACATCCGCAGGTGGGACTAAGGCCACAAAACTAAGGGCCAGATGTAGCAAGGCTTTTACTCCTTGCAAACAGCGAAAATCACTGTTTGCGAGGCACAAAACCCACAACGCGATGCGCATTCCCATTTTGAAAGTCGGTAACCCGGTTACCGACTCGCAAAATGGGACTGCGAGTCGCAAATAGGAAGGGGAGTTCCCCTTCCTATTTACGAGTCGCAGCGCGATGTAGGATTGTTTTGTGACCGCGAACGTGGTCGCAAACCAATCACAGTTACCACCAGTGTCACACGGGTGTTAACCCATTCGCAAACGGGAATGGGTCCCTGTGGGACAGATTCCCCTTTGTGAATGGCCCTGAAAACAAGGACCACTGCCTGCTCTGAAAAAATGAAACTGACAAGTTTCATTTTTTCGCTTGTAATGCATCTGGTTTTCCTTTAAGGAAAACGGGCTGCATTACAAAAAAAAAACTGCTTTGTTCAAAAGCAGTCAGACATGGTGGTCTGCTGAATCAGCAGGCCACCATCCCTGTGAGTGCTGCAACTTGCAAGGGGGTCGCAAATTGCGACCCACCTCATTAATATTAATGAGGTGGGCCTTTGCGACCCCCTTGTGACTCGCAGATGGTGTCAGGGACACCATCCTGCATCCGGCATTGTGACTCGCAATTTGCGAGTCGCAATGCCGGAGTTTCCTACATCTGGCCCTAGGACCCGCTGAAATAATTGCGCATAGGTGCAGTGACCACTCGGTCACTATTCATGAACAGCACATCCAGTTTCTTGGGATGACTGTTTTCTTTTACGAAATCTGGTGCAGTTGATTCAAACCCCCCAAGCACGAAAAAAGGGGCATGCTGTTTAACACCACATTTGGAAGGGTACACCACAGGTACAAAATACTAGGCGTAAACATTTGTTTTAACATGTCACACATTGGGGCTGGGTTTGCTGACTTTTCATACAACGCAATGGTGTCCAAAGCATCTGCACTGTGTTGCATGAAAGGCAGAGAGGAGACTAACGCTGCAATCCGGCGTTGTTTCCCTATCTCCCTGCGCTGGTACCCTTTAGGGCGCCATGCACCAACACACACATCCTTGGAGGATGGTGCAAGGGTGTGGGCATTCAGCACAACATAGAGTTTGTACTGGAAGTTAGCCCTTTCATTAAAAGACTATACTTTATAACATTTCCCACTTTGTAAAATGTGCTGTGCAGTGCAGCAAACATGAAACGTTGGAACAATGGAGACAGTTGCTCCATTGTAACACCCGCCTCAGGCGGTGTCATTAGTTGGAAATTTGCATAAATCCTGGTTTACTAATGTTAGTAGATAGGAATGTGTGTCAAACCCCAGGGATGGTTGCCTGGGAACTCCTATGCATCACCGATGCTGCATTTGCTTGACTCAAAGTACTGCAAAGTGGCAGCCAATGCTACTTACCTTTACTTTAGGCAACTTTCCAACACAAATCATGATTCAGGGAAGCTCTTTCGGGCAAGTTGGTTACCCTGTTTTATTGCTACAAGAGTAATCATGTGAATACCTTTGAGGTGAATTTTAAGCAGTTACATTTCAGGCACCTGTAGCTTTAAAGTTGCAACGACTGAACTTGGGGGTTGGGCTTGATCTGTGTGTACAACCCAGCCCACATTCAATGATTGAAACCCTCATAGAAATGTAAACATTTCTCCAACTTATCACCTGGTCAAGGACGAGTTATTTTTTGTGCAAAGCCAGGTCTGACCCTCTCCATGGGTGGTAACGTGGGAATGCCCAGGATCCACTGATGGAGTTCCCTCTTCGATGCTTTGCACTACTTTAAGGGCAACTTTCCAGGGTAAAAAATGTCATAAGTCACTTTGAGGCAGTGCAAAGTGTTGGTACATTTGCCCCCTTGTTTAATACCACTTTACTTAAGAGCTATCATACTTGAAGTTACCAGTTTCCTTAATGCAGGACATTGAAGAATAATTCTGAAATCGTATTACAACAAGAAGGTTGAAATTCACATCTGGGAAAAGACACTGGGGGTGAATGGGTGTTTTGTCCAGCTCTAACCATCCTCTAATTAGTAGGTGTGGGTGGTAAACTCCACTCCGCTCGCGGAGCTTGCAGAGTTTTTTCCTCATTTGCGCTCGCCAATGCTAAGTTGGTGACCACGAGCGAGGAAAATCTTACTCCAAACCACCTCCCAGCGAGATTCCTCAACAAGGGCGGTCACGGATGGTTGCTACCGCTTGCGTGGAGAACCCTGTCGACGTTGAGGAAGCTGTCGCTTGAGTACAAAATCTACTTGAGCGGCAGGCAAGAAGCAGCACCCTTTTGCTTTGCATGTGGTGCAGTTTGTGCTGATTTTACAGCACAGAACAAACACCCGGCGCTACAAGTCAGTGCGAACGGCGCAACCTAACGCACTCCGCTGCTTGCGGAGCTCTGCGTAGTGTGGCAGAGCTTTTTGGTCACTTGGCAAAGTTCCACATAGCGGAACTCTGCTGACCTCGCCCAGGCCTACTAATTAGGGACCTCCTTTAAATGAACTGTGACAAAGCTACATAATCCAGGCCAAGACTGAGCCCCAACTAAGCCCAGAAAAATGTTGCAAAAGCAACCACTTTTTGCATTCAGCAAACACTCATGAGCCGTTGCCAAGCTGTGTGGGGTAGAATACACTCCACATAGACATTTAGAAAAAAAAGTGCAAACTCTTAATTTTACCACAGGGTCTTTAACACTAACCAGTAGCATTATTGATCCAGAGCAGCAAAACCGTGAAACATCCCATGTGTCCTCCCAATCCAACATGGCAGCCTCCATGGCCAAACTGGCGTGGTTAAGAATTCTGTTCTGGCGCACAAAAGAGTTGGCCTCACAATGTTTAGTTGCATTTGGTATCCAAGAGCATGGCACTTTTACTTGATCAACATAAAGCTATCACCTAATCTAAAGACATGTGGAAAAGCAACAAGGGCGTAAATATATTTGTGTAACAATTGAATTTGAACGTGAAACATTTGAATTTCCACTGACACACTGGTGAAGGTCTTATGTGTCATAGGCCCCGATTCCAGTTCCTGGTAAAATCAATTTTTTTTGTTACTGGCTGGTAAATTCACCTAGGGGAGTTGTGTTGTGAGACCAACAAGACCAATGTTTTAGGCCATAAAACTACACGGATTTTGTCATTCCACGGGGGTGTAGCGTAGCTTTACCTCCTGCTCTGGACAGGCGACAGAGTTAAGGGGCTGCGAGAGCAGGGGAAGGAAGGGGAAGATGTGTTCTGAGAAAAAAAAAACATGCAATGAGAATTAACTGCTGATGCACCCAAAGTCTCACCTGGATTTTCTGGCTGGAAAAATGGATTCAGGTTTTTCCACACCAAACCGGATTTGGAAAAAAACTGTTTGAGACAAGCAGAGTAAAATGAATTACTAAAAACAGGTGTTAACTTTACGCCACCCTGCACTCGGGAGATAGATGTGAGCATGACGGGTGTGGGGCTCCCATGGGAGCTCTCATGGCAGCATGGAGAGGGGGCGGGGTTCTTACTGGAGCTCTCGTGGCAGCATGGAGAGAGGGCGGGGTTCTTACTGGAGCTCTTGTGGCAGCACAGAGAGAGGGCGGGACTCTTGCTGGAGCTCTCATGGCAGCATGGAGAGAGGGAGGGCTCTTACTGGAGCTCTCGTGGCAGCATGGAGAGAGGTGGGGATCTTACTGGAGCTCTCGTGGCAGCATGGAGAGAGGGCGGGGTTCTTACTGGAGCTCTTGTGGCAGCACAGAGAGAGGGCGGGACTCTTGCTGGAGCTCTCATGGCAGCATGGAGAGAGGGAGGGCTCTTACTGGAGCTCTTGTGGCAGCATGGAGAGAGGTGGGGATCTTACTGGAGCTCTCGTGGCAGCATGGAGAGCGAGCGAGGCTCTCACGGCAGCGTGGAGAGAGGGCAGGGCTCTTACTGGAGCTCTCGTGGCAGCATGGAGACCGATCGAGGCTCTCAGAGCAGCATGGAGAGAGTGCGGGGCTCTTACTGGAGCTCTCGTTGCAGCATGGAGAGAGGGAGGGCTCTTACTGGAGTTCTTGTGGCAGCACGGAGAGAGGGCGGGACTCTTGCTGGACCTCTCATGGCAGCATGGAGCGAGGGCGGGGCTCTTCCTGGAGTTTTCGTGGCAGCACAGAGAGAGGGCGGGGCTTTACTGGAGCTCTTGTGGCAGCATGGAGAGAGGGCGGGGCTCTTACTGGAGTTCTTGTGGCAGCAGGGAGAGGGGGCAGGGCTCTTACAGGAGTTCTCATGGCAGCATGGAGAGGGGGCAGGGCTCTTACTGGAGCTTTTGTGGCAGCATGGAGAGAGGGTGGGCCTCTTACTGGAGCTCTTGTGGCAGCACGGAGAGAGGGTGGGACTCTTGCTGGAACTCTCATGGCAGGATGGAGAGAGGGTGAAGCTCTTACTGGAGCTCTCATGGCAGCATGGAGAGCGAGCAAGGCTCTCACGGCAGCATTGAGAGAGGGCGGGGCTCTTACTGGAGTTCTCGTGGCAGCATGGAGAGAGGGCGGGGCTTTTATTGGAGCTCTGGTGGCAGCATCGCGAGAGGGGGCAGGGCTCTTACTGGAGCTCTCGTGGCAGCATGGAGAGAGGGCGGGATTCTTGCTGGCGCTCTCATGGCAGGATGGAGAGAGGGTGGGGCTCTTACTGGAGCTCTCGTGGCAGCGTGGAGAGAGGGCGGATCTCTTATTGGAGCTCTGGTGGCAGCATGGCGAGAGGGGGCAGGGCTCTTACTGGAGCTCTTGTGGCAGCACGGAGAGAGAGTGGGACTCTAGCTGGAGCTTTCATGGCAGGATGGAGAGAGGGTGGGGATCTTACTGGAGCTCTCGTGGCAGCATGGAGAGCGAGCGAGGCTCTCACGGCAGCGTGGAGAGAGGGCAGGGCTCTTACTGGAGCTCTCGTGGCAGCATGGAGACCGATCGAGGCTCTCAGAGCAGCATGGAGAGAGTGCGGGGCTCTTACTGGAGCTCTCGTTGCAGCTTGGAGAGAGGGCGGGGCTCTTACTGGAGCTCTCGTGGCAGCACGGACAGAGGGCGGGATTCTTGCTGGCGCTCTCATTCAGGATGGAGAGAGGGTGGGGCTCTTACTGGAGCTCTCGTGGCAGCGTGGAGAGAGGGCAGATCTCTTATTGGAGCTCTGGTGGCAGCATGGCGAGAGGGGGTAGCGCTCTTACTGTAGCTCTCATGGAAGCACGGAGAGAGAGTGGGACTCTAGCTGGACCTCTCATGGCGGGATGGAGAGAGGGTGGGGCTCTTACTGGAGCTCTCGTGGCAGCATGGAGAGCGAGCGAGGCTCTCACGGCAGCGTGGAGAGAGGGCAGGGCTCTTACTGGAGCTCTCGTGGCAGCATGGAGAGCGAGCGAGGCTCTCACGGCAGCGTGGAGAGAGGGCAGGGCTCTTACTGGAGCTCTCGTGGCAGCATGGAGAGCGATCGAGGCTCTCACAGCAGCATGGAGAGAGTGCGGGGCTCTTACTGGAGCTCTCGTTGCAGCTTGGAGAGAGGGCGGGCTCTTACTGGAGCTCTTGTGGCAGTACAGAGAGAGGGCGGGACTCTTGCTGGAGCTCTCATGGCAGCATGGAGAGAGGGAGGGCTCTTACTGGAGCTCTCATGGCAGCATGGAGAGAGGGCGGGACTCTTGCTGGAGCTCTCGTGGCAGCATGGAGAGAGGGAGGGCTCTTACTGGAGCTCTCCCGGCAGCACGGAGAGAGGGCGGGACTCTTGCTGGAGCTCTCATGGCAGCATGGAGAGAGGGAGAGCTCTTACTGGAGCTCTCGTGGCAGCACGGAGAGAGGGCGGGGCTCTCACTGGAGCTCTCGTGGCAGCACAGAGAGAGGGCGGGACTCTTGCTGGAGCTCTCATGGCAGCATGGAGAGAGGGAGGGCTCTTACTGGAGTTCTCGTGGCAGCACGGAGAGAGGGCGGGACTCTTGCTGTAGCTCTCATGGCAGCATGGAGCGAGGGCGGGTCTCTTACTGGAGTTCTCGTGGCAGCACAGAGAGAGGGCGGGGCTTTACTGAAGCTCTCGTGGCAGCACGGAGAGAGGGCGGGACTCTTGCTGGAGCTCTCGTGGCAGCATGGAGAGAGGGCAGGGCTCTTACTGGAGTTCTCATGGCAGCATGAAGAGGAGGCAGGGCTCTTACTGGAGCTTTTGTGGCAGCATGGAGAGAGGGTGGGGATCTTACTAGAGCTCTTGTGGCAGCATGGAGAGAGGGTGGGCTTCTTACTGGAACTCTTGTGGCAGCACGGAGAGAGGGTGGTACTCTTGCTGGAACTCTCATGGCAGGATGGAGAGAGGGTGAAGCTCTTACTGGAGCTCTCGTGGCAGCATGGAGAGCGAGCAAGGCTCTCACAGCAGCATTGAGAGAGGGCGGGGCTCTTACTAGAGCTCTCATGGCAGAATGGAGAGAGGGCGGGGCTCTTACTGGAGCTCTTGTGTCAGCATGGAGAGAGGGTGGGGCTCTTACTGGAGCTCTCGTGGCAGCATGGAGAGAGGGTGGGACTCTTGCTGGAGCTCTCGTGGCAGCATGGAGAGAGGGCAGGGCTCTTGCTGGAGCTCTCGTGGCAGCATAAAGAGAGGGCGGGGCTCTTATTGGAGCTCTGGTGCAGCATGGAGAGAGGGTGGGGCTCTTACTGGAGCTCTCGTGGCAGCAGGGAGAGAGGGTAGGACTCTTGCTGGAGCTCTCATGGCAGGATGGAGAGAGGCTGGGGCTCTTGCTGGAGCTCTCTTGGCAGCATGGAGAGCGAGCGAGGCTCTCACGGCAGCATGGAGAGAGCGCGGGGCTCTTACTACAGCTCTCATGGCAGAATGGAGAGAGGGCGGGGCTCTTACTGGAGCTCTTGTGTCAGCATGGAGAGAGGGTGGGGCTCTTACTGGAGCTCTCGTGGCAGCATGGAGAGAGGGTGGGGCTCTTACTGGAGCTCTCGTGGCAGCTTGGACAGAGGGCGGGATTCTTGCTGGCGCTCTAATGCAGGATGGAGAGAGGGTGGGGCTCTTACTGGAGCTCTCGTGGCAGCGTGGAGAGAGGGCGGATCTCTTATTGGAGCTCTGGTGGCAGCATGGCGAGAGGGGGCAGGGCTCTTACTGGAGCTCTCGTGGCAGCACAGAGAGAGAGCGGGACTCTAGCTGGAGCTCTCATGGCAGGATGGAGAGAGGGTGGGGCTCTTACTGGAGCTCTCGTGTCAGCAGGGAGAGCGAGTGAGGCTCTCACGGCAGCGTGGAGAGAGGGCAGGGCTCTTACTGGAGCTCTCGTGGCAGCATGAAGAGCGATCGAGGCTCTCACAGCAGCATGGAGAGAGTGCAGGGCTCTTACTGGAGCTCTTGTTGCAGCTTGGAGAGAGGGCGGGGCTCTTACTGGAGCTCTCGTGGGAGCACGGACAGAGGGCGGGATTCTTGCTGGCGCTCTCATGGCAGGATGGAGAGAGGGTGGGGCTCTTACTGGAGCTCTCGTGGCAGCGTGGAGAGAGGGCGGATGTCTTATTGGAGCTCCGGTGGCAGCATGGCGAGAGGAGGCAGGGCTCTTACTGGAGCTCTTGTGGCAGCACGGAGAGAGAGCGGGACTCTAGCTGGAGCTCTCAAGGCAGGATGGAGAGAGGGTGGGGCTCTTACTGGAGCTCTCGTGGCAGCATGGAGAGCGAGCGAGGCTCTCACGGCAGCGTGGAGAGAGGGCAGGGCTCTTACTGGAGCTCTCGTGGCAGCATGGAGAGAGATCGAGGCTCGCACAGCAGCATGGAGAGAGTGCGGGGCTCTTACTGGAGCTCTCGTTGCAGCTTGGAGAGAGGGCGGGGCTCTTATTGGAGCTCTGGTGGCAGCATGGCGAGAGGGGACAGGGCTCTTACTGGAGCTCTCGTGGCAGCATGGAGAGAGGGCGGGGCTTTTATTGGAGCTCTGGTGGCAGCTTGGAGAGAGGGTGGGGCTCTTACTGGAGCTCTTGTGGCAGCATGGAAAGAGGGTGGGATTCTTGCTGGAGCTCTCATGGCAGGATGGAGAGAGGCTGGGGCTCTTGCTGGAGCTCTCGTGGCAGCATGGAGAGCGAGCGAGGCTCTCACGGCAGCATGAAGAGAGCGCGGAGATCTTACTAGAGCTCTCGTGGCAGCATGGAGAAAGGGGGCAGGGCTCTTACTGGAGCTGTTGTGGCAGCACGGAGAGAGGGCGGGACTCTTGCTGGAGCTCTTGTGGTAGCATGGAGAGAGGGCAGGGCTCTTACTGGAGCTCTTGTAGCAGCATGGAGAGAGAGGGCGGGACTCTTGCTGGAGCTCTTGTGGCAGCATGGAGAGAGGGCATGGCTCTTACTGGAGCTCTCGTGGCAGCATGGAGACAGAGGGTGGGACTCTTGCTGGAGCTCTCGTGGCAGCATGGAGAGAGGGCAGGGCTCTTGCTGGAGCTCTCGTGGCAGCACGGAGACAGGGTAGGACTCTTGCTGGAGCTCTCATGGCAGGATGGAGAGAGGCTGGGGCTCTTGCTGGACCTCTCGTGGCAGCATGGAGAGCGAGCGAGGCTCTCACGGCAGCATGGAGAGAGCGCGGGGCTCTTACTAGAGCTCTCATGGCAGAATGGAGAGAGGGCGGGGCTCTTACTGGAGCTCTTGTGCCAGCATGGAGAGAGGGTGGGACTCTTGCTGGAGCTCTTGTGGTAGCATGGAGAGAGGGCAGGGCTCTTGCAGGAGCTCTCGTGGCAGCATGGAGATAGAGGGCGGGACTCTTGCTGGAGCTCTCGTGGCAGCACGGAGAGAGGGCGGGACTCTTGCTGGAGCTCTTGTGGTAGCATGGAGAGAGGGCAGGGCTCTTACTGGAGCTCTCGTAGCAGCATGGAGAGAGAGGGCGGGACTCTTGCTGGAGCTCTTGTGGCAGCATGGAGAGAGGGCATGGCTCTTACTGGAGCTCTCGTGGCAGCATGGAGACAGGGTGGGACTCTTGCTGGAGCTCTCGTGGCAGCATGGAGAGAGGGCAGGGCTCTTGCTGGAGCTCTCGTGGCAGCATGGAGAGAGGGCGGGGCTCTTATTGGAGCTCTGGTGCAGCATGGAGAGAGGGTGGGGCTCTTACTGGAGCTCTCGTGGCAGCACGGAGAGAGGGTAGGACTCTTGCTGGAGCTCTCATGGCAGGATGGAGAGAGGCTGGGGCTCTTGCTGGACCTCTCGTGGCAGCATGGAGAGCGAGCGAGGCTCTCACGGCAGCATGGAGAGAGCGCATGGCTCTTACTAGAGCTCTCATGGCAGAATGGAGAGAGGGCGGGGCTCTTACTGGAGCTCTTGTGTCAGCATGGAGAGAGGGCGGGACTCTTGCTGGAGCTCTTGTGGTAGCATGGAGAGAGGGCAGGGCTCTTACAGGAGCTCTCATGGCAGCATGGAGAGAGAGGGCGGGACTCTTGCTGGAGCTCTCATGGCAGCATGGAGCGAGGGCGGGTCTCTTACTGGAGATCTCGTGGCAGCACAGAGAGAGGGCGGGGCTTTACTGAAGCTCTCGTGGCAGCACGGAGAGAGGGCGGGACTCTTGCTGGAGCTCTCGTGGCAGCATGGAGAGAGGGCAGGGCTCTTACTGGAGTTCTTGTGGCAGCAGGGAGAGGGGGCAGGGCTCTTACTGGAGTTCTCATGGCAGCATGAAGAGGAGGCAGGGCTCTTACTGGAGCTTTTGTGGCAGCATGGAGAGAGGGTGGGGATCTTACTAGAGCTCTTGTGGCAGCATGGAGAGAGGGTGGGCCTCTTACTGGAGCTCTTGTGGCAGCACGGAGAGAGGGTGGTACTCTTGCTGGAACTCTCATGGCAGGATGGAGAGAGGGTGAAGCTCTTACTGGAGCTCTCGTGGCAGCATGGAGAGCGAGCAAGGCTCTCACAGCAGCATTGAGAGAGGGCGGGGCTCTTACTAGAGCCCTCATGGCAGAATGGAGAGAGGGCGGGGCTCTTACTGGAGCTCTTGTGTCAGCATGGAGTGAGGGTGGGGCTCTTACTGGAGCTCTCGTGGCAGCATGGAGAGAGGGTGGGACTCTTGCTGGAGCTCTCGTAGCAGCATGGAGAGAGGGCAGGGCTCTTGCTGGAGCTCTCGTGGCAGCATAAAGAGAGGGCGGGGCTCTTATTGGAGCTCTGGTGCAGCATGGAGAGAGGGTGGGGCTCTTACTGGAGCTCTCGTGGCAGCACGGAGAGAGGGTAGGACTCTTGCTGGAGCTCTCATGGCAGGATGGAGAGAGGCTGGGGCTCTTGCTGGAGCTCTCTTGGCAGCATGGAGAGCGAGCAAGGCTCTCACGGCAGCATGGAGAGAGCGCGGGGCTCTTACTACAGCTCTCATGGCAGAATGGAGAGAGGGCGGGGCTCTTACTGGAGCTCTTGTGTCAGCATGGAGAGAGGGTGGGGCTCTTACTGGAGCTCTCGTGGCAGCATGGAGAGAGGGTGGGGCTCTTACTGGAGCTCTCGTGGCAGCTTGGACAGAGGGCGGGATTCTTGCTGGCGCTCTCATGGCAGGATGGAGAGAGGGTGGGGCTCTTACTGGAGCTCTCGTGGCAGCGTGGAGAGAGGGCGGATCTCTTATTGGAGCTCTGGTGGCAGCATGGCGAGAGGGGGCAGGGCTCTTACTGGAGCTCTCGTGGCAGCACAGAGAGAGAGCGGGACTCTAGCTGGAGCTCTCATGGCAGGATGGAGAGAGGGTGGGGCTCTTACTGGAGCTCTCGTGTCAGCAGGGAGAGCAAGTGAGGCTCTCACGGCAGCGTGGAGAGAGGGCAGGGCTCTTACTGGAGCTCTCGTGGCAGCATGAAGAGCGATCGAGGCTCTCACAGCAGCATGGAGAGAGTGCAGGGCTCTTACTGGAGCTCTTGTTGCAGCTTGGAGAGAGGGCGGGGCTCTTACTGGAGCTCTCGTGGGAGCACGGACAGAGGGCGGGATTCTTGCTGGCGCTCTCATGGCAGGATGGAGAGAGGGTGGGGCTCTTACTGGAGCTCTCGTGGCAGCGTGGAGAGAGGGCGGATGTCTTATTGGAGCTCCGGTGGCAGCATGGCGAGAGGAGGCAGGGCTCTTACTGGAGCTCTTGTGGCAGCACGGAGAGAGAGCGGGACTCTAGCTGGAGCTCTCAAGGCAGGATGGAGAGAGGGTGGGGCTCTTACTGGAGCTCTCGTGGCAGCATGGAGAGCGAGCGAGGCTCTCACGGCAGCGTGGAGAGAGGGCAGGGCTCTTACTGGAGCTCTCGTGGCAGCATGGAGAGAGATCGAGGCTCGCACAGCAGCATGGAGAGAGTGCGGGGCTCTTACTGGAGCTCTCGTTGCAGCTTGGAGAGAGGGCGGGGCTCTTATTGGAGCTCTGGTGGCAGCATGGCGAGAGGGGACAGGGCTCTTACTGGAGCTCTCGTGGCAGCATGGAGAGAGGGCGGGGCTTTTATTGGAACTCTGGTGGCAGCTTGGAGAGAGGGTGGGGCTCTTACTGGAGCTCTTGTGGCAGCACGGAAAGAGGGTGGGATTCTTGCTGGAGCTCTCATGGCAGGATGGAGAGAGGCTGGGGCTCTTGCTGGAGCTCTCGTGGCAGCATGGAGAGCGAGCGAGGCTCTCACGGCAGCATGAAGAGAGCGCGGAGATCTTACTAGAGCTCTCGTGGCAGCATGGAGAAAGGGGGCAGGGCTCTTACTGGAGCTGTTGTGGCAGCACGGAGAGAGGGCGGGACTCTTGCTGGAGCTCTTGTGGTAGCATGGAGAGAGGGCAGGGCTCTTACTGGAGCTCTCGTAGCAGCATGGAGAGAGAGGGCGGGACTCTTGCTGGAGCTCTTGTGGCAGCATGGAGAGAGGGCATGGCTCTTACTGGAGCTCTCGTGGCAGCATGGAGACAGAGGGTGGGACTCTTGCTGGAGCTCTCGTGGCAGCATGGAGAGAGGGCAGGGCTCTTGCTGGAGCTCTCGTGGCAGCACGGAGACAGGGTAGGACTCTTGCTGGAGCTCTCATGGCAGGATGGAGAGAGGCTGGGGCTCTTGCTGGACCTCTCGTGGCAGCATGGAGAGCGAGCGAGGCTCTCACGGCAGCATGGAGAGAGCACGGGGCTCTTACTAGAGCTCTCATGGCAGAATGGAGAGAGGGCGGGGCTCTTACTGGAGCTCTTGTGTCAGCATGGAGAGAGGGTGGGACTCTTGCTGGAGCTCTTGTGGTAGCATGGAGAGAGGGCAGGGCTCTTACTGGAGCTCTCGTGGCAGCACGGAGAGAGGGCGGGGCTCTTGCTGGAGCTCTTGTGGTAGCATGGAGAGAGGGCAGGGCTCTTACTGGAGCTCTCGTAGCAGCATGGAGAGAGAGGGCGGGACTCTTGCTGGAGCTCTTGTGGCAGCATGGAGAGAGGGCATGGCTCTTACTGGAGCTCTCGTGGCAGCATGGAGACAGGGTGGGACTCTTGCTGGAGCTCTCGTGGCAGCATGGAGAGAGGGCAGGGCTCTTGCTGGAGCTCTCGTGGCAGCATGGAGAGAGGGCGGGGCTCTTATTGGAGCTCTGGTGCAGCATGGACAGAGGGTGGGGCTCTTACTGGAGCTCTCGTGGCAGCACGGAGAGAGGGTAGGACTCTTGCTGGAGCTCTCATGGCAGGATGGAGAGAGGCTGGGGCTCTTGCTGGACCTCTCGTGGCAGCATGGAGAGCGAGCGAGGCTCTCACGGCAGCATGGAGAGAGCGCATGGCTCTTACTAGAGCTCTCATGGCAGAATGGAGAGAGGGCGGGGCTCTTACTGGAGCTCTTGTGTCAGCATGGAGAGAGGGCGGGACTCTTGCTGGAGCTCTTGTGGTAGCATGGAGAGAGGGCAGGGCTCTTACAGGAGCTCTCGTGGCAGCATGGAGAGAGAGGGCGGGACTCTTGCTGGAGCTCTCGTGGCAGCATGGAGAGAGGGCAGGGCTCTTACTGGAGCTCACGTGACAGCATGGAGAGAGGGTGGGGCTCTTACTGGAGCTCTCGTGGCAGCACAGAGAGAGGGTGGGACTCTTGCTGGAGCTCTCACAGCAGGATGGAGAGAGGCTGGGGCTCTTGCTGGAGCTGTCGTGGCAGCATGGAGAGCGAGCGAGGCTCTCACGGCAGCATGGAGAGAGGACGGGGCTCTTACTGGAGCTCTCGTGGCAGCATGGAGAGAGGGCGGGGCTCTTACTGGAGCTCTTGTGCAGCAGGGAGAGAGGGCGGGGCTCTTACTGGAGCTCTTGTGGCAGCATGGAGAGAGGCGGGGCTCTCACTGGAGCTCTCGTGGCAGCACGGGGGAGGAGACAGGGCTTTCACTAGAGCCCACACCAGTAAATGGAGAGAGTGCTGGGTTCTCACCACAAGCGCAGATCACCGGGCAGCGCTGTTACTAATAGATGGAAATGGAGGTGCAGGGGTTACACCGGTGCTCCCACGGCAGCAAGGAGATGGAGGCAAAGCTGACACTGTGGGCCTGCAAGAATCCGAAGCCTCTGTCTTTGTATGCTATGTGTTAACATACTAATTGTAACATAAGTCTGGAGGACAGCTAATTCTGTTGCTAGCCCAGACTTCAAGAATCCTCTCAAGTATGCAGTGGAAGGATACAACTCACACAATCCAAACACTGTGAGATCACCTGGGTGTACAAACTCAAGAAAAAGGAAAAGAGCCATCTAGTTAGGAGCAAACAACTTAGGGCCTGATTCACAAAGGTAAACTTTTGTGTAAGATAACAACTTTTTCAGTATTCCCAAACTCGGCATTAATATTAAGTTTACGACTGCAGAGGCTCCGCAGTCGGGCAGAGAACTCTGTACATAGAACGATAGGCTTGTCTTTTTACATGCGGAGTCCTCTGCCCCAACTGCGGACTCTCCGCAGTTGTAAACCTATCCTATCATATTATGGGCAGAGCTCTCTAATTAGGGCATATTTACAACTTTTTGGTGCCCGGCAGCGCCACAAGCGTGCTTGCAGCGCTGCCCTGTGTCAAAAGAAAAGAGCAGGAATGCGCTGTATCTATAAGATGCGGCACAATCCCGTCCTCTTCCACTGCGCCAGCGTACAACTGGCTGCCTTGTATGAACGCAGGCACCCTTGCACCATAGTGCAAGGATGTCTGCATTGTACGTATGATTGTTTTTGTGCAGGAAGGAACACCGTCTTGCACAAACACAATTAATGGAGGTGATTTCCTTTTACTATGTGTGCTGCAACATGCAGCACACATAGAAAGAGGAAAAAACAAGGAGAAACAATGTTATTTTTTCTGTTGCTCCTCCCTTACGCATCCCCTGGGGAGGCGTAGGCTAGTGACGCATTCCCAGGTTTACAGCCTGCTGTAAATCTGAGAATGTGTCAAATGCCATGGGAGTTACTTGGGAACAGCCACCGTAATGCTCCTGGCATGCCTCCCTGTGACAGGGTGAAGCAACGCAGTGTCTTGCGCTGCGTTGCCTCACTCCATATCTCCAAGGCCAGGGTGGCTTTACGTGGCCTTGTAGATATGGCTCTGCAATGTGCGCCACAGGTGCGTCACAAAAGTGACACTTCGGTGATAACACAGGGGCTTGTAAATAAGTCCTTCAGGGCCATTTTTACAAGAAATCATGCATCACTGTGCTGCGATAGTGATGTGTGAAAAACAGTTGCAATGCACAGAAATCCGTTACAAAGCCATGAATATGCCATATTTACAATTTGGGGCACCATGGCGCAAGGACCCAAGGTGTGTCATAAATCCTGACACATTTGTGGGAACTTTGACATAAGGACTCTGCCGAAAAAGTGACTCACTGCTGAAGTTAGCCTCGGAACTGACGCAACTTCAGCGATGCATCAAAACTTAGAGGTGCTGAGTCAGTTTGAAATGACGAGAGTAGCCTAATGTTTTAGGAACAATGTAAAAGGCTGTACAATGGTGTAATATCACCATCTACACTTTTACATTGGTCCTGGATGGAAGAAGGTATGCATGCAGTATGTCTATGTGTCACATTACAGTGGGCAAAGTGTACATATGTGTATGCTGAGACCTGTATACGTGTGACACAGTGAGTGACAGTGTAATGTAAGTGAATAAAAGTATATGTTGGAATTTAAAGTGGAAATACATGTATTATCTACCTTATGTATGTACTTACCTGTTGTCCTTTGGAGTATCCAGACCTGGACTTGGGAACCCCTTCCTCCATGGATAAGTGACAATCCTGACCTGTCCCTTCCTTGTAGTACACAACGTCACATAGTCTTCCTGCAGAGGATGATGGAATCATAGCTGGCATGGACCTAAGTTGGTCAAGGGTTTGTACACCATGACTGACATGTGTGGACCCACTACTAGTAGAAGGGAGGTAGAAGACAGACATATTCCAGCGTGTTAAGTGACTTCAACTGGTCAGATCACTATTGGAAAGCCTATGCGTAATTTTTACACCTGGGTAATGCAGGCCTAGGAATTTTGATGCATTTTGGTCATTCGCCAACGATGCGTCACTTTCCTAAAAACTTGTAAATATGGATGTGTCAGTTCTGCATGGGATTTTAAGAGGGAACACTTACCTTGCATCTGATAAACTTAACTTGACACAGCTGGTTGTAGTGTAGGTGAAAAATCACACACAGGAGAGAAAAGTGACGCATTTTGCCTAATGTGTCACTTTGTAAATATGGAGCACAGAATGTGACGCTGCTGCATCCCACAAAGTGACGCAGCAGCGGTGCAGGCTGCTTGTAAATATGGCCCTTAGTTTCTTTCTCACTCTCTTATGGTGATTTCTTTTACGCGTCCTGCTGCTCACCCCAACATGTAACACAGTGGGATAAATTCCCATTTTAGAAGTTACAACCACCAGAAAAGCTTGAGGTCAAACATCTGTTAAGTAGATACAGCCCACTAAAGCTTTGTAAACCACAGGAAATTCACTTTTGGTGTTCATTCATCTTACACCAGTGACCCTGAAATACTGACTTTTGCATGGATTAGACATAAATTGGTCCTCCTGAACTGTGTCTGGTCTCTCTGACCACCATAACCCCAGTAGCTCCAATAACGGGTAACTCAAGAACGTGAGATATTACTGGGTTTATTTCATGGCAACCAGAAGCATCCCTGAAGACGTGGGATGGAATCCAGGATAATGGGTGGGAGCGCCCTGCTGGCATGTTAGCACCAGCACTTCCTGAGATATATCAACTACACTGCAGTGTTTGTGCTCACCGCTACAAGTATTCGTCATCCAGTATGGACGTCTCTGGACAAGTGCTTGAGGCTTTTTGTCATTCTTTAACAAAGAGCAGCTTGTGTTAAGACACAACCCTTAAAACAGGACTACAAGTCCCAGAATTCGAAAGCAGCACATGGCTCATGGACCTGGGAAACTTGGGAGCTCTGTTACTGCTGTCCTGTCTGCAGTGTGCTTTCACTCACTGAAGTTATCCACCCTGAGACCCTGAGGGAGCTGTTGATGGTTGACAACCATTGAGATGCACCTGAGCTTGGAGTGGTACTTGACTTTAGAAACTCAAAGCATCGTACTACGCATGCTCAAAACAAAGGGCTGTTCACCCCTGTCACAACCCATGGACTCAGCAACCCTTTGACTGAGCAGCAAAAACCCATGACTCAGCAGAAGCTGATATGTGTGATTTTAATTTACTTTTAGATTTGTTTTTATCACTGGCACCCACTGGTTTCCTCTGAGGAGTCACATTTCCTATTTTACCTTCTTGCACATAAAGCCACACTCAGACTCAAGAATACTTTATTCCGCTCTTGACCATCAAAGGTAAGAAACAAACATTCATACATCTGTGATTAAAAACATACATCATCGTTCATCAAGTAAGCAGCACATAAAATATATTAAAAACACAATAAAATTCTTAATTTGATACACTGCTTCCATTTGATTAACAATACAATGAGAAGCAGCTATGATTCAAATTTAAGCTGCACTCCTTTTTAAACTAATAGCTGCCTGGGGATTGATTTTATTGTTTGTGATTATTGTGTCCGGAAGTATCTGGGTTCCAAACCTCTAACACCATCTCCTGGAGTAAACCTTCATTATGCGACTAAATTATAGAGGTGGGTGCAAATAACACCTCCATCTTGAGGTCAGGCAGAGATAGAAAAGTCGGAGAAGGTCCCTGTTTAGCCGGACATTCCCTATAGTGAACTTTCGCTTCTCTCCATTCTAATCTCTCCAGCTTGTTGTCCCTCCCTAGATGGACAGGACGTCAGGCTGCTGGGAATTAAGTTATACTGAGTGGTATAACAAAGGTCTCCGCAGCCCCTGCAGCGCAGGGTGGGGGAGGGGAGCGGCTCTCATCACAGTACCCTGGCCTGAGAGCACCTGAGTGAGTCCGAGGGGAGCCCCTCTATGTACTTCTCAGGGGGACCCCATTGAGTTTTGTTGCACTACTGTTTTACCTACTGTCACTCGGGACTGTCTCTTAGCAGTCACTGCCAGGACTCCCAGCAGTGGGGGCGTTCCTGCTGTCACAGAGGGTCCACCTTTCTCTGTTCATTTGCGCTTCACCACGTTTTTAAAACACATGAGTTGAAGTTGTGGACTGTGCACACACATACATAGCTACCCTCTGAGACTCCAGAGTAAGAAGGGGATCTTTAGCAGCAGAATGTGTGCTCCAGGGACAGCCGCCGGGGGCGTAGCTTGCTCAGTAAGACAGAGGGGTGGTGGGGGTAAACAGATTTGACAACAATAATGCTGGCATATCTTGTTAAAATACATACAGGGCTCAAGAGACAGTGGAAAGAGAGAAGAGTGCAGATTATTAGGGGTACTTAAAACACAACAGCTTTCAAACTAACCAAGTTTTAAGGCAGAGACGAGAGTGTGTGTTTTTGTTAGCGTGGGCGTGTAGAAATCCAGGGTGAAATCCTCACCATACTGGACTGAAAGTGCCTGTACCCAACTATTTTCCACAGAACACGTTTTTAGGGGTGGTATTACAACCCCTCCCCCCCCCCCCCCCAAAGCAATTCCCTTGACAACCACCATAAATGAAGGCAGCCACCTGAGATACTGCACAGTAACCACGGAGGACCCCAATGCCTTCGACAAACTGCTCCACATCCGCAGGTCGGGAGGTTCCCTGTGTTGGCTTGTCACTTCTCGGATTTCCAACGCAAGCAGACGGGCGAGCATGCACACACAAGTGCTTACACAGGTATTCATGCACATACGCATGTACACATAGACTGGAGGCCTGATTAACATAGATAAACCTACACTTTTGTGCAGTGGCGTAACTTGAGGGAACCGCTGCAAAATACATGAGGGGTAGGCTGACCAAATTTGGAAAGCCAAAAAACCAGGGACATTTCACAAAAAAGTATAGCAGAGGGACTAATTCAACATGATCTAAGGGGTAGAGGATGACAGAGCTCATCAGTATAGAAACACAGAAGAGGCACCTGGGGAATAAATGCAAAGTCAGTTTTAATACCCACAGCATACGTTATTTAAATAGCTCTTTTAATAACAAGTGCTAGCTCGTACTGCTTTGTAAAACATAAAAAGTGCCTTCACGGTTTGAAGTCGACCCTCACTGAAAACCTGACCCAGAATTGCAATTTGAGGTTGCGACTCGCAAATAGGAAGGGGTGTTCCCTTCCTATTTGCGACCGCATCGCCATGCTGAGTTGGTTTGTGACCGCGAATGCGGTCGCAAACCAACTCGCAGTTACCATCCACTTGAAGTGGATGGTAACACATTCGCAAAAGGGAAGGGGTCCCCATGGGACCCCTTCCCCTTTGTGAATGCCACAAAAAATATTTTTCAGAGCAGGCAGTGGTCCTATGGACCACTGCCTGCTCTGAAAAAAACGAAACAAAATGGTTTCGGATTTTTTTCGTTTTGCAGCTCGTTTTCCTTAAAGAAAAAAAAAACTGCTTTATTTAAAAGCAGTGACAGACATGGTGGTTTGCTGTCTCAAGTGGCCACCATCCCTGTAAGTGCATGGACTCGCTATGGGGTCGCAAACTGCGACCCACCTCATTAATATTCATGGGGTGGGTCTTTGCGACCCCATAGCGAGTCGCAGAAGGTGTTTGAGACACCTTTCTGCATTTCGTATTGCGAGTTGCAATTTGCGAGTCGCTATGACTCGCAAATTGCAAGTCGCAATGTGATACCTACCTACATCTGGCCCCTAGTCAGGAGCTCTCAGGCCAGGGGTCCGCCACCCGTGCACAGTGCCAGAGGGGGTTCCCCGGAGCCCGGGCCACCTGCCCCTCCGAAGGGGCTGCGGTGGCTATTGTTTCGCCACTGCTTTTGTGTAAGTTAACTCTTTTTCGGTATTCGTAAGGGATGCGTGAATAGCGGAGACTCCGCAGTCGGGGTAGAGAGCTCGTCACATAAAAAGATAGTCCTGTCCAGTCGTAAACTTGCTATTAACTCGTAGTTTGTGAACAATAAAAAAAAAGCAAACTTACAAAGTGTACATTTACCTTTGTGGATCAGTCAATACAAGTTTTCCCTTGACTGAGCCTTACATCTTGTTTGAATGCACTGAGTTCTCAGGTTCAGTTTTCTTACGCTCCCTCCCACCTGTGTTTCCTTGCCTGATAACTGATGGCATGCCAGCACTGACTCGCGCCCCCTCGCTTCCTGCCAGCGGTCCTCTGACCCTTTCAATTCCAGTATCTCTCAGACCAAGATGGATGCCGCGGTCGCGCCTTTATCTCGGTGCCTTATGATGCTGCGCTGCCTGCCGCCCACTCCATCACCTCTCGAGCTGCCTTTCCATATTAATAAGACAAAGCCGCCTTCTTTCTTTGTCCTGAGCCATCAGCACAGAGCTTGCGAGAGATGTGCTATGAGAGGAGACAGACAAGTTCAAGCAACGTCCCTAAACCATGGTTATAGTGTGGAAAATCCAAGGCTGGGCAGGGGCCTGGAAGCGTAATCAGAAACAGCGCCTTCTCAGGGTATTTATGCGCTAGGGGTAGGGTACATTTTATCCTCCACTTTCTTCTTGGCAACTTTGTAGCTAGATATATGGTCAGTGGATAGCGTGCCCAGCAGATGGCGCTAGACGAGATCTCCTTTGCAGCTGATGAATATATTATAAAACAGATCAAACCCCACAAATTATTGATATTGTGGGTGCATTGACACATTTGAGAGACAAAGGTGTTGGAGCAGAGAAAGCCCCCCTGTGTAGATTGGGAAAGCATGTGGCCCTGCTCCTGCCTTCAGTTCATAGTCACACGCTCTGTAGGTTTTTGGTGACAATCATGCATGTGCACTGAAGGCTTTTCTGTGTCTCAGATCACAGCTCACTGCTCACAGCAGGGATCTGAGGTCGGAGGAGACACTGTCTGCACCCTTCATCCAACCGGGCTGGGAGACCTGGAGGTGGTGCAGCGAATCGCATTGTACGAACACAACAGGTCTTTTTACCTGTCCTTGCTGGGGATAATTGCCTTTTTACATTAGTCTGCCAGTCACCTCGATTCAGGTCTTTGCTTCACCCATACATGACAAGGACAATATGGCCCTCATTATGACATTGGCAATAAATTCCGCTTACTGCCGCGCTGGCGAATATCCGTTCACTATATTATGACACACACACACCAATCTGACAGAATACAGCAGCATACACAAATCCGCCAGACCAAAGGTCAGTAATAAACTGGCAGTCCCAAAACCCACACCGTTACGCCAACAGAATAGCGTCCATCACATTATGACTCACGAATCACCACGGCGGACATTCAACAGTGGTAATTGCGAGGCCAATGCCAGGCCCTGCATGCTGTACCAATGCATTGACATCCCTCCCAGCCCTGCATGGACACTCATCACCAAAGCATGCACAGCATAGGGAAACTAACATTACCACAATACACCAACATACAGAAGCAAAAGCTGGAAGGGGAACAGGAGGGACAGTATCGGGGGATCAGGGAGGACTTGCAGGCCATTAATAACACTCCGATCTCCATAGCAGGGGTGCTGGCATACATGGCCAACATCATGAGGGAGGCAACAGCACACCAGCGGGCCCCTGCCAATAGCCAGTCATCTGAACAGCCCTCCACTTCCGCTGCTGCTAGTAGCCAGGAGGCCCCGCCACAGGACCAACAGGCCACCAGCACCCCTCCCCCTGCAGAAGGTGAACCACCCCGCAAACGTTCCCTGCGAGCCAGACAGAAGCCAGAGACTCTTGCCAAGACCACCGCCAGGAAATGAGACTCTCCTTATTGTCCCCGTTGGATCCCACTCAGTCACCTTGTCCACCTTGAACTGCCATTGCACCCCTTCCTATGTCCCCATGGACAATGCACCTGTGATACAAACAGACTGGAACAATACCCTGGACTTTCCTCCATCATCACCCCATTCCATTGCACTGTCCCCTCTATATTTCAGCATAATAATAAACACCCTTTGATAAATGTCAACTACTAGTATTTCATGTATTGAAAATCTGTATTGATTGAAACAGCTACAACCATTGCAAATTCACTGTAAATAGCATGAGCACAGAATTAATGACCTGTAGCTGGCTGTTGTGATCATATCAGGAGAATGTTGTCATATCACCAACATCTGTAAAATGAATATCCATAGGTAACAGTACTTAGGGGAAAGAAGAAGGTAATGCCAGCATGCCAATGCCACACAGAATACAACAATAGTTATAGAAATGTGAAGTTGCACTGTCTCACCTGTGTGTCATTGGAAGTACTGACGTATCACCAATGTTCTGTTGTCCACATTCTCATCCTCTGCCTCCTCATCCTCACTGTCCTCAGGGTCAACTGCTCCCACAGGGGCATCTCCAGTCTCCTCCTCCTGCAGAAAAGGTACATGGCGTCTGAGGGCCAGGTTGTGCAACATGCAGCATGCCACCACTATCTGGCAGACCTTCGTGGGTGAGTAGCACAGGGATCCACTTGTCAGATGGAGGCACCTGAACCTGGCCTTCAGGAGCCCAAAGGTCCTTTCAATTATCCTTCTGGTTCACCCATGTGCCTCATTATAATGTTCTTCTGCCCTTGTCCTGGCATTCCTCACAGGGGTCAGCAGCCACGATAGGTTTGGGTAACCAGAGTCCCCTGCAAATATTGAGGGACAACATTTAACCATTCGCTATCCTATATGGCCAACACCATAGGCATACAACATGTAGTGGGTGGGAATCAGGGAACCAGGGCTCACCTATTAGCCACACCCTGTGCCTCTGTAGTTGGGAAATCACATTTGGAATGCTGCTATTGCTTCGGACAAGGGCATCATGCACTGATCCAGAATACTTAGCACTGATGTGGGAGATGTACTGGTCTGCCAGGCACACCATCTGCACATTCATGGAGTGGAAACTCTTACTATTCCTGAACACCTGTTCATTTTGCCGGGGGGGTGGGGAACAAATGCAATATGTGTTACGTTGATTGCCCCAATTATATTTGGGATATGTCCCATTGCATAAAACCCGGCCTTCACAGTGGCCAAATCCTCCACCTGGGGGAAAGCAATGAAGCTGCGCATGTGTTTTATCAGGGCAGACAAGACTCTTGCTAACACCATTGACAACATTGGCTGTAACATTTCTGCTGCCGAGCCCACTGTCACTTGGAAAGAACCTGTTGCCAGGAAATGGATCACTGATAGCACTTGCACAAGAGGGGGGATCCCAGTCGGTTGACGGATAGCAGAGATCAGGTCAGGCTCCAGCTGGGCACACGGATCTGTGAGTCTGGCTCTGTCCAGTCTATAGGTGAGGATAATGTGCCTATCCTTCAGTGTAGCCAAGTCCACCAGGTGTCTGTACATGGGGGTATGTCTCCATCTCCTATTCATCTGCAGTGGTAGGTATCTAAGGGACACAAGAGTGAGTAAGCTGTCACTATTTGAACAACTATACCACTACAGCAGTCCACATCTTGCAAACATGTTTTGGGGCAGTGTGATTGATAATGTATGTAAACTATTTATCCTGTGATGCAGCAATTATCGATAGGCCTGTTCACCCCCCATGAAATGGTGATCGCCTGTTCTGTGTGGAGGGACAGGTAGAAGTGAGGTAATTCCGCTGACGTTGTGCGCCGTGGCGGGAGGCAGGCATGAACCAGCGTGCAATTTCTCACTGGTTTATATTGGGCCCTATGGGGTAAGGTGGCCAATGGGGATCTATCCGGCGGTGAATGACATTTTATATCTCAATCCTTGTTTCCCGACCTTCCATAGGAGAGGACCTACATTGCATGTTCAGCTGTGACCTGTGACTAGAACCTACCATGGTCTGTGTGACCGGGGAAAGGACCACAGCCTTCACTTCGGAGGAGTTGGAGCGACTGATGGATCCGGTACTACCCCAGTACGGACTTCTGTATGGGCCTCCAGACCAACAGGTGAGTACACTGTGGGCACGATGCAAATGCCATGAATGCATTGAAGTTGTGTGTGAAGGCATTGTGTAAGTGGGGTGGGTGGATGTCCTCTTGGTGGTGTACATGTTGTGCGCTTGGCTATATGTGTGCCAATGGTGATGGGATCGGGTATGGGGGGCCATTTGTTTGACAGGCTGGACTGTTTGTCTAATGGTGTTCTCCTGTTTGTATTGCCTCTGCAGGACAGTGCCCATCAAAAAAAGGGGATATGGTGTGCCATCGGCAAGGAGGTGCGGACCCTAGGGGTCTATGGCTGGCGGAGCACCTAATGTCGGAAACAGTGGGAGGACCTAAGACGCTGGGCACAGAAGACTGCGGAGGCCCAGCTGGGTATGGCTTCCCAATGAGGGAGGGGTGCCTGTCAGACCCTGACCCCCTTGATGGCCTGCATACTGGTGGTGGCCTATCCAGAGCTGGATGGGCACTTGAGGGCATCACAACAGCCACAAGGGGGTGAGTACAGTGGCTATCATTACAACTTACAGCTGGCGGGGTGGTATCCGGGTGCTGGTTATGTGTCCTTGGGTGACCCTAGGCCAGGCCAGCCACAGCAGCATAGGCATTCTGGTGGCTATGGGTTTGAATGGAAAATACTGCTTACCTAACTTGTTAGTATTTACTTCTGGCCAGGGCTGCGTGTGCCCCAGGTGTGCTACTGTTGGAAGTGTGCGCCTCTCCTCATTCCTTAGTGACCAGCCATTTCACTGGTAGTGCAATGCATAGTGCGTAGGCCTGTTCCCTGTGTGTGAGGGTGCTGTGTACGCCAACGGTGGTGTTGGTGCAGTCATTGACCCAGTGTATCCTTTGTCTCTCTCCCCCCTTTCTTGTTTTGTCATTCTGTCCTTATGTGCATTAGCATCATCTGGCAGAGGAGCAGAGGCACCGGCGATGGAGGGAGCTGCATCCCACAGAACCCTAGAGGCAGAGTCCACAGACGCCGATGGAACAAGTGTGACGGACGGGGAGGGTAGCACCATGGCAGGTACTGGAGGGGACAACTCAGACTCTGGTACCTCCTCCGATGGGAGCTCTCTGGTGGTGACCACCCCAGCTGCAGGTACAGCCGCCACCCCCATACCAGCACCGCCCTCCCAGTAGCCCCCTCAGCGTATTGCCCCTGCCCGCTTACCCAGGTGTGGGCATCTCCTTCGCCCCAAGCACCTCAGGCCCTGCCCCAGTGAGCCCTGCTGCCCTGAGTGAGAAGGCTATTGACCTCCTGAGATCCATCTCTGTAGGGCAATCAACCATTGTGAATGCCATCCAGGGGCTGGCATCCCAGATGCAGTAATACAATGCATTCCTGGTGGGCATTAATGGTGGATTGGCTGCCCAACAGAGATCGATTCAGGCTCTGGCCTCCTCTCTGATGGCAGCCATAGTCCCTGTTTGTACCATCCCCCCTCCAACTCCCACTTCCCAGTCCCAGTCTCCTCAACCCCATCCCATCCCAAGCACACAGACAGACGAGCATGCACACAAGACAACACCCAAGAGCGGCACAGGCAAACACAAGCACCACATTTCATCCCACAGGCACTCACACAAACACCATACTTTTGCAGATACAACAACATCCACTGTCTCCACTGTCTCCCCCTCCTCCTCCTCCTTCACCTCCCACCCAGTTACGTCCACACTCACACCTGCATGCACTACATCAATACCCACTACCAGCATCATCACCACACGAAGCAGAATACACCTCAGTGGCAGACACTCCACAACATCGATGTACGCGTCCCCTGTGTCCTCTCTCATTGTGTCTGTCCCCCCCTACCTAAAGGACACAAACGCAAGCACTCAGACACCCAACAGCTATCCACCTCACAACAGCATACAACGCATGTACCTGCACTCAAACTCAGCAGACATACACCTCCAAAAACCACTCCTTCATCCTCCACTCCCATTACTCCTCCCTCCTTCCTTCCTCCCCAACATCCCTAAAAGGCTTTTCCTTGCTCAACTTGATCTCTTCCCTACCCCTCCCCGCCCGACCTGCACAAATGGGCAGGGTAGCAAGGACACAGCACAGCACCACAGCCAAACAGTCCACGGAGATTGTGGTAGCACCACCTACTCGTGGTGGTAGTGATACCAGAACAACAACACTGAAGGGGAAAGAGTCTGGCACCAGCTGTGAGGAAGGGGAAGGAGCCTGCATCAGCTGGGAAGTAGGTGAAGGAGCCTGCACCAGCTGGGAAGAAGGGGAAACAGCTTGCACCTCCAGGCAGAGGGGGAAGAGCCCATTCACCCTTGCCAGGAAGGGTAAGGGTTCCCCAACCCATGACCAGGAGGAGAGGAGGCACTCTACGCCAGCGGAAGCTGTCAGCCAAACACCGCCACCATTAGCAGCTGTCACAAGGACCCCACCACCAGCCGTGGATGTGCAGCCATCACAGAGTACAGGGGCCGTCCAGGAGCCTCCCCCAACCACCACCAATATGCAGCTATCACAGAGTGCAGGGGCTGTCCAGGAGCCTCCCCCAACCCCCACCAGCATGTAGCCATCACAGAGTGCAGGGACTGTCCAGGAGCCTCCCCCAACCACCACCAGCATGCAGCCATCACTGCCAGCGGACGCCATGTAGACCACCCTCCAGGGGCTACTGTGTGGGCTGCCCCCCCGGAACCATTGGGCAAACCACCCACTTGAGAGACTGTGGCCTTGCACTCCCCAGGACAAAACAAAGGGCATGTTGCCCCCTCCAGAACCAGTGGGCAAGACACCCACTTGAGAAACTGTGGCCTTGCACTCCCCAGGACACAAAACAGGGCATGTTGCCCCCTCCAGAACCAGTGTGCAAGACACCCATTCCAGGAACTGTGGTGTTGCACTCCCATGGGCAAAAGACATGACATGCTGCCCCCTCCAGAACCACTGGGTAGAACAGCCACCCCAGGAACTGTAGCCTTGCACTCCCCAGGACAAAACACAGGGAATGGTGCCTCCTCCAGAACCAGTGGGCAAGACACCCACTCCAGGAACTGTGGCCTTGGACTCCCCAGGACAAAACACAGGGCATGTTGCCCCCTCCAGAACCAGTGGGCAAGACACCCACTCCAGGATCTGTGGCCTTGCACTCCCCACGACAAAACACAGGGCATGTTGCCCCCTCCAGAACCAGTGGGCAAGACACCCACCTGAGAGACTGTGGCCTTGCACTCCCCAGGACAAACCACAGGGCATGTTGCCCCTTCCAGAACTAGTGGGCTTGTTCCCGCATCCGGCTGAGTCTGCCCCCTCCCCCGAGGTGCCTGCCTATTTGACAACTGATGCCCCTGCAGTGTTCTATCCATATTTGTGCAGGATTCAGGTTAGGCCTTGGACTGTGCCCTGGGGCCATGTGGGCCCTTTTGACTATGGACTGTGCAGTGTCCCTTTTTTATCAAAGTGTACATATCTGTTTCATGGCCAAATCGGATTATTATTTTTGATGTTGAACTGATTACAATCACTTTCATCAACACCTGTTGTCCTTGCATTATTCTGCCAATTTGCGGGGTCAAGTTGTTTTTGTAATGCAGATAGTTGTGTGTGTGGTTTGTGTGTGTTGTGTGTGTGCTGTGCGTGTGTGTGTGTCACAGTCATTTTCCTCCCACCCTCCCTTGTGTGCTAGGCGGCTGTACTCACCGTCGTCGTCTTCGCCGGCGTTGGTGTTCCAGGTGGAGCATAACGTAGAAGATCATCGGGAAGACTTGCAGTTCTGGTTCCATGGCGGCGTGGTTCTTCCCTGTGTCTCCAATGGTGAGTCCTTTGACTTTTGTGCTCTGTTTCTGCCAGGCTTTTGCTGGCATTGGTACTGGCCGGGAATAGGTGGCGGTTTGATGCGTCATAATATGGCGGGCAGAACTTTGTCTTTCGCCTGGCTGTAGGCGGCTACCGCCGTGGTGATTGTTGTTTCTGCCCTGTTGGTCAGTGTGGTACATTGGCATCAGAGATATCACCGCTATGGTCATAATTTGGCAGTAGTTACTGCCAGCCTGTTGGCGGTATTACCGCCACTTTATCACCCACCGACGGGGTCGTAATGAGAGCCAATGTGTATTTTTATTATTTCTGTATGTGGAGCATGTGAGTGGAGCATGTGGCCTAGCTGTGGTCACAGAGCAATAGATTATGTTTGCCTCAAGTCAAATGGTCCCTAAGATGGAGGGTTGGACTGAGCTCCATCAGCAGTGTGAATTGTGAATTGCAGGGCTCTTTAAGGACACTCCAGCTATTCTTTTTAGGGGGACAGAATTTAGGGTGTGGTGGACGGGAGACAGAGGGTCTCTCTGAAGAGTAATATGTTTTCCCCTGCCCTTTGGTGCACCAGTGCTCACTTGATGCTTCTCACAGTCTCTGTTTCGCTTGTACCCTTGTTTTGAGTTTCTCTAGACAGGAGAATAACCTACAGGCAAAATCCACCACTGAACCAGTCTGAAAGGAATAAGCAAAATGCAGGAACTGTCTGAAACTGGTCCCACAGCTGACGGCCGGAATACCCAACTACTGTCTGCAACTTTGGTATAAAGGTGGGGCAGATCCTTGCAGCCAGTGTGCCAAGGTTTCTCCATCAGAAACTAGCATCTCCACCCACCATGACTGAGGACTGTCTGCGCTCAAGGTTTGGGCTAACTGACACCACCTTTTCTTCCCAGGTTTGGGACCAGAAATCTTGGGACTTCCATCCAGACTGCCAGGAGAGGCTGCCTGGACCCACCTTTGGGGGAGGAAGGTGACATACTGTTTGGCAGTGGCATTGAAAGTTCTCTTGCATGAGGGAGACTGCTCAGAAGAAGAAAGTCGTTGAACAAGACCAAAGCTGCCCGGTGCAGCATGGTGGAGGGACCTGCACCACTCAGCATGAGTGAGGCTGGGTGCCCTGGCGTGTGAAGTATGCATCCCCTGGAATCAGACAGTGCTTTGGACCTCAGCCCTGCATGAGGTTTGTTGAAGAAGTTACGCGTCAAGAAGCACAAAGACTCTAAAAAATACTGGCTGTAATCTGTAGTGTCTCTACGAAAGACCGAGGGCCAGGTGTATCATACAACCGATTTGCGATTCTCAAATAGCGACTTTTAAGAAATCGATATTTCAGAAATGCAAAAAGGTATGTATGATTTTTGCGATTCGGTAATAGCGATTTCTTAAAAATCGCAAATGCTATTAGCGAATCGCAAATAGAGAATCTGCCCCCATTCGCACCTATGGGCCTGTTGGCCCATATCTGCAAATTTTTTGCATTTCCAAAATTGCGATTTCTTAACCAGAAATCACAATTTTGGAAATGCAAAACCCCAGGGTGCTGGGGCCTAAGGCCCCCTCTGCTGCACCCCCAAAAAAATGTTGGGGACATGTAAGGTGCACACATGCCAAAAGGGCACGTATGCTTTACATGTACATTTTAAAAATGCATTTTAAATGCATTTTGACATTTTGCACATGGTTACCACCAGGTTCAACCTGGTGGTAAATAGCGATTCCTAAATGCCCAAATCGCATTTAGGAATGGCTTCATACATGTGCTAAGAAATCGCAAATAAGGAATCCTTATTTGCGATTTCTTATTTAGAGAGTTGCAATTTGCGACTCTCTAAACAGGGTCGCATTTAAGAAATTGCTATTTTTGCGATTCCTTAAAATTGCGTTCAGAATGTCTTTCATACATTCTGAACTGGCTTTTTGCATTCGCAAACGGGCATTCGCACCGTTTGCGAATGCAAAAACCCTTGATACATCTGGCCCCTAGAGTGGAGCAGCAAAGAAGAGGCCTATTCCAAGTTCATAGTACCATTATGACAAGGGACGGGCAGCTATTTTGTATGCCTGGGCAGAACTCATGGAGTGTCACTCTGTGGAAGACTACGGACTTACCTAAAAACTCTGCGAGATTCTGTGGAGTTCCAAGAACTTCAGAATTCCGGTAGTCGTGCATCTCGCACTGATTTCTAGCACAGAGAGCTTGTCCTGCGCTGAAAAATCAGCGTGAACAGCACCATGCGGTGCAACAGAGGGTGTTTCTTCTTTCAGCCACTCAAGTAGATTTTCTATGCGAGCGGAAGCTTTGTCAACACTCGCAGCAGCTTCCTCAATGCCTGCAGTAGTGGGCTGTCAAGACTGCCCGCATTGAGAAATCTCGGTGGGAGGCTGTCTGGAGCTCGATTTTCTTACTCACGCTCACCAACTTAACATTGGCGAGCCCCATGTGAGAAAACCTACACCACGCGGCGGTTGGCTGAGTTTTTTCCGGAACGCAGCAAAACTCTCCAAACTCTGCTGGAGAACTAGAGTTTACCCCCCACCCCTACTGTTTTGTTTGGGTGGTGGGTTTTGTGACTTCACCTGAGGAAAAATCCGAGTTGAATGATCGACAGGACCGTGATCACAACTACCCTGGTGCAGCCTCCTCTTCAACCAGTATTAGTGCTACTGTCGCTTACCTCAATCAGTGCGGCCAAGTGCATTAATCGCCATCCTCGACCATGTTGGCTCGGTCCGGGCAAGAGCACTGTTATCCTCACTTAGTAGACTGTGCTGGACACCCACCACACAGAGCGGCATTGCCCACCGGCCAAAGGATTTCACAGGGGCTGCATTCCAGCATTGAACTGGACCATAAAGGTACCCTAAACCATATGACACTGAAGGGAGTGTACAGAAGTATTTGCTCAGGCTAAGTTGTCCTCCTAATGGACTTTCATTGTCATAGAAACCCACAGGAAGACCTAGAGGTATTTCAAGTAAATATAACTCGTGGCCTAGGGTAACTATAGCTCACCATGCTCTGCTAATTACCCCAGACATTACAGAGCTCATGACAACTTTTATAAATCGATAGAAATATCAATTAAGCGTTAGCAGTCAAATTACAGAAGAAAAAACTGTGCCTTGTGGGCGCGAGTATTAGTTACCTTAGGCCTTAAGAAAAAGAAAAAACAGAGGGATCATCTACAAGGAAAACGAGAAGCAACAAGTGAGGCCAGATCCCTCAACGGTGACAAATTTGACTGGTTTCAAATTATCAGAAACTGAACTACTTACTTTGGGTGTCGCACCGCGGTGCGGCACGAGCCGAGAGCTCGACTCAAGCCGGGCGTTCGGCTCGGGCCGCGCACCGCGTTGCTAGGACGCGGCGCGCCCCCAGCCTCTCCTGCGCATTTCGAGGCCCCAGACTTGCATGGGGCCTCGTTCTACCTTCTGCTTTCCACTATACTAGGGGTCTATGACCCCTCTTACCTGTTTTTTCGTTTCTTTCCCTTTTTTCTTCTTTTTCTTCTTTTCTGCAGTCTTTTGTTGTGCCTTTCTTTATGTCCTTTCCCCCTTCCCAGATTCCTGTTCTTTCCCAGCATTCCTTGTTCCCTATTCTCTATGGTTCCTGTTCTATTCTGTTCTATGTGTTGTTTCCCTGTCTAAGATGGTGTCCTTTTACTTCCTGTGGGTCACTTCCTGTTTTTTAGTATATAAGGGCTGTGTTCTCTTCTTTCTTTGCGCTGCAACACTTTCTGCTCAGTTAGTGTCTTCGCTCCTGATTTCCTCACCTTTGGTTCTGGATTTCAGCATTCTGTGTTTCCTGACTTTTGCTCCTTTTGGATTCCTGTTTGTTTGTTCTTGTTTTTTCCAGGAATCTTCCTGTTTGGAGGTTTTTCCCCTTTTTCTAAGGGTTTTTTTCCCTCTGGCGCTATTTTCTGAAGGGCACGGTCTGTTCTTGGCGTCTCCATTGCCTACAGCACCGTGGCTACCAGAAAGAGTCGCCCCTTTTTGGGCCAAAGTCGAACATTGAAGATCCACGCCACCAGATCTGCAAATTCCAGGCGCAAGCAGCACGTGAGTCGTGACAGATTGCAGCGCCTAACCATTCCGACGTCCTCAAACACCATGGATGACACAGTGGCGGCTGCTGCAGATCCGGAACAATCTCTTTTGACCACGATTCAGCAACAAGCTCAGGAATTGCAACAACTACGCAATGAAAATGCTGCGTTACGACAGGCTTTGGCTCTCCGCACCAGTGATGTTCCAACTATCTCCGCTTCTACCCCTTGTTTCTCTTGTGAACCAACCAAGCTTCGCGAGTTCCTGGATGCATTAACAGTGTACTTCGCCTTCCGACCTACCCAATTCTCCCACGACAGGACCAAGGTGGGTTATCTTATCAGTGCCTTATCCGGTCCAGCCTTGGCCTGGGCAACCCCGATGGTGTCCTCCAACGACCCTGTATTGTCGGACTATTCCACCTTTGTGAGTCGCTTCAAACAGATGTTTAGCCGTCCTGGATTGGAAGCCTCTGCTGAAGAAGCCCTATGTGACATCCAACAAGGCTCGCAAGATGTCCTGCAATATATAACCCGTTTTCGTCAGCTGGCGGCAGAGACCACTTGGGTGGAACGTACTCTGGTAACTTTATTTCGTAGAGGACTCAAAGAAGAAATAAAGGATGAACTAGTACATTCTACCAGAGCGGAAGATCTTCGTGGCCTGATGGATCAAGCACTGTCCATCGAATATCGTCTTCAGGAACGGAGATCGGAAAAGAAAAGGAGTAGAGGGTTTTCCCAGCCAAGTAGCTGACGAGCTTGCCTGCAGCGTTCCGAGGAACCTCGCACTCCTGCTAGAGACATCGAAGGGGAACCCATGCAGGTGGATACTACCCGAGGTCCGCTCTCTGCTAGTGAACGAGAAGACAGACGCAAGAGAGGGTTGTGCCTGTACTGTGGTTCTGCTGGTCACATGCTTCGTACCTGTCCTGTACGTCCGCCCAGGCCTTCGGGAAACGCCACCTCCCGTCCTCTGTAAGAAGGGAGGGGACGGGATCTACAGCTATACCTTCCATCAGCTCCTTTAATGACAATACAACCGCCTTGTTCATTTTTCCTGTCCTGTTACAACTTCCTGACGGTCGTCAAGAAAAGACTATGGCATTACTAGATTGTGGTGCTAGTGGTATATACATGGACAAGACGTGGGCTGCTGCTCACCAAGTTCCTACACAAGCAAAAGAAGTACCCGAACAGGTACACACCATGGATGGATCCTTGATATCCTCGGGTCCTGTAGACACCACTACCCTGATGTTAAGTCTACAGGTGGGAAACCATCAAGAACACATTTCCTTCGATCTTATCACGTCCCCCAACCATACCATCATTCTTGGAATTCCGTGGTTCATCAGACATAACCCGTATATAAATTGGGTAACCCGGACAGTGTCTTTGTCTTCACAATTTTGTCATGAGAACTGTTTTACTTCCGACAAGTATTGGTCTCCGAAAAGATCCTTAGATACTGAAGGTGCCACTGGTATGTCCATTAATACGGTCCAAGGGGTCCCAGACCACTATTTGGAGTTTCAGGATGTTTTCCAAAAACCGTCGAAACCTGTGCTACCTCCACATCGAGAATATGATTGTGCTATTCCATTGGAACCCGGCACAATTGTTCCTTTTGGGAGGATGTACTCCCTCACGGAACCCGAAAGGGAAGTTCTAAAAGAGTATCTGGACGAAAATATACAGAGTGGTCTTATTGTCCCATCGTCGTCTCCGGCTGGGGCTCCTCTCTTTTTTGTGCCCAAGAAGACAAAGGATCTTCGTCCTTGCCTGGATTTTCGAGGTCTGAATAAAATAACAATTAAAGATCGTTATCCTTTGCCTCTCATCAGGGACATACTAGAAGCTATCAGAGGGGCTCAACGTTTTACTAAATTAGATTTACGAGGAGCTTACCACCTTTTACGCATAAAAGAAGGCGACGAATGGAAGACAGCTTTCAGGACTCCATTTGGCCATTTTGAATATAGGGTTATGCCGTTTGGTCTCACTAACGCCCCCGCAATCTTCCAGAGATTTATGGACTCAGTGTTTTCAGACCTTCTGAATCAGACAGTCGTGATCTACCTAGATGATATTCTTATTTATTCTAGAAATCCTGAACTCCATTCTTCCCATGTGAAACAAGTTCTTCAAAGACTTCGTGCTCATCAACTATTTTGCAAACCAGAAAAATGTGAGTTCGACATGACGGAAGTCAAATATCTGGGCTATCATTTGAGTCCCACCGGCATAGCTATGGATCAGGAAAAGGTACGAGCTATCCTAGAGTGGCCTTCTCCTTCTTCCATAAAAGAAACACAATGTTTCCTAGGGTTAGCAAACTTCTATCGACAATTCATTCTAGACTTTGCCAGACTGACTAGCCACATAACTCACACCTTAAAAAAGGAAAATTTAAAGAAAGGGTTTGTCTGGACTGAGGCGGCTGAAGCAGCCTTTCAAGAATTAAAGAGAGCCTTCACCCAAGCCCCCATCTTGAGACATCCAGATACCACCAAACAATTTATAGTCGTAACTGATGCTTCTGAGAGAGCCATCGGAGCTGTCTTACTCCAACGACAAGAGGATGATGGTCTTGAACATCCTGTTTTCTACTTGTCTCATATCCTTTCCACAGCTGAACAACACTATTCTGTACTGGAAAGGGAATTATTGGCTCTGAAAACAGCCTGCCTTGAGTGGAGACAGTTTCTGATGGGTTCCAAGGAACCATTTGAGGTGAGGACAGACCACCGTAACCTACAATGTCTACGAAATTTTGTATGCCAGAATAGTCGTCAGGCCCGCTGGGCCTTTTTCTTCAGTCAGTACGATTTTTTCATCACATATATTCCTGGATCTCAAAACATTCTGGCTGATGCTCTGTCTCGCCGATATCCAGAGTGTACTCCTTCCTCATCTCAGTATCTTCTGGAACCCAGTAAGATCATTGGAGTGGCTCAGTCTTTCCTGGAAGAAGTACAACTGGAATACGCCAACCTATCGGACCACGACATAGAAGAACTAAGACCATTATTACATAAGAAACAAGGATATTTTTATTATCAAAACCTGATATTCCTCCCTACTAACAAGGTGCAAGAAAAGGCATTACAACTGTGCCATGATTCACCTGTAGCTGGTCATAGAGGCATCAAGGCCACTCAAGAACTTCTTTCACGATTTTTCTGGTGGCCTACCTGGAAGCTGGATGTGGAAAGATACGTTCAGGCCTGTCCCATATGTGCCCAAATCAAGATACCCCATACCAGACCGGCAGGATTACTACAGCCTTTGCCTGTTCCACCGGCCCCATGGCATACCATCTCTACTGATTTTATGTGTTCACTCCCACCATCAGCAGGAAACCGGGTCATCATGGTCACTGTGGATTCTTTCACGAAGATGGCTCATTTCACTGCCCTGAAAAGGCTACCTACTTCTCAAGAACTAAGTCAAATATTCATTGATCATATCTTCCGTCTCCATGGACTTCCACATACCATAATATCTGATAGAGGACCTCAGTACATTTCCTGATTTTGGAGGCATTTTTGTAAAACACTAAATATTAATAGAGCCCTGTCTTCAGGGTTCCATCCTCAGACCAACGGCCAGACCGAGCGTCTGAACCAAGGACTAGAGCAATATCTTCGATGCTTTTGCAATTCTACCCAAAGTAACTGGAACACTTACCTCTCTATAGCTGAATTTTCCTACAATAACTCAGTCCATAGTGCCTCCAAGGTCACTCCCTTTTTCTGTTCTTATGGTTTTCATCCTACCTCTTTTCCTACTTCTCCACAATCCAACTCTCCTCTACCCGCCATTACCTATTTCTCCAAACGCCTTCTCCAAATCCATAGACTAATTCGATCTAATTTATTACATACCAAGAGATATATGAAGAAGGCTGCAGACAAGAGACGTGCAACCAATCCAGACTATCATCCGCAAGATAAAGTCTGGCTCTCCTCCAAATTCTTACCCTCACGTCTTTCTCAAAATAAGTTCACACCTCGTTACTATGGGCCTTTCCGTATTCTTCAGTTGGTCAATCCTGTCACTGTCCGTCTTCACTTACCTCATACATGGAAGATTCATCCAGTCTTTCATGTTTCTCAGCTTAAACCTTATGTGCCTGACCCTTACTCACGTCAGTTTCCTTGTCCACCTCCTGTACTCGTGGATGATGTTCCTGAATATGAAGTACAGGAAATTTGTGACTCTCGTCTTTTTCACAAACGCCTTCCGTATCTGATTCATTGGAAGGGTTATCCTCTCAGTGAATGCTCTTGGGAAGATGCATCTTCCGTTCACGCACCTCTCCTGATTCAACGCTTTCACGGTTTATTTCCTCTCAAACCTGGACCTTCGGGAGGGGGACCTACTGTCGCGCCGCGCGGTGCGGCGCGAGCCGAGAGCTCGACTCAAGCCGGGCGTTCGGCTCGGGCCGCGCACCGCGTTGCTAGGACGCGGCGCGCCCCCAGCCTCTCCTGCGCATTTCGAGGCCCCAGACTTGCATGGGGCCTCGTTCTACCTTCTGCTTTCCACTATACTAGGGGTCTATGACCCCTCTTACCTGTTTTTTCGTTTCTTTCCCTTTTTTCTTCTTTTTCTTCTTTTCTGCAGTCTTTTGTTGTGCCTTTCTTTATGTCCTTTCCCCCTTCCCAGATTCCTGTTCTTTCCCAGCATTCCTTGTTCCCTATTCTCTATGGTTCCTGTTCTATTCTGTTCTATGTGTTGTTTCCCTGTCTAAGATGGTGTCCTTTTACTTCCTGTGGGTCACTTCCTGTTTTTTAGTATATAAGGGCTGTGTTTTCTTCTTTCTTTGCGCTGCAACACTTTCTGCTCAGTTACTGTCTTCGCTCCTGATTTCCTCACCTTTTGGTTCTGGATTTCCGCATTCTGTGTTTCCTGACTTTTGCTCCTTTTGGATTCCTGTTTGTTTGTTCTTGTTTTTTCCAGGAATCTTCCTGTTTGAGGTTTTTCCCCTTTTTCTAAGGGTTTTTTTCCCTCTGGCGCTATTTTCTGAAGGGCACGGTCTGTTCTTGGCGTCTCCATTGCCTACAGCACCGTGGCTACCAGAAAGAGTCGCCCCTTTTTGGGCCAAAGTCGAACATTGAAGATCCACGCCACCAGATCTGCAAATTCCAGGCGCAAGCAGCACGTGAGTCGTGACATTGGGACTATCATTCTGCCAAGAATCTAATTTTGATTATACTCAATCGAGAATTGATGTATATTTACTTATTTGTAAAGTAAGACTTACGAAACTTTACAAAGAGAAATCAATGCTGGGTCTCTCACGGGTAAAAGAGTTCAGGATTACAACCAAACCTAAAAGTGACCTTTTAGTGGCAGATGTTGTAGAAATTGAAGAACTAGCTGAGCCCGAGAGGGAGTGCGTGGGGGTTGGCACAATGGAAGAGGTATCTTTGGAAGACCAAATAGGAACTGAGTTATGAGCAGGGGTTGAGTCCAATTTCAGACCTAAATCTTCTTTTTTCCCTCCTTTTGCATGTCATAATAGTACCCTTTTTTCTGAACTAGAGACCAATGATCTGAAATATCTACAGAGTACACACTAGAAATGCAGAAGTAAGAATAAAAGGGAAAGAGGACCTAATAATTTAATTCTGAAGTTACCAAGTATAGGTAATTGTGTAGTACATAATGCAGATAAGGACAGTAATGTAGTCCAATATACTTAGAGGAGGCATACCGCCATCTCAATGAGGCAGTATGTTACAAGAAAATAAATATGAATATTTATTCTTATACCATTAAGGAGTATCACCAGAAATGTAAGGGCTGGCACATGAGGGAATTGTTGCATGATGATGAGGTCAAATTCCTCACTAATAACTGTCCAAAATTGCTCCTTTTATATTTAATACCTAAAGAACACAAGGACCCCAATAAGCCTCCTTGCAGTCCTATCACATCTGCTCAGGATATCTTGCTGGAGAATACTTCCAAGTACATAGATTTTTATCTAAGACCGATCATAGCCCCCTTACCATTGTATATTCAGGATTCCACTGACTTGCTTAAAAAAGATATTTGATACCAAATGGGAGACTAATATTGTGAGAGAACAGGGCTGATTGCAGAGGCCCCCTAACTTTTTGCCCCCATTTTCCACTTTTTGCTAGTGTTGTCCTGACTCTGATGGTGCCCTGGGTACTGCTAACCAGTCCCAGGGCCTGTGCTCTGTGTAAAATCAGTATGCAAATTAGGCTAATTATAATTGGCTAAGTCAACCTAGCTATAAATCCCTAGTATATGGTAGGGCATGGATGTTTAGGGACCCCAGCATAGGTAGTGCACCCATAGGTGCACTGCTGAGGTGCCCAGTGTCATTTTAAAGGCAGGCCTGCCTTGCTGGCTGCTTTTAAATTAAAGTTATATGCAAATTCGACTTTGGAATTAAAAGTAGTTCCAAAGTCTTAAACTACCTTATTTTTACATATAAGTCACCCCTAAGGTGTGCCCTATGTGCCCCTAGGGCTGGGTGCTATGTAACTATAAGCAGGGACCTTATAAAAATAGTTTTAGAAGCCCTGGTGAGGTAAAACAGCCACATTTGTTTTCCCTCATTGTAGTGAATGGCATCCATAGGCTAGAATGGGGAGACTTTATTTTAATTTTAAAAGTCTCCTTAAGTAATAGATACCAAGAGTTTGGTATCAAATTAATTGTTATAATAAATCCCACAACTTCCAGTTGTTGGATTTAAAATAACTTGATCAGGTAAAGAGTTTTAAACTTTACCTGAAAAGTTGCCACCTTCAGCCCTGCAGTGTTTTTGCTGCTGTGCTCTGATTGGCCAGCCTCTGGCAGCCTGGCCAGGCTGCATTGATGAGGTGTGAAGTGGCCTGGCTTCGCACAAAGTGATGTGCCTGTGGGAGGAGATCTCCCCTCAGCAGATGGTGAGGCAGGAAGGGAGAGGGCTGCCAAACTGGTCTTCAAAGGCAGAGAAGGACATTTGGAGCAACCCAGCAACACCCCCACATCCTGCAAACCCAGACAATTAGGTGCCCCCTTTGATTAGATTAGGAGAGAGCAGGAGAGGGGTGTGTTTAGGATTTTTAGCCACACCAGTGGGTGGGCTCAGCCAGATGTAATCTCCAAAAATCACTTTCAGCCATTATGGATTTTTGAGGAATGTTGCTCTCTGGGATTGATTTTTGCCACACTTCCCAGGAAGTGGTCATCACAGGGAGTAGGACCCTGCCCCTGGTTGGAGAACCAGGACCCCCCTGTTTTTCACCTAGGAGCAGGGATAAAACTGTCAGACCTGCACCCACACCTCAGATCCCCATCAGATTCCAACAAGGAAGAACCACAGAAGAAGGACTGCCCTGCTGGACTCCTGACCTGCACCTGGACCCTGCAATCTGAAGGACTGCACCAGCAGCACACTTGGGCTTCAACACAAGAAGGACTTTGCCTGGCTTCAACTGGTTCAAGGAGGGGCTCCCTGTTTGCTACAGGTGAAAAAGTGCTAACCAGAGTCCCCTGCACCAACTCCTGAAGAAGTCAACCAGCTGACCACTTTCCATTGGCCAAAAAGGAGTTTGTGCCAGTTGTGTTCTGGGAGTTGTATTCCATACCCCCAAGGCTCATCTCAGAGCTTCTGGAACCTTGGGGTGAGCTGTGGACCCCAAAAGAACCTTTAAGGAACACCTGGGAGAAGATCCAGAAGTTTGGAGAAGCTTGGAGAACTTTTGAAAAAAGCTCCATAGAGGGACCGACCTGCCGCGGAAACTCTAGCCGGCTTGCCTCAACCGCGACCCGGCCTGATTTGCAGGTTCATCCCGGTGAAGAAAATCTCCAAGAAAGATACTAAGTCTGAACGTAGAAAGTTGACCGGGACCTCCCAGCCAGCATATCCGAGGAGGACTCCAAGGACGACGGATCAAGATCCAGGTTTGCCCCGGTCGAAGGATTTTCACCTCGAAAAAAAGGACTACGTCCGAAGGTAAAAGTCTCCACGAGGGCTCCCGCGACGCGTATCCGGAGAAGAGTTTCAGAAGGTCGGATTGGACTGGCAGGTTCGTCCCGCTGAAGAAAATCTTCAGAAAAACGACGAAGTCTGAAGGTAAACTTTTGACCGAAGCCTCCCGCAGGCTGTAGCCAAGCCGGGCTCCATCGCGGTCAGCATTAAACTTTGACTTTGCCCCGGTCGAGGTGCGACCAGATGACCAGATTGGTGCTTTTTGTTTCTAAGCGCTAGAAAACAATAATTCTTTACAAATTCATATCTCCCGTTCCCCTTATCCGATTTTATTTGTTTTTGTGTCATTTTAAAGATAAAAATATAATCTATTGTTATCAATTGGTTTCCCATTTTTAAACTGTTTCCTGTGTTTTATTTAATTACTGTTTTGTGATATTTGAATGCTTTACACTCTGTCTCCTAAGTTAAGCCTTGTCGCTCGTTGCCAAGCTACCAAGGGTTGAGCTGGGTTTAATTTACTGAGACCTAACTGGACTTAAGTGGAGGTTAGTGGCCTACTGCTAAGTGTAGTTACTTACCTGCCCTTACCAATAACCCATTTCCAACAAATATGTTAATGATAACACTTGATGTGAGTTCATTGTATACAAGCATAATCCCTCAGGATGGACTGAAAGCTGCATAACACTTTTTAAGACCAAGACTAGATACATATTTAAATACAATAATATGCTGCTTGAAATGATGGAATTTTGTCTCACAAGAAACATTTTCTTTTTTGATGGTCAAATATATGAGCAAGAGCAAGGGACGGCAATGGGTACCTGCTTCACCCCCAGCTACGCAAATATGCGTATGGGCTGGTAGGATGAGCAGGTAATCTTTGAAGAACACAAACAATGGGCTTAACATATAATTCTTTGGGTGAGGTTCATTGATGTCTTGTTTCTAATATGTCACGGTGATGAAAATCAGGCATGCGTGTTTATCAATGATCTCAATACAAATGAGTTAAATCTCACTTTTACTAGCCACATACATGCAGAGAAGTGTGAGTTTTTTGATATGGAAGTGGAGATTATTGAGAGAGTGATTACCACAAAAGTGCATAGGAAAGCCACAGCAGGAAATAGCACTTTGCATGCCACTAGCTGCCATCCTGAAAGTGTAAAGAAAATAGTTCCCCATGGGGAATATTTGAGAGCAAGGAGTATTTGGAATACTGATACTAATTTCAAGACCATTACTACTGACAGGAGCCAAAGGTTCAGGCAGAGGAGTTATAGCAAGGACTTTTTGGAAACAGCACACCAGAGAGTACAGACTTACACATGATGAGGGACTGTTCAGTAAATTTAAGAAATTCCAACAAAAACAAGATCAAAATTTAGTGAGATACAAAACAGTGTACAACACAGACATTCATTTAGTATGAAAAATCCTGTCTAAACCCAATGGCATCTTTTGAAAAGTGATACAGTTATAGCGGGTAAGATCTCTCATAGCAAACTTATCACTTACAGGAAGGCCAGGTCATTAAGGTATAGATTGATGACCAATGATATTAGGAGTGACAGCAAAATCTGGTTAAAACCCATATTGGGGTTTTACAAGTGCAGCAAATGTAAAGCCTGCAAATATGGCAAAACAATCACTTTGATTCACACAACTTTTGGTCAAGAACATATAATCACAAGACATCTGACGTGTAAAACTGAATTTGCGGTATACATGTTAAAATGTGGCTGTAATAAAATCTACATTGGAAGCACAATCTTGCAGGTACACAAAAGAGTCTTGCAGTATTTGAGAGCAATACGGAAGAAGGATAACAGCTATCCACTGGCAAGACATTTCTGTAAAACACATGATTGTAACAGTGATTCACTGCAGTACTCATTCATAGACATGGTCCCCAAGAATCCAAGGGGGGGAATAGAGAAAAATGTCCGTAGGCTTGAAGCCAGGTATATTTTAAAATTAGATGCTCAGATGATGAATTGCATGTGTTTATTTAGCTTCTATCTCCTTTCATAGGAAGCACATTTTAGGAAATTCAGTGGGATTTAATTTTAATTTTATTTTTTAGGACCTGTCAACCAGAATTGGAAAAGTGGTAGCCAGTAATGAAGAGAGTAGGGCCTGGGTGAATAGCTTCACAACCATTTGGGGATTTGAAATCTGTAACCCTTTTTTTGTAGCCCACTTGGGCATTATTACTATGATAAAACTAACAGTAGTAGTGTTTACTCTCTTTTTGATCATGTAATTTGAAGAAAAGTATTTCAGTTCACATAGAAGCAATACATGTGCAAGACTGTCCACAATGGCAAGCCCACCTGGGTCGTATTTTGTTGAGCTAGATTATGAGTTTAGAAATCATGTGAATCAGTGACAGTCAGAAATGACAATGAATATTAGACCAATTCCGGATAATTGCGTTATGACATATATAATTGCGCAATTATTGTTTATTTGTATAATGTCATTACATTTAGTGCATGTTTAAATATGTCTGCCTTGACAAATATAGAGCATAAGATCCTTCTTCTCTGTTGCTCATATATTTTGTTTAAAACTTCAGGGCATCATGTGGAGCCCGTTATCGTGACCAAGGTCCGAGTTGGACCGAAACGCGTTGATGCATTATCCCTGAACCTGGATCCATCAAGCAGAGGCCTATAAAAAGGATGTGTGAAAAAAAGTGTGTTTCCTATGTTAATTCCCATAGAGATTTTAGACACAACTGCAGCCCTAACTGCTGACACAATTACACCAAATTCAGCAGAAAGGTAGCTGTTGGTCCAGAAAGCACGCTTTTTACTATTTGGTGTAAACCAAATTAGTAGTTCTTGAGAAATTAACGAAAATCCAAATTTGTATATCTAGGGTTGTGACTAATTTGTGAATAGTCACAATCTTGTGAAGAGATCTGATTGCCTGCCAACACTTCAACCACAAGGTGTTGGCAGTCATTTTGGGACTTGGACTTAGCTGAGTGCCAAACATGAACATGAAAAATAAAGAAAAGGGGGCAGAGCGTAAATACCCTAAACCCCTAGCCTTGATGCTGGAGTTTCCTCACCCTCCTAGTGCTCTCATGAGCCCGAAGGACCACCACCTCCCCCTGTTTTGGAAGGGGACCACGCAGACCCTCCTCCATGGACTGAAATGAGATCCAGGGACCACCATACCCCAGGGCTTTATTTGATTAATATAGGGGGGCGCACAGACCCCATTCCTTGGGCTGTTGGAAGTTCCAGGGACCACCACCTTCACGGGGCTAAATAAAAATTAGTGGGGGGCACATGGACACCCCCAAGCCTCAGGGACCACCACCTCCTCGGGCCATTCAAACTGTTTGTAGAGGGAGGGGGTCCATAAGCAGTAGCGGCTGCTGCTAGGAAGGGATGGCGGCAATAACAAACAAAAAATAACATACCTGCCATCCCGATGTTCCGCCACCCCGCTGCCTCAGTAAAATCTTCTCTTCTTCCTCTTCTTCCTCCCCTCCCCCAGTTAATTCCAGCAATTGGCCTGAGTGGGCTGAAATGCCAGTCATGGTGGGAGTGGGCGACTGCTCTTGGTCAACACAGTCAGGTGCACAGTTCTAAGTTTGCATGTGAGTTTGGCCGACCTCAGACGGCCAAACTGACATGCACACTTAGAAGTGCACATACCGTTCCTCCCTGTGCTGACACAGAGGATGCAGGCCCCACCTCACTCTAAGAAAGCGGAAAACTAAAGTGATGATAAAGTGCTTGTATTATCACTTTATTTAGTGGGTTGACACTCCTCCACCGTAGTGGAGGGGCCGCCTCTGTCCGTAAGGCCTCCCTCCCGGGCCATATACGGGCCTGGTGACCACCACCTCCCAGGGGCTGGCCCGTGCACAACAAAAGAGAGGGGCCTCCTGGAGCCATTATGGCCCTTTGGAGCGCCACCCCCGAGGACCAGGTTCTGCTATATCCTGAGGTGCCCATCCTCGAGAGATAGCGGTCTTCTTTTGTTTGGCTGGAGCTGCGATAGCTCCCACCAAGGAAAATCAAACACTAACTCTGCTCCCGGCAGCCGGGATCATGAAAACTGCTCCCGCTTGCTGGGAGTGGAGTTTTATTCTGGTAACAGATGAAGATTGCTCCTGCATGCAACAAGCTGCATATTTAGCACCTCCCTGTGTGTGGGAGCAATGCCGGCTCCCATAGGAGACGGGGAGCTGTTTGGGACCGTGGGAGCCTTGAGTCTCCCCCAGTTGTCCCCATCTTGTTAAAGGGGGTGCCCTGTATGGGGCTAGGGCACCGAGCAGGACGTGGCTGGACCATGGGGGATGGGGTCCCTGAGGCCAAACCCTCACAACCTCCTTCCCAATTTAATTTTGATGTTTGGCCATGATGAGGTGGTGGTCCCCAGGACCTTGGGTGGTCCACATAGCCCTACACTATTGTTTATTTTGCCGCTGGAGGTGATACTCCCTAGGGCATATTTAAGACATGCGAGGACCATGTGGCGCCCCTCCATAATATAAATAAAGCCACGGGATGGTGTTGGTGCCTGGGGCACAATAAGCATAATGGAGGGGGGTTCAAGCGCTCCCCTCCCATTTTTTAATAAAGCCCCTGAGAGGTGGTGGTCCCCAGGGGAAAAAAGAACGCTAGGAGGGGGCCTGTGCGCCACCTCCTTTTGTTTAATATATTTGAGTGTGCCCCTGGGAGCTGGCCCTTCCTTGAAAACAAGTGTGTCAGACTTGGCATCCTTAGCGTGGTCTTCCCTAACTGTCCCAGGTTGTTGATGTCTGCTTTACTCTGTTTTTGCTGTTCTTGTTACTCTGGGCACTTTACTACTGCTGACCAGTGCTAAAGTGCAAGTGCTCCTATGTATGTGTAATTGGCTTTCCATGATTGGCATATTTGAGTTACTGGTAAGTCCCTACTACAGTGCACTAGAGGTGCCCAGGGCCTGTAAATCAAATGCTACTAGTGGGCCTGCAGCACTGGTTGTGCCACCCACATTAGTAGCCCTGTAAACATGGCTCAGACCTGCCACTGCAGTGTCTGTGTGTGCAGTTTTAAACTGCCAATTTGACTTGACAAGTGTACCCACTTGCCAGGCATAAACCTTCCCTTTTCTTACATGTAAGACGCCCCTAAGGTAGGCCCTAGGTAGCCCATGGGCATGGTGTAGTGTATGTTTAAGGTAGGACATATACCAATGTGTCTTATATGTTCTGACATTGAAATACTGCCAAATTCGTTTTTCACTGTTGCATGGCCTATCGCTCTCATAGATCAACATAGGGGCTGTCTTTAAATATTATTAAAGTGAAGATTCCCTTTGGGAGTAGATGGACATGTGGAGTTTGGGGTCTCTGAACTCACAATTTAAAAATACATCTTTTAGTGAAGTTGGTTTTGAGATTGTGCGTTTGAAAATGCCACTTTTAGAAAGTAGGCATTTTCTTCCTTAAACCATTCTGTGACTCTGCCTGTTTGTGGATTCCCTGTCTGGGTTAGTTTGACAGTTGGGCTGTTTGCACCTCTCTCTATACAGTGACACAAAGGGAGCTGGGGTGTAGTCTTCATTTCCTGATGAGCCATCTGTGCTAGGAGGGAGAGGTGGAGTGTTCACTTACAGCTGAATGGGCTGTTCCTGCCCTCGTACAATGCAGTCTCCAACCCCCTGGTGTGTGTCCGAGGCCTGGCCTGGGAAAGGCGGGATCTTGAAAACACCAGAGACTTCTGTTTGAAGTGGGCCTACTTCAAAGGCAGAAAGGGGTAAAGAAGGGCACCCAAAACCCCTGAAAATTAGATCACTTCTGGAATCAAGAGGAACCTCTGCCAAGGAGAAGAGCTGAAGAGCTGAGGAGGAGTGCTGCGCTGCCTGTGACTGTGCTTTGTGGAGCTATCCTGCAGTTGCTGCTTCTCCCTGTGCAAGAGGACAAAGACTGGACTTTGTTGTGCATTCCTGCTTGTGAAGAAATCTCCAAGGGCTTGAACTGAGCTTGACTCCTGTTGTTGAAGTCGCAGGGCGATCAAAGACTTTTCCTGCCAACACCTGGACTCTCTGCTGAGACTCCTTCCCTGCCAAGTGGTGCCCTATCCAGTTCCTGGGCCCTTCAAAGGTGAAGTTGGCAGACAAGAACCGAAAATCCACGCACAGACGGCCGTGCGGGGAAATTTAAGATGCACCTTCCGAGATGCGGCTGATAAACAATGCGCCATCGGCTTTGCAGCTTTATTTTTTATGCTAACTAGCTACTTTGTGTAACAACAGCATTCTCACTGTTTTCTCAGGATTAAGACTGTTATTCATTTGAAAATTCATATCTTGACTTGTGTATGTTGGATTTCTGTCATTTTAGTCTTGTTTTGTTTAGATAAATATTACCTATTTTACTAAACATGTGTTGTCATTTTGTAGTGTATTCACTGAATTACTGTGTGTTTGGTGCAAATACTATACACATTGCTTCTGAAGTTAAGCCTGCCTGCTCGTGCCAAGCTACCAAAGGGGTTAACTTAGTGTGATTCTCCTTTACCCTGACTAGAGTGAGGGTCCTTGCCTGGACAGGGGGTAATCTGACTGATAACCAAAGACCCCATTTCTAACAAAGTGCAGGAGCCCACCCATCTTTATTTTAAAAGAAAATTGGTGAAAATTTGCAAAGTTTCTGTGAATTTGTGGCTAAATCTTTTTAAAAGACTTCCTTGCCTTGGTAAGATCGCAGGGGACCTGAGCACCAAGGCTAGGGGGTTTGGGGTATTCCTACCCTAACTTCTTTTGTTTTAGGCTGAGCATGGCGAGGTGGTGAATGGTTCATGGGATTTTGGCCACCAGGTCTGGCTGCAGGGAAGGCCCTGTTGTCAACCCCCGCCACACACGACCAAAGGCCATGCAGGGTTGGGTGCTTACAGGGGTTGGCCGGAGGGCCAGCCTGCAGGCCAGGCCCTACGGCCAAACCCCACCGTGCATGGCCTTGGGTTGTTATAGGGGGTGTGCATGTGCGAAGGTCGTGCATGGCGAGGGGTTGGGTGCTTATAGGGGGTTGGCCACAGGGCATGGCAACAGTCCAGGCGCTGCACCAATCCCTGCTGCTCCTGGATGAAGGCTGTGCATGGTGCTGGGTTGAGTGTATTTAGGTGTAGGCTCCAGGGCCTGGCCACAGTCTAGGCCGTGCAACCAACCCCTCGTTATGCACAAATGAAGGCCATGCACGGTGGTGGTTGGATTAGCCAAAAGTAAATAATAACATGTTAATGTTAAAAAAAAACATAGAAATCCACTGAAAAAAAGGTTACAAGAACATTATGGTTAGGAAATAGAATTAAAAAACATAGAAATTAATTTAAAACCCAAAGGTTACAGTGGAATTATAGTTAGTGTTAGACCTCTCAGCTCTTGGTGTGGTTTCCCCTGTCATCTTGCTTCTGACCTCCTGTTGTAGATCCTGTGCTGAATTTGATTTTTGCTGGCTTAAGGACTCTGTGCACTTTACCACTGTGGACCAGTGCTTAAGTGCAAGTGCTCTGTCTAAACTGTATTGGTGATTGGTTTATCCATTATTAGCCTTTTTGATTTACCAGTAAGTCCCTATTGTAGTACAGCATGTGTGCCCAGGGCCCGTAAATCAAATGCTACTAATGGGTCTGCAGCACTGATTGTGCCACCCACGCGAATAGTGCCACCGCCACTGCAGTGTCTGTGCGTGCAGTTTTAAACTGCCATTTTGACCTGACAAGTGCACCCACTTGCCAGGCCCAAACCTTCCCTTTTACTACATGTAAGTCACCCTTGAGGTAGGCCCAAGGCAAGGCCCTGGGTGGGTGCAGTGTATTTAAAAGGTCGGACATGTACTGATGTGTTTTACATGCTCTGATGGTGAAATACTGCAAAATTTGTTTTTCACTATTGCAAAGACGTTCTCTGCCATAGGGTAACATGGGGATTTCCTTGAAAAATCTTTTAAGTGTATTTTCCCATTAGGAGTGGATAGAGATGTGGAGGTTGGGGTCTTGGAACTCACAATTTAAAAATATATCTTTTGGTGGAGTTGGTTTTTAAATTGTAAGTTTGAAAATGCCACTTTTAGAAAGTGGGCATTTTCTTGCTTAGCCATTCTGTGCCTCTGCCTGGCTGTGGAATACAAGTCTGGGTCAGGATGACAGTTGGGCTGTTTGTGAATTTACTCTAGACAGTCACACAAAGAGAACTGAGGTGTGCCCTGCATATCCTGACGGGTCTTCCTGGACAAGAGTGGAAGGAGGAGATGACACTTGCACCTGAATAGGGCTGTGCCTGTCCTTACACAAATCAGTCTCCAATCCCCTGGAGTGTGTCTGAGGACAGGGCAGGAAAGGCAGGGTCTTGTGCACTACAAAGACTTTTTGTTAAAGTTTGCCTACTTCAAAGGCAAAAATGGGTATAAGTACTGGACCTCTGATCCCAAAAAGTTAGAATGCTTCTGGACTGAGGACGTTTTGCCAGGAAGAGGAGTTGAATGCTGTAGGAGGGACTGCCACACTGCCTGTTGGTTTGCTGTGCTGGCTGCTGCTTTTGTCCTGGGAGTGAAAGAACTGGAATTTGCTTTTTACATCCTGCTTCCAAAGGTTCTCCAAGGGCTTGGACTGAGCTTGCCTCCTCTTAAGAAGTCTCAAGGACAACAAAGACTTCATCTGCCAGCACCTGGGCTCTCTTGTTGAGAGTCCTACCTTGCCAAATGGTACAAAAATCAATTTCCTGGCCCCTTGGGAGTGAGTTCTGGTGTAGCCAAGAAGAAACAAACAAGAAGAGCAACTTCGGAATAGGTGCCACTATCCGACTCCCCGCCGCTGCTTGCACAGGAGCCATGGTCCCTGGTGAGTGCAACAATTGTGACCGATGCCGTAGGGCTGAAGCAGCTCCTCCAAAGTCCTGCCACAGTGTGAGTCCTGTGTGGTGTGTCACTGGTGTCTGTGACACCCGACTCTGCAGCAACACCTGTGGCCCTGTGTTGTGATTGTGACATCACAAGGTCGACGCCTCACATCTTGACCTGCTGAATTCATCGACCTCACCTTGCTGTAAGGAACTGATGCCTTGCCACAATGCTGCATTACCTTCCCTGCAACCGCAAGGAACCAATGTCTCACCTCCCCAGTAGCAGCAAAGAACCAATGCCACACCGGCTCCAGTGATGCCTCACCTCCCCGACTCCATGCAACGTCTTTGTTCCCTCATTTTCCAAGGTACTGTCCATGCGACTCTGTGACCGGCTCGTACTCCCTCGTGTTTGGCGTGGGACTGTTGGGAATGACTCCGTCAAGACATTGTGATAGCCCCAGTTAGAGCTATTGTGTTTGTAAGCACTATACTAAGATTTAATCTTTGAAAATGTGTATCTTTGCTTGTCTATGTTGGATTTCTGTTGTTTTGGTTTTGTTGAAATATTTGCTGTTTTTCTAAACTGGTGTGGAGTGCCTTTGTGGTGTTTTCACTGTATTACTGTGAGTGTGTACAAATACTTTACACATTGCCTCTGAGATAAGCCTAACTGCTCGCGTTAAGTTACCAAAGGGGTGGGCAGGGGTTATCTTAGCTGTGTGGCTCATTTACCCTGACGAGAGTGAGGGTCCCTACTTGGACAGCGTGAAAACCACTTCCAACTAGACACCCAATTTCTAATAGTTAGATTCTGAATTTACACACACAAAACCATAGAAATTCAGCAGTTATAGTTATCTCAAGTAACTATAACTTGTGCCCTGTGGTAACTATAACTCGTGCTCTCTCCAAGCACTGCTAATTACCCCACATATAGCGTAACTAATAATGTCTTTTGTAGCATAATTTATAATATCAATGTAACATTTGCAGTAAAATAATTGAGAAGAAAACTGTGCATTGGGGGGGAGCGAGTTATAGTTACCTTAGGGCATGAATATATATATATTTTCACTGAAAAAAATCAAAGTTTTCAGGGACTTTATAGTTGGTGGTTTTTATTGTAAAATAATATGTAAACACCGTATTTTAATACAACCACTACCGTGCACAGCCGAAGCAGCCAAGCCTTTCCACCAACCTCCCAGCATGAACCTAACCCCACCCTGTGTGCCACATTTGGCCGTGCGCAGCAGGGCTATGGTATGTGAGAGTTTGAGTTTTTTTTTCCATTTAGCTTTGGATCCATGGATCCATCAAAGATTTACACTGGGGGTCATGTTGTGTGCCATGGTGGATATGGGGTCAGGCTACCTCTATCTTGACCCCTTATGTGCGATATTATTTAAGTTTTCTCCCTAGGTACCCAGCCAAGAATCAAAATGGCGCCGCAACATTCCTTTCTGATTACGGACAGCTAATCAGGGCTTTGGTTTTTGCTCGGATCTCCGGGTACCAGCGGATCGGCAGAGGATCTGTGCCCATAGATGTCTATATTTATTTCCATTTAATAACTATGAAACTAGTGAACAGCATTACACCAAATCACAAAAAGCATGATCTGAGACCAGGATCTAACTTCCTGCCAAATTTGCATAATTCCATACAGCGGTGTGGGCTGTAGCCTTGTCTAAAGTTTGCAAAATCCTCATAGACATAGAATTCGGAAAAAAGTGTTTGTTACATTAACACCCCTCCTTCCTGTTGGTAGTGGGATTACCTGTCTTGTAGTGTTGCTCACACAGATCTGGATGCAGGCCCAGTAGCCAAAGCTTAACTCCACGTCTCCTCTGCCTACCCCGTCTTCTTGTACTTCAATAAGACACTTGCCACAGACCACTCTTCCAAAGGCTTCACCACTCTAACCCCCTCTCTCACCACATTCAATACAGTAGATGCTTCTGAGAATACTTATAAAGCTAGGCACGGATTTACTAATCTTTCACGCAATGAAACAAGGAGAAGTAGGCAACTATCCTTACCAATCCATGGCATCCTGCTTAGGGCTGGCAGGAATTAACAGGCAACAAAAACAAAAAAAAGGGAGACATAAATGGAGGTGAAGGTGACTTAAAGGTTCTGGGGTGGGTAGAAGTAAAGAGAGGTGAGGGTGACTTGAGGCCTCAGGGGTGGGTAGAGGTAAAGGGAGGTGAGAGTTACTTGAGGGTTCAGAGGTGGGTAGAGGTAAAGGTGATTTGAGTGGATAGAATCAATCAATCAATCAGGGATTTGTAAGGCGCACTACTCACCCGTGAGGGTCTCAAGGTGCTGAAGAGGGGGAGTGGTGAGGGGGAGAAGCGCGGCTACTGCTCGAACAGCCAGGTCTTGAGAAGTTTCCTAAAGGTAAGTAGGTCTTTGGTCCCGGGCGCAGGTGGGTGGGAAGAGTGTTCCACGTTTTGGTGGCGAGGTGCGAGAATGATCTGCCGCCGGTTGTAGTTCTGTGGATGCGTGGGATGGTTGCGAGGGCGAGGTCGGCGGAGCGGGGATGCCGGGTCAGGGTGTAGAAGGAGAGCCATCTGTTGAGATATTCTGGTCCGGTGTTGTGCAGTGCTTTGTGAGTGTGGGTGAGGAGTTTGAAGGTGATTCTCTTGTTGACTGGGAGCCAGTGCAGGTTTCTCAGGTGGTCTGTGATGTGGCAGTGGTGGGGGATGTCCAGGATGAGGCATGCAGAGGTGTTCTGAATGCGTTGCAGCCTCTTCTGGAGTTTGGCCGTGGTTCCTGTGTAGAGGGCATTGTAGTAGTCCACTTTGCTGTTTACGAGGGCTTTGATGACTGTTCTTCTGGTTTCAGTAGGTATCCATTTGTAGATGTTTCGGAGCATGCGGAGGGTGTTGAAGCAGGAGAAGGAGATGACGTTGACTTGCTGGGTCATGGATAATGAGGAATCCAAGAATCCTCGGTTGCATGCGTGGTTGGTGGGAGTCGGAGTGGCTCCAAGAGTGGCAGGCCACCAGGAGTCATCCCATGCGGAGAGGGTGGAGCCCAAGATGAGGACTTCCGTCTTGTCAGAATTGAGTTTAAGGGAGCTGCTCTTCAGCTCTTCAGAATGATAAGGTACGTCCTGTCATTGTACAGTAGAGTGTAGTATAGTATAGTGTAGTGTAGCATAGTATAGTGTAGTGTAGTATAGTATAGTGTAGTGTAGCATGGTATAGTATAGTGTAGTATAGTATAGTGTAGTTTAGTATGGTATAGTATAGTATAGTATAGAATAGTGTAGTATAGTATAGTATAGTGTAGTATGGTACATTATAATATAGTATAGTGTATTATGGTATAGTATAGAATAGTGTAGTATAGTATAGTATAGTATAGCATAGTGTAGTATGTATAGTATAGCATAGTGTAGTATAGTATAGTATAGTATAGTGTAGTATAGTATGGTACAGAATAGTGTAGTATAGTATAGTACTGAATAGTATAGTATAGTATGGTATAGTATAGAATAGTATAGTATAGTATAGTATAGTATAGCATAGTGTAGTATAGTATAGTGTAGTATGGTATAGTATAGTATAGTGTAGTATGTTATAGTATAGAATAATCTAGTATAGTATAGTGTAGTATGGTATGGTATAGTATAGTGTAGTATAGTGTAGTATGGTATAGTATAGAATAATGTAGTATAGTATAGTATAGTATAGTATAGTATAGTATAGTATAGTATAGTATGGTGTAATATGGTATAGTATAGTATAGTATAGTATAGTATAGTATAGTATAGTGTAGTATGGTATAGTATAGTGTAGTATAGTGTAGTATGGTATAGTATAGAATAATGTAGTATAGTATAGTATAGGATAGTATGGTGTAGTATGGTATAGTATAGTATAGTGTAGTGTGGTATAGTATAGAATAGTGTAGTATAGTATAGTATAGTATAGTATAGCATTGTGTAGTATGGTATAGTATAGTATAGTATAGTATAGCACAGTATAGTATAGTGTAGTATGGGATAGAATAGGATAGTATAGTATAGTATAGTGTAGTGTGGTATAGTATAGAATAGTGTAGTATAGTATAGTATAGTATAGCATAGTGTAGTATGGTATAGTATAGTATAGTATGGTGTAGTATGGTATAGTATAGTATAGTATAGTATAGTGTAATGTGGTATAGTATAGAATAGTGTAGTATAGTATAGTATAGTATAGCATAGTGTAGTATGGTGTAGTATGGTATAGTATAGTATAGTATAGCACAGTATAGTATAGTGTAGTATGGGATAGAATAGGATAGTATAGTATAGTATAGTGTAGTGTGGTATAGTATAGAATAGTGTAGTATAGTATAGTATAGTATAGTATAGCATAGTGTAGTATGGTATAGTATAGTATAGTATAGTATAGTGTAGTGTGGTATAGTATAGAATAGTGTAGTATAGTATAGTATAGTATAGCATAGTGTAGTGTGGGATAGAATAGGATAGAATGGTATGACCTGTAATTTTCTGGTATGGTAGGGGCTGTTATTCTACGGCATGTTATGGTATGGCCTGTTGTGGTATAGTATGCTATAATATGATATGATACGGTATGGACTATCATTGCACTGTATGGTATGGCCTGTTATTGTATAGTATGGAATGATATGTTATAGTATAGTATAGTTTGTCACTGTGTAATATAGTAATTTTCAGTCTGTTATATAGTATGGTATGGTGTGGTATGTCATGGCTTGTATAGTATATTATGGAATGAGTATGTTATGGCATGTTATTGGACATACTACTTATGAACTGCTATTAGCGCGCATGCACATGCATTTAGGAAAGCATCAATGTCATCTGTTGGTACAATTTGAAAACATGTAACTTACATCGGCTTATTCAAATTGGGTAGGAAGGCGACATTACAAAGAACGCTAATAAAAAGTATGAGTGATAAACAAACTCACCCTTAGTGAATGCTGCAACATGTAAGTTTATGAAAATGTAATAAATTGTTTTCTTATGCAGCTCCGATAAGACTGGCAGCAGAAGAGCGGCTAACTGGAAAGTGAAGTTTTGAAAAATCTGGAAAGGAAACCATGAGCAAGAAGAGAGGTGGAATCAAGAGAGGTGGAATAAAGGCAGATAAATGTGAGATAGAGCATCATAGGAGCATATAAAAAGATCATAGAAACAAGCCAAAAATTCACAAAAACAAAAAGAACCACAATCCAAGCGCATGCAGCACAAACGAACACTAATCAAGATATCAACCAGTACTTGGTTCATGCTCCTGGGAAGAAAACAAAGACAGACAGACGTGGTATAGCTGACGTGTGCAGACACGCACATGTACAAATACATAGATACGTCACAAATAAAAAGAAAAAAAATCAAAGTGACAAGAAAGCCAACCAATGGTAAGCAAGGGGTGGGCTAAGAGACCTTTTTAGAGCTTTTTTTTTAGAAACAATAGAACGTCGCAAGTGACAGCACATATGCATTATCTCAGGTGAGACCTGAAACATGGTGGAAGAGATGTGTGCCAGGAAGGGAGCAAACAGAGTACAGAGAGGAAAGCAACAAATCTCAAGCACAACACTAAAACAGAAACCAAAACCACCAATGAAAGAGGACAGAGTAGATCCTTAAGTATGGAATACACTGCTGCCTGCAATAGAAACAATGCAAAAATGTAATATTAGTGCACAAAATTATTGCAGAACCAATATTATAGTACACTGTTTGTAGGAAAGTACCATCTTGCCTGGCATGTTACCCCCATTTTTCACTGTATATATGTTGTTTTAGTTGTATGTGTCACTGGGACCCTGGTAACCCAGGGCCCCAGTGCTCATAAGTGTGCCTGTATGTGTTACCTGTGTAGTGACTAACTGTCTCACTGAGGCTCTGCTAATCAGAACCTCAGTGGTTATGCTCTCTCATTTCTTTCCAAATTGTCACTGACAGGCTAGTGACCATTTTTACCAATTTACATTGGCTTACTGGAACACCCTTATAATCCCCTAGTATATGGTACTGAGGTACCCAGGGTATTGGGGTTCCAGGAGATCCCTATGGGCTGCAGCATTTCTTTTGCCACCCATAGGGAGCTCTGACAATTCTTACACAGGCCTGCCACTGCAACCTGAGTGAAATAACGTCCACGTTATTTCACAGCCATTTTACACTGCACTTAAGTAACTTATAAGTCACCTATATGTCTAACCTTTACCTGGTAAAGGTTAGGTGCAAAGTTACTTAGTGTGAGGGCACCCTGGCACTAGCCAAGGTGCCCCCACATTGTTCAGAGCCAATTCACTGAACTTTGTGAGTACGGGGACACCATTACACGCGTGCACTACATATAGGTCACTACCTATATGTAGCTTCACCATGGTAACTCCGAATATGGCCATGTAACATGTCTATGATCATGGAATTGCCCCCTCTATGCCATCCTGGCATTGTTGGTACAATTCCATAATCCCAGTGGTCTGTAGCACAGACCCTGGTACTGCCAGACTGCCCTTCCTGGGGTTTCTCTGCAGCTGCTGCTGCTGCCAACCCCTCAGACAGGCATCTGCCCTCCTGGGGTCCAGCCAGGCCTGGCCCAGGATGGCAGAACAAAGAACTTCCTCTGAGAGAGGGTGTGACACCCTCTCCCTTTGGAAAATGGTGTGAAGGCAGGGGAGGAGTAGCCTCCCCCAGCCTCGGGAAATGCTTTGTTGGGCACAGAGGTGCCCAATTCTGCATAAGCCAGTCTACACCGGTTCAGGGACCCCTTAGCCCCTGCTCTGGCGCGAAACTGGACAAAGGAAAGGGGAGTGACCACTCCCCTGACCTGCACCTCCCCTGGGAGGTGTCCAGAGCTCCTCCAGTGTGCTCCAGACCTCTGCCATCTTGGAAACAGAGGTGCTGCTGGCACACTGGACTGCTCTGAGTGGCCAGTGCCACCAGGTGACGTCAGAGACTCCTTGTGATAGGCTCCTTTAGGTGTTAGTAGCCTTTCCTCTCTCCTAGGTAGCCAAACCCTCTTTTCTGGCTATTTAGGGTCTCTGTCTCTGGGGAAACTTCAGATAACGAATGCATGAGCTCAGCCGAGTTCCTCTGCATCTCCCTCTTCACCTTCTGATAAGGAATCGACCGCTGACCGCGCTGGAAGCCTGCAAACCTGCAACATAGTAGCAAAGACGACTACTGCAACTCTGTAACGCTGATCCTGCCGCCTTCTCGACTGTTTTCCTGCTTGTGCATGCTGTGGGGGTAGTCTGCCTCCTCTCTGCACCAGAAGCTCCGAAGAAATCTCCCGTGGGTCGACGGAATCTTCCCCCTGCAACCGCAGGCACCAAAAAGCTGCATCTCCGGTCCCTTGGGTCTCCTCTCAGCACGACGAGCGAGGTCCCTCGAATCCAGCGACACCGTCCAAGTGACCCCCACAGTCCAGTGACTCTTCAGCCCAAGTTTGGTGGAGGTAAGTCCTTGCCTCACCTCGCTGGGCTGCATTGCTGGGAACCGCGACTTTGCAAGCTTCTCCGGCCCCTGTGCACTTCCGGCGGAAATCCTTCGTGCACAGCCAAGCCTGGGTCCACGGCACTCTAACCTGCATTGCACGACTTTCTAAGTTGGTCTCCGGCGACGTGGGACTCCTTTGTGCAACTTCGGCGAGCACCGTTTCACGCATCCTCGTAGTGCCTGTTTCTGGCACTTCTCCGGGTGCTACCTGCTTCAGTGAGGGCTCTTTGTCTTGCTCGACGTCCCCTCTCTCTGCAGGTCCAATTTGCGACCTTCTGGTCCCTCCTGGGCCCCAGCAGCGTCCAAAAACGCCAAACGCACGATTTGCGTGTAGCAAGGCTTGTTGGCGTCCATCCGGCGGGAAAACACTTCTGCACGACTCTCCAAGGCGTGGGGGATCCATCCTCCAAAGGGGAAGTCTCTAGCCCTTGTCGTTCCTGCAGTATTCACAGTTCTTCAGCCTAGAAAGAGCTTCTTTGCACCAACCGCTGGCATTTCTTGGGCATCTGCCCATCTCCGAGCTGCTTGTGACTTTTGGACTTGGTCCCCTTGTTCCACAGGTACCTTCAGACAGGAATCCATCGTTGTTGCATTGCTGATTTGTGTTTTCCTTGCATTCTCCCTCTAACACGACTATTTTGTCCTTAGGGGAACTTTGGTGCACTTTGCACTCACTTTTCAGGGTCTTGGGGAGGGTTATTTTTCTAACTCTCACTATTTTCTAATAGTCCCAGCGACCCTCTACAAGGTCACATAGGTTTGGGGTCCATTCGTGGTTCACATTCCACTTTTGGAGTATATGGTTTGTGTTGCCCCTATCCCTATGTTTCCCCATTGCATCCTATTGTAACTATACATTGTTTGCACTGTTTTCTAAGACTATACTGCATATTTTTGCTATTGTGTATATATATCTTGTGTATATTTCCTATCCTCTCACTGAGGGTACACTCCAAGATACTTTGGCATATTGTCATAAAAATAAAGTACCTTTATTTTTAGTATAACTGTGTATTGTGTTTTCTTATGATATTGTGCATATGACACTAGGTGGTACTGTAGTAGCTTCACACGTCTCCTAGTTCAGCCTGAGCTGCTTTGCTAAGCTACCATTATCTATCAGCCTAAGCTGCTAGACACCCTATACACTAATAAGGGATAACTGGGCCTGGTGCAAGGTGCAAGTACCCCTTGGTACTCACTACAAGCCAGTCCAGCCTCCTACATTGGTTGTGCAGTGGTGGGATAAGTGCTTTGAGACTACTTACCACTCTTGTCATTGTACTTTTCATAAGAGAAAAATATACAAAACAAGGTCAGTGTATATACACATAGCCAAAAAGTTTTGCATTTCCTCTTTTCACTCTTTTCTAAGTGCTGAAAAGTACTTCTAAACTTTCAAAAAGTTCTTAAAAGTTTAAAAAGTTTTTTTCTGTCTTTCCAAAAAGTTCTGAAAACTTTTTTCTCTTTGTCTATCACTTTAACTCTCTCTAAAAAATGTCTGGCACAGGCCAAAAAGTTGAACTGTCCAAAATTGCATATGATCACCTTAGCTGGAAAGGAGCAAGGAGTCTCTGCATAGAGAGAGGTTTGAGTGTAGGGAAGAATCCTTCCTTAGAACTGTTAATTAATATGCTTAGAGTACAGGATAAGGCCATAAGTGCCCAATCTGTAGAAAAAGTAGCTAATGGTTCTCAATCTGATCCAGGGACTCCCCCAGGAAAAGGTTCAGGAAAGAAACTTCTCAGCCTGCCCATTACTAGACAGTCTAGCATAGTTGGTACAGAGGTTGAATCACATCATACTGATGATGTGCTCTCACATTATACTGGTAGCCAAGCTGTTAGGGTGCCCTCTGTAAGGGACAGGTCTCCTTCTGTTCATTCCCATCATACCTCTGTATCTAGAAATGTCCCTCCCACCCACCCTGATGACAGATTGTTGGAAAGGGAGCTCAATAGATTGAGAGTGGAGCAAACCAGACTGAAGCTCAAGAAGCAACAGCTGGATTTGGATAGACAGTCTTTAGAAATAGAGAGGGAAAGACAGAAAATGGGTTTAGATACCCATGGTGGCAGCAGCAGTATTCCCCATAGTCATCCTGCAAAAGAGCATGATTCCAGGAATCTGCATAAGATAGTTCCCCCTTACAAGGAGGGGGATGACATTAACAAGTGGTTTGCTGCACTTGAGAGGGCCTGTGCTGTACAGGATGTCCCTCAAAGGCAGTGGGCTGCTATCCTATGGCTATCATTTACTGGAAAAGGTAGGGATAGGCTCCTTACTGTAAAAGAAAATGATGCTAACAATTTCCAAGTTCTTAAGAATGCACTCCTGGATGGTTATGGCTTAACCACTGAACAGTACAGGATCAAGTTCAGAGATACCAAAAAGGAGTCTTCACAAGACTGGGTTGATTTCATTGACCAGGCAGTGAAGGCCTTGGAGGGGTGGTTACATGGCAGTAAAGTTACTGATTATGACAGCCTGTATAACTTAATCCTGAGAGAGCATATTCTTAATAATTGTGTGTCTGATTTGTTGCACCAGTACTTGGTGGACTCTGATCTGACCTCTCCCCAAGAATTGGGAAAGAAGGCAGACAAATGGGTCAGAACAAGAGTGAACAGAAAAGTTCATACAGGGGGTGACAAAGATGGCAACAAAAAGAAGGATGGTAAGTCTTCTGACAAGGGTGGGGACAAATCTAAAAATGAGTCTTCATCAGGCCCACAAAAACACTCTGGTGGGGGTGGTGGGCCCAAACCTTCCTCTAATCAGAACAAGGAAAGGAAACCATGGTGCTATTTATGTAAGATAAAAGGCCATTGGACAACAGATCCCAGTTGTCCAAAGAAAGGCACCACAGCTCCTACCACTACAACCCCTACTGCTACACCTAGTGTCCCTACTAATAGCAGTGGTGGTGGGAGCAAACCTACTAATAGCCAATCCAAGGGAGTAGCTGGGCTCACTTTTGGTAATTTAGTTGGGGTTGGTCTGATTAGGGAGACCACAGAGGCTACTTTAGTCTCTGAAGGGGCTATTGACTTAGCCACTTTGGTTGCTTGCCCCCATAACTTGGAGAAGTACAAGCAACTAACCCTAATAAATGGTGTTGAGGTCCAGGCCTACAGGGACACAGGTGCCAGTGTCACAATGGTGATTGAGAAACTGGTGCACCCTGAACAACACATACTTGGACACCAGTACCAAGTAACCGATGCTCACAACATAACACAAAGCCACCCCATGGCTGTTGTAAATCTCAACTGGGGGGGGGTATCTGGTCCAAAGAAAGTTGTGGTAGCTTCAGATTTACCTGTAGACTGTCTATTAGGGAACGATTTGGAGACATCAGCTTGGTCAGATGTGGAGTTGGAGGCCCATGCAGCAATGCTGGGCATCCCAGGGCATATTTTTGCTTTGACAAGGGCTCAGGCCAAAAAGCAAAAAGGACAGGGAAGCTTGGATCCTGGAACAATGGACCAAGTGCTCCCTAAAGCTAGGGCTAGTAGAAGCAAACCACTTCCTACTATCCCTCCCTCTACAGTGGATTCTAATTCTGAGGAAGAAGAATTCCCTCCCTGTGCAGAACCTACACCAGAGGAGCTGGAAGCAGACACTGCTGAGCTTTTGGGTGAAGGGGGGCCTGCCAGAGAGGAGCTGAGTGTGGCACAGCAAACCTGTCCCACATTAGAGGGTCTCAGACAGCAAGCTGTCAAACAGGCTAATGGGGATGTCAGTGACTCACACAGAGTTTACTGGGAGGACAACCTCTTGTACACTGAGCATAGGGATCCTAAACCTGGAGCTGCCAGGAGATTAGTGATTCCTCAGGAGTACAGAAAGTTCCTCCTAACACTGGCACATGACATTCCCTTAGCTGGGCACCTGGGTCAAATGAAAACTTGGGACAGATTGGTACCACTGTTTCATTGGCCTAGGATGTCTGAGGACACAAAAGAATTTTGTAAGTCCTGTGAAACCTGTCAAGCCAGTGGCAAGACAGGTGGCACTCCAAAGGCACCCCTTATCCCACTGCCTGTGGTTGGGGTTCCCTTTGAAAGGGTAGGGGTTGACATAGTTGGCCCCCTTGACCCTCCTACTGCTTCAGGCAATAGGTTTATCTTAGTGGTAGTGGACCATGCCACAAGGTATCCTGAAGCAATTCCTTTAAGGACCACTACAGCTCCTGCAGTGGCAAAGGCCCTCCTGGGAATATTTTCCAGGGTGGGCTTCCCAAAGGAAGTAGTATCAGACAGAGGAAGCAATTTCATGTCTGCATACTTAAAGGCCATGTGGAAGGAGTGTGGTGTAACTTACAAGTTCACAACACCCTATCATCCACAAACAAATGGACTGGTGGAGAGATTTAATAAAACTCTCAAAGGCATGATTATGGGACTCCCTGAAAAACTCCGCAGGAGATGGGATATCCTTCTACCATGCCTCCTTTTTGCCTACAGGGAGGTACCCCAGAAAGGAGTGGGCTTCAGCCCCTTTGAACTTCTTTTTGGACACCCTGTTAGGGGTCCACTCACACTTGTAAAGGAGGGTTGGGAACAACCTTTAAAAGCTCCTAAGCAGGATATTGTGGACTATGTACTTGGCCTCAGATCAAGGATGGCTGAGTACATGAAAAAGGCCAGTAAAAACCTTCAGGCCAGCCAAGAGCTCCAGAAGCAATGGCATGATCAGAAGGCTGTTTTGGTTCAGTACCAACCAGGGCAGAAAGTGTGGGTCTTGGAGCCTGTGGCCCCAAGAGCACTCCAAGATAAATGGAGTGGTCCACACACAATTGTTGAAAAGAAGGGTGAAGTCACCTACTTGGTTGACTTAGGCACTGCCAGGAGTCCCCTTAGGGTGCTCCATGTCAACCGCCTGAAACCCTACTATGACAGGGCTGATCTCACCCTGCTCATGGCAACAGATGAGGGACAGGAAGAAGACAGTGATCCTCTACCTGATCTCTTCTCTTCCACAGAACAAGATGCTCTTGTGGAAGGGGTAGTTTTGGCTGATTGTCTTACTGCTGAGCAGAAAGATAATTGCATAAATCTCCTAGGACAATTTTCAGAACTCTTCTCCATTGTGCCAGGCACCACTTCTTGGTGTGAGCACACTATAGATACTGGAGACAGTTTACCTGTCAAAAGTAAGATCTATAGGCAGCCTGACCATGTCAGGGACTGCATAAAGCAAGAAGTTCAGAAGATGTTGGAACTAGGAGTGGTTGAGCACTCTGACAGTCCATGGGCTTCTCCTGTGGTACTGGTACCAAAACCCAATTCTAAAGATGGAAAGAAGGAAATGAGGTTTTGTGTAGACTATAGAGGTCTCAACTTGGTAACCAAAACAGATGCTCACCCTATACCCAGGGCAGATGAGCTAATAGATACACTGGCATCTGCCAAGTATCTAAGCACTTTTGATTTGACTGCAGGGTATTGGCAGATCAAAATGTCAGAAGATGCTAAACCTAAGACTGCATTTTCTACCATTGGAGGACATTACCAGTTTACTGTAATGCCTTTTGGTTTGAAAAATGCACCTGCCACTTTTCAGAGGTTGGTGAACACAGTCCTGCAAGGGCTGGAAGCTTTCAGTGCAGCATATTTGGATGATATAGCTGTCTTTAGCTCCAGCTGGGATGATCACCTGGTCCACCTTTGGAAAGTTTTGGAGGCCCTGCAAAAGGCAGGCCTCACTATCAAGGCTTCAAAGTGCCAGATAGGGCAGGGTAAGGTGGTTTATCTGGGACACCTTGTTGGTGGGGAACAGATTGCACCACTTCAGGGGAAAATCCAAACTATTATTGATTGGATTCCCCCTACCACTCAGACTCAGGTGAGAGCCTTCCTAGGCCTCACTGGGTATTACAGGAGGTTCATTAAGAACTATGGCTCCATTGCAGCCCCTCTTAATGACCTCACATCCAAGAAAATGCCTAAAAAGGTATTATGGACAGCAAACTGTCAGAAAGCTTTTGAGGAGCTGAAGCAGGCCATGTGCTCTGCACCTGTCCTGAAAAGCCCTTGTTACTCTAAAAAATTCTATGTCCAAACTGATGCATCTGAATTAGGAGTAGGGGCAGTCCTATCACAACTTAATTCTGAGGGCCAGGATCAACCTGTTGCTTTTATTAGTAGAAGGTTGACCCCTAGAGAAAAGCGTTGGTCTGCCATTGAGAGGGAGGCCTTTGCTGTGGTCTGGGCTCTGAAGAAGTTGAGGCCATACCTGTTTGGCACTCACTTCATTGTTCAGACAGACCACAAACCTCTACTTTGGCTAAAACAAATGAAAGGTGAAAATCCTAAATTGTTGAGGTGGTCCATATCCCTACAGGGAATGGACTATACAGTGGAACATAGACCTGGGAGTAGCCACTCCAATGCAGATGGACTCTCCAGATATTTCCACTTAGACAATGAAGACTCATCAGGTAATGGCTAGTCTTATTGTCCTTCGTTTGGGGGGGGGTTGTGTAGGAAAGTACCATCTTGCCTGGCATGTTACCCCCATTTTTCACTGTATATATGTTGTTTTAGTTGTATGTGTCACTGGGACCCTGGTAACCCAGGGCCCCAGTGCTCATAAGTGTGCCTGTATGTGTTACCTGTGTAGTGACTAACTGTCTCACTGAGGCTCTGCTAATCAGAACCTCAGTGGTTATGCTCTCTCATTTCTTTCCAAATTGTCACTGACAGGCTAGTGACCATTTTTACCAATTTACATTGGCTTACTGGAACACCCTTATAATCCCCTAGTATATGGTACTGAGGTACCCAGGGTATTGGGGTTCCAGGAGATCCCTATGGGCTGCAGCATTTCTTTTGCCACCCATAGGGAGCTCTGACAATTCTTACACAGGCCTGCCACTGCAACCTGAGTGAAATAACGTCCACGTTATTTCACAGCCATTTTACACTGCACTTAAGTAACTTATAAGTCACCTATATGTCTAACCTTTACCTGGTAAAGGTTAGGTGCAAAGTTACTTAGTGTGAGGGCACCCTGGCACTAGCCAAGGTGCCCCCACATTGTTCAGAGCCAATTCACTGAACTTTGTGAGTACGGGGACACCATTACACGCGTGCACTACATATAGGTCACTACCTATATGTAGCTTCACCATGGTAACTCCGAATATGGCCATGTAACATGTCTATGATCATGGAATTGCCCCCTCTATGCCATCCTGGCATTGTTGGTACAATTCCATAATCCCAGTGGTCTGTAGCACAGACCCTGGTACTGCCAGACTGCCCTTCCTGGGGTTTCTCTGCAGCTGCTGCTGCTGCCAACCCCTCAGACAGGCATCTGCCCTCCTGGGGTCCAGCCAGGCCTGGCCCAGGATGGCAGAACAAAGAACTTCCTCTGAGAGAGGGTGTGACACCCTCTCCCTTTGGAAAATGGTGTGAAGGCAGGGGAGGAGTAGCCTCCCCCAGCCTCGGGAAATGCTTTGTTGGGCACAGAGGTGCCCAATTCTGCATAAGCCAGTCTACACCGGTTCAGGGACCCCTTAGCCCCTGCTCTGGCGCGAAACTGGACAAAGGAAAGGGGAGTGACCACTCCCCTGACCTGCACCTCCCCTGGGAGGTGTCCAGAGCTCCTCCAGTGTGCTCCAGACCTCTGCCATCTTGGAAACAGAGGTGCTGCTGGCACACTGGACTGCTCTGAGTGGCCAGTGCCACCAGGTGACGTCAGAGACTCCTTGTGATAGGCTCCTTTAGGTGTTAGTAGCCTTTCCTCTCTCCTAGGTAGCCAAACCCTCTTTTCTGGCTATTTAGGGTCTCTGTCTCTGGGGAAACTTCAGATAACGAATGCATGAGCTCAGCCGAGTTCCTCTGCATCTCCCTCTTCACCTTCTGATAAGGAATCGACCGCTGACCGCGCTGGAAGCCTGCAAACCTGCAACATAGTAGCAAAGACGACTACTGCAACTCTGTAACGCTGATCCTGCCGCCTTCTCGACTGTTTTCCTGCTTGTGCATGCTGTGGGGGTAGTCTGCCTCCTCTCTGCACCAGAAGCTCCGAAGAAATCTCCCGTGGGTCGACGGAATCTTCCCCCTGCAACCGCAGGCACCAAAAAGCTGCATCTCCGGTCCCTTGGGTCTCCTCTCAGCACGACGAGCGAGGTCCCTCGAATCCAGCGACACCGTCCAAGTGACCCCCACAGTCCAGTGACTCTTCAGCCCAAGTTTGGTGGAGGTAAGTCCTTGCCTCACCTCGCTGGGCTGCATTGCTGGGAACCGCGACTTTGCAAGCTTCTCCGGCCCCTGTGCACTTCCGGCGGAAATCCTTCGTGCACAGCCAAGCCTGGGTCCACGGCACTCTAACCTGCATTGCACGACTTTCTAAGTTGGTCTCCGGCGACGTGGGACTCCTTTGTGCAACTTCGGCGAGCACCGTTTCACGCATCCTCGTAGTGCCTGTTTCTGGCACTTCTCCGGGTGCTACCTGCTTCAGTGAGGGCTCTTTGTCTTGCTCGACGTCCCCTCTCTCTGCAGGTCCAATTTGCGACCTTCTGGTCCCTCCTGGGCCCCAGCAGCGTCCAAAAACGCCAAACGCACGATTTGCGTGTAGCAAGGCTTGTTGGCGTCCATCCGGCGGGAAAACACTTCTGCACGACTCTCCAAGGCGTGGGGGATCCATCCTCCAAAGGGGAAGTCTCTAGCCCTTGTCGTTCCTGCAGTATTCACAGTTCTTCAGCCTAGAAAGAGCTTCTTTGCACCAACCGCTGGCATTTCTTGGGCATCTGCCCATCTCCGAGCTGCTTGTGACTTTTGGACTTGGTCCCCTTGTTCCACAGGTACCTTCAGACAGGAATCCATCGTTGTTGCATTGCTGATTTGTGTTTTCCTTGCATTCTCCCTCTAACACGACTATTTTGTCCTTAGGGGAACTTTGGTGCACTTTGCACTCACTTTTCAGGGTCTTGGGGAGGGTTATTTTTCTAACTCTCACTATTTTCTAATAGTCCCAGCGACCCTCTACAAGGTCACATAGGTTTGGGGTCCATTCGTGGTTCACATTCCACTTTTGGAGTATATGGTTTGTGTTGCCCCTATCCCTATGTTTCCCCATTGCATCCTATTGTAACTATACATTGTTTGCACTGTTTTCTAAGACTATACTGCATATTTTTGCTATTGTGTATATATATCTTGTGTATATTTCCTATCCTCTCACTGAGGGTACACTCCAAGATACTTTGGCATATTGTCATAAAAATAAAGTACCTTTATTTTTAGTATAACTGTGTATTGTGTTTTCTTATGATATTGTGCATATGACACTAGGTGGTACTGTAGTAGCTTCACACGTCTCCTAGTTCAGCCTGAGCTGCTTTGCTAAGCTACCATTATCTATCAGCCTAAGCTGCTAGACACCCTATACACTAATAAGGGATAACTGGGCCTGGTGCAAGGTGCAAGTACCCCTTGGTACTCACTACAAGCCAGTCCAGCCTCCTACACTGTTCATCTGACGACCAAAATCAAACTCTGTCTATTTAAACAAGCCAGACCTGCCTTGCTCTGACTGGCTGTCCAGTATTACACACTGAACATGACGTTTACCAGATGTTAACCAATTTCTTTTTTTCAAAACATTGTGATTCCCTTGATTACTCATGGGCAGGAACATGTCCCAGCCAACATTTAACCCCACTGAATCCAGTGCTGTTTGGAAATTTGGAAATCAGCTGCAGAAGGAATACTGGTTTAGAGTAGCTGTCTTTTGGTCTTGGCTTTCACTCCTGTGCTGCAGGAATACATAACACTACAATATATTTTTAACATGAACACATCCTAAGGTTTCTACCGCTGGGTGCTAGACCTCCATCCACCTGATCAGCTTTCTGCAAGTGTGGTAAAGCATGTTAGGGCTCGCATGGAGCCTCCATCTTTAAAATCCACATTTTAAATTAGCATTTATTTTCTGTTGATAACCTTTTGCATGGCTTTTCATTTATGTGATAATGCACTGAGAAATCATTGTACATGTTGCGTGTTCCTAGTAAGCATTGATGCCATCTAGACTGTACACTCTGCCCAAGGCTGAACACACAGAACATGATGCCTTAAACATTCCGATTATCCATGGAGACCGCTTCACATGTGTAGACATATCATAGCATCAAGTTTGCACCTCTCACACAGTGTGACACGAATGGTGCTTGTATTATAAAATCTGCCTCTGCACCCTATGTGATGGAGGAGCGTTTCCCCAGGGCTTATCCTGGAATGTGGCACAGAGTGCCCGAGATGCAGCTTGGCTGCCTCTGATGCGGAGTCCGACCTCTACCCTCCACAAGACTTATATTCTGCACCCGACCAGACCATCTCCCTGGTTCCCTGGTACATCGTACCCAGGTATGGGGGAGTTGGGTTTTCCCAATAGATCTGGCAGAGGGTGTTCCCACTATGCTCGCAGCAGTGTAGGTAGTTACAGATAAGAATGTACCAGCTGTTAAACGATTTATCTTTTTCATCAGCCTAATATTGCTGGTTACCATGCTGTGACTCGTTTACCTCATCATCTCAGCTCATGTTTTTATGCACGAATAGGACTGTTGTGATAAATGCTCTAACAGACATTTTTACATTGTTCTAGTGTCTTATCTTGGGTACGTCGATTGAGGAATAAAAGAGTAGATCTGTTTCTGCGATTTCCCTGGGAAGCTGAGCAGTCGTGTTTGAGGCTGAAAAACCCATCTGAGTCCCTGGTGTGTTTAGGGGTTTTAGACGGGGCACTGTGAGTGAGCGAGGAAAACTGTGTCACATTTCCTGATGGTATACGCAGACTCCGTCCCTGACTCTGATGTTTATGTTGACCAGTTGGCCACATACATTATCCTACTTGATTCGTTGGATCCGTATAACAAGAAATTGTGCTGAACATTACATTTGTCACATTTTTAGCATTTGTTTCCCAAAATATGGCAGTTCCCTCCAGTCTCCCTCACACTGTTCCATGCCAATCCATGAAATTGATCCATGCCAAGGTTTGACCCTCAACTTTGTTTTTCTGGGTCTTCTAAGCATGGGGGTGCCAGATATGGATGGGTTTTCCATGGATACTTGGTGCCTACTTACAGGGGTGTCGCTTAGTCAGTGAGATTCAGGGGTTTGAATCTCAAATTTCCCTACTATTAAATGCAGTGACATGACCAAGGTTTTGAATGGACTCTTACCATGAGGAACAGGGTCAATACTGATTTGCATTAGGTAGGCCAATGTCTAGTGGGGCACAGTGGGCAAAAAGCAATGGGTTGGAATACTAACCTGAGCAATTGCCACTGATTAAACTGTTTGCAAGCACTTCTCCTATCACCTTTTGTGTGTTTGATGTAAAGCCTTAAGTGGAAAAGGTATGTCTAGACGTGAGTTGTTTGCTCACAGTGCTTCTGGAACCAAGTTACACCCGACGGAATAGTCCCAATCAGGGCAAAACATGAGTTACCTCGGTTCTGGATCAAGGTGGACCTGGACTGGCAGTTCGGGCTGGACTGTTCCTAATGGAGCAGGGTCAAGGCAGATTTGTATATGGCTGGGTCCAAACCGAGGGGGCATGGTAAGCAAAAGAACGATGGGTTGAAATGCTACCTCAAGTGATTGCCAGTGGTAAGACTTCTTGAAAGCATTACTCCCGCCAACTTCTGTGTGCCCCAAAAAAGATAAGACATCAGTAAACTCCTTTTCCCAACCATCGGGAGAACAAAAGAACATTTTAAAAAAGATCACTTCCCCATGGACAGCAAAGTAAGTTTGACAGAGAGAAGTGTCAGACATGTCAGTTGGTTGTCAAACTTTTAAAATGCTTTCTCATTTCCCAAAACAAACTTTCAAAATGGGAGTTTATTTTTGAAAAATAAAAAATACTGGTGACGCTCATACCCTAGAAGTTTTCTCCCAGGATGTGGGGTTAATTTGAGGCGTAGTCCTGTCCCTCAGCTCCAGGCTTTTCCTAATGGTCTCTAAATGAGGCCAGCTGACCCACAGTTTAGTGGGCGGGATACTCTTTGCAACAAAGCGGTCAGTCAGGCAGCCTCTAAATTGAGCTTTGAGTTTTGTTTGAGGCTCAAACATGTAAAAACTAATGAAATTCCATCCACGAATAACTTTGGCACCACTTGATGAATCTGCATAAAATGCACACAAAAAACACAAACATCCAGCTCAGCTCCTTCACGGAAAGGTTTGCGCTGATCACACAAGGGGGGGCGGGACAAGAAAAAGGAGGAATCCCACAAACATGATTTGCCATGTAAATTCCCAAAAGAAATGTTCTTCTTGACACTGAAGAAACAGCAGAACTGATTTGCATTAAGTATGGAAAAAGTTAGAACTTTTATCAGGAAGTGTACTTTTTGTGATTTCTTCTAAATTATAACTAGATAAATTCAATCCTTTTTGTTGTTCAACCTTTAATTTTTATCTAATTTCAAAATTTAAATATGACATTATTTTAGCCTCTTTTTCCAGTGAACATGTAACCACACACCTATATACACATTCACTGAAAAAACGGTTTAAGTGAATTTATGATCAAAAAGAAAACCAGCTAAAATATTGAAATTCAGCAGTTATGATTAACCTTAACTGGCACCCGTCATGTGCTGCTTTTGACGTCACATACATCACTTATAACATGTTACGTAACATCGCTGATACCACCTCCGATGACGTCACTAATGATGTCATTGATGAGATCCCGAGTGACGTCACTGATGACCACATCCATCTTACTGCTGTTGATTTTACAATGATCCGAGTGATGTCACATGATATTTAATCTGAGTAAAATGTTATTGTATAATGAGTTGCTTTGGTTATAACATTTGTTAAAAGTAATGGATAGATTATAGTTTGTTATTTAGGTTATTTTAAAATATAATAGTGCATATCTTATTCTGTGATGGTAGTAGAATGTCTGTACATTGGTTATTGGCACACCTTGCACTGTGTGTGATTATATGGTGAGATAAAGGTACTTTTGTGTTTGTAGGTTATGTATATGTTACTAAATATTATATGGTGATAGAATGTGTAATGGTGTATATGTCCATACGTGTAGTCACACTGACTGCTTCTTTCTTTGTGTTTGCATTTATCAATGACATTATTCTGATAGTTTATGGGAAGGTTTGTAAATAATGGAAGATGCATTGCAGTATGATCATGAGAGTTTACATTTTTACAGCAGATGTGTGGTGTGTGGTGCTGCTGGCTTAATGTGGGAGGGCGCATGCGTGTCAGTGAGAAAGCAGGTTTTTTGTCTCTGTTATTGGGATATGATAGTTTCACTGTCTCAATATGTTTCTATATTTTAAAAAGTGTTTTTGATACGATTGTAGTGGATTCATGTGTGACGTAGAGGTAGGTTTCTGTACTTGTGATTACAGTACTATTATATGGTGGATTCATAGGAATTAGATGTAACAGCATTTTACATGAAATAGCAAACACTAATGAATTTAAAACATTTTTTCATAGAGGAAATAAGCAGAGTATTATACCAAAGGATGATGTCACCAATCATGTCATCAAACCTGTCATTTGAGGTGTGCCACGCCTTGTGCCCAACGAGCTGCAGATGACCAACCCCCCGTTCAAATCATGCTGTGCAAGGTCAAAGGCTGTGTGCATTGTGGGTGGGCCACAGCCTGTCTCCTACGGCCAAGCCTTGTGCCCAACCCACCCCGGACAAACGACCCCCGGCTATGCACAGACCCTGCGCACAAGTAGCTACAACCCTCCTGGTTTGGCTGTCTGACAGTATGAATTTTCTGGCTTGCACACCTCTAAGTGTCATTTCAAATGATGTTGCAAGATTGCCAGACACCATAAACGTGTGTCCCATGGTTTCTGTTGTCTTGGTAAGGTTGGCTGACTGCTACAGGTAGGCAGCTGTGTTATACTGGATTTCTAGATTGTAGAATATTGTCTCCTCAGTGTGTCCAGGGTTCCAGAACCAGTCTCTTGGCAGTTTGAAGTTGAGACCGTAGAGGAAGACTGGTTGCATCGAGAACTGTGCGGGTCTTGATGCATTTAAGGAATAAACGTCCTCTTCTGGATTCAATTGGGGTCTGCTCATTGTTTTGCTTAGAGTCAACAAACCTGGGGATGAGCTTCGTCAAGCCCCCCTCCCAAGCTGCATCGAGAATTATGCACCCTCTAAGCAATCAGAGACACCCGGCACAGTGCCGCACCTCGTCCAGCAACACTTCTTCAAGGTAACTTTAGGAGGATTTTGGGAGCGCACACATGTGTATCCACATACATATACCAGACGTCTTGTATTGGGAACACACATTTTTCCAAAGAGCACCTGCTGGCGGTCATTGTGGTTTAGGCCTATCTTTACTCTAGTGTCAACCATTTTGGATCGGGACCAAGATTGTTTTGAAATATTTAAAATACTTTTACCTCAAAATGATTTATTATTTAAAATACTTTACCACCCATTTAGAAGAGTGTAGTGGAAAAAAGCCTCTCACAATAATTCAACATCCATTCTCAAAGGTGGGTTTGTAAATGGCCTCTCAGAAGGGTTCACCCCAAAAGTTTTGCCTTCCTCCTCCTCTTTTTCTGAAATCGTTTTTGTTGGCTTTAGGACTCACTGCTGACCAGTGTTAAAGTGCATATGCTCTCACCCTAAAACATGGTAACATTGCCTCATACCCAACTGTCATATTTAATTTACTTGTAAGTTCCCAGTAAAGTGCACATGCATGTGCCCAGGGATTGTAAATTAAATGCTCTACCCCGTCTGCAGTACTGATTGTGACACCCACACAAGTAGCCCCTTAACCATGTCTCAGACCTGCCATTGAAAGGCCTGTGTGTGCAGTTTCACTGCCACTGCCACTTGGACGTGGCATTTATAAGTGCTTGTCAAAGCTAAAACTCCCCTTTTTTCACACAGTCACCCTTAAGGTAGGTCCTAGGTAACCCATAGTGCGAGTGTGTAGTAAGTAAAAGGCAGGACATGTTCTTATAAGTTTAACATGTCCTGGTAACGAAAAGCACTCAAAGTCACTTTTCACTACTGTGAAGCTTGCCCCTCTCATAGGCCAGCATTAAAAATGACCTTATATACTTTTAAGTGGTAATTTCTGATGTAAGGGGAGTAGTCTTGTCATGTTTGGTATGGTTGGAATGGTAGTGAGAAATCCAACTTACTGGTGAAGTTGGATTTTACATTGCTATTTTAGAAGTGGCACTTTTAGAAAGTGCCCTCTCTACCATCTTGTGCCTTACAGCCTGTCTCCAATCCACGTCTGGCCTGTGCTGGTTGCCAGCTCCCCTTGTGCATTCCACCCAGCCAGCCATAAACACAGGACACTCAGCTGTATCTGCATTCATACTGCATACAGATGGGTTTCCCTGGGCAGGAAGGGTGGAGGCGCTCTCTCTTACACTTCAAAGGCCAGTGGCCTGCCCTCACACGAAGGACTTATAACCCCACATAGGGCTCCTGGCAGACAGGGCTGGGTTGAAAGGGGAATGTGTGCACTTCAAAACCAGCCTTTGAAGTTTCCTCCACTTCAAAGGCACTTTTGGGTATATATACTGGGTCAGTGACCCCACCAAATCAGACGCTTCTGGACCTGCAACTGGACTCTGTCAGAGGGACTGCCTGGCTGCCCAACTGACTCATCTGGACTGCTTTGCTTTATGGACTTCTCTCCTGCTTGTTGACCTGCTAGTTGCTGGCCCCTGACCCTGCTGGAAGGACTCTGAATTCCCCCACAAGTGGTCTCTAAGGGCCTGGATTTAGCTTGCCTCCTGTTCTGAAGTCTCAGGGCCAACAAAGGCTACACCAAAAAGAAGTAAATCCCTGGGCATTAGAAAATAGATGCAGCACCTGCAGAAATCGACACAGGACCTGCCCCTAGGCTGGAAAACCACTGCATTGCCTACCATTTCAATGCAACATCTGCGGAACTCAACAAAATGCCTGCCTCACGGCCGGAAAATTCCCACATCGCCTACCGGATTGATGCAGCGCCTACTCCTTCCTACCAGCGCGTTCTGGATTTTCAAAGCATCCTCCCTGGGCATCAAAATATTTCTGCATCGCAGAGAGTAACTGTAGGAGGCTGGACTGGCTTGTAGTGAGTACCTAGGGGTACTTGCACCTTGCGCCAGGCCCAGTTATCCCTTATTAGTGTATAGGGTGTCTAGCAGCATAGGCTGATAGATAATGGTAGCTTAGCAGAGCAGCTTAGGCTGAACTAGGAGACGAGTGAAGCTCCTACAGTACCACTTAGTGTCATATGCACAATATCATAAGAAAACACAATACACAGTTATACTAAAAATAAAGGTACTTTATTTTTATGACAATATGCCAAAGTATCTCAGAGTGTACCCTCAGTGAGAGGATAGGAAATATACACAAGATATATATATACAATACCAAAAATATGCAGTATAGTCTTAGAAAACAGTGCAAACAATGTATAGTTACAATAGGATGCAATGGGGACACATAGGGATAGGGTCAACACAAACCATATACTACAAAAGTGGAATGCGAACCACGAATGGACCCCAAACCTATGTGACCTTGTAGAGGGTCGCTGGGACTATTAGAAAATAGTGAGAGTTAGAAAAATAACCCTCCCCAAGACCCTGAAAAGTGAGTGCAAAGTGCACTAAAGTTCCCCTAAGGACAAAGAAGTCGTGTTAGAGGAATAATGCAGGAAAGACACAAACCAACAATGCAACAACGATGGATTTCCAATCTAGGGTACCTGTGGAACAAGGGGACCAAGTCCAAAAGTCACAAGCAAGTCGGAGATGGGCATATGCCCAGGAAATGCCAGCTGTGGATGCAAAGAAGCTTCTACTGGACAGAAGAAGCTGAGGTTTCTGCAGGAACGAAAAGGGCTACAGACTTCCCCTTTAGTGGACGGATCTCTCTCGCTGTGGAGAGTCATACAAAAGTGTTTTCCCACCGAAAGAATGCCAACAAGCCTTGCTAGCTGCAAATCATGCGGTTAATGTTTTTGGATGCTGCTGTGGCCCAAGAGGGACCAGGAGGTCGCAAATTGGACCAGGAGGTAGACGGGACGTCGAGCAAGACAAGGAGCCCTCTTAGCAGCAGGTAGCACCCAGAGAAGTGCCAGAAACAGGCACTACGAGGATGCGTGAAATGGTGCTCAACCGAAGGTACACAAAGGAGTCCCACGTCGCCGGAGACCAACTTAGAAAGTCGTGCAATGCAGGTTAGAGTGCCGTGGACCCAGGCTTGGATGTGCACAAAGGATTTCCACCGGAAGTGCACAGGGGCCGGAGTAGCTGCAAAAGTCGCGGTTCCCAGCAATGCAGTCTAGCGAGGTGAGGCAAGGACTTACCTCCACCAAACTTGGACTGAAGAGTCACTGGACTGTGGAAGCCACTTGGACAGAGTTGCTGGATTCGAGGGACCTCGTTCGTCGTGCTGAGAGGAGACCCAAGGGACCTGTAATGCAGCTTTTTGGTGCCTGCGGTTGCAGGGGGAAGATTCCGTCGAGCCACGGGAGATTTCTTTGGAGCTTCTAGTGCAGAGAGGAGGCAGACTACCCCCACAGCATACACCACCAGGAAAACAGTCGAGAAGGCGGCAGGATCAGCGTTACAGAGTTGCAGTAGTCGTCTTAGCTACTATGTTGCAGTTTTGCAGGCTTCCAGCGCGGTCAGCAGTCGATTCCTTGGCATAAGGTGAAGAGAGAGATGCAGAGGAACTCGGATGAACTCTTGCATTCGTTATCTAAAGTTTCCCCAGAGACAGAGACCCTAAATAGCCAGAAAAGAGGGTTTGGCTACCTAGGAGAGAGGATAGGCTAGCAACACCTGAAGGAGCCTATCAGAAGGAGTCTCTGACGTCACCTGGTGGCACTGGCCACTCAGAGCAGTCCAGTGTGCCAGCAGCACCTCTGTTTCCAAGATGGCAGAGGTCTGGAGCACACTGGAGGAGCTCTGGACACCTCCCAGGGGAGGTGCAGGTCAGGGGAGTGGTCACTCCCCTTTCCTTTGTCCAGTTTCGCGCCAGAGCAGGGCTAGGGGGTCCCCTGAACCGGTGTAGACTGGCTTATGCAGAATTGGGCACATCTTTGCCCAAGAAAGCATTTATAGAGGCTGGGGGAGGCTACTCCTCCCCTGCCTTCACACCATTTTCCAAAGGGAGAGGGTGTAACACCCTCTCTCAGAGGAAGTTCTTTGTTCTGCCATCCTGGGCCAGGCCTGGCTGGACCCCAGGAGGGCAGATGCCTGTCTGAGGGGTTGGCAGCAGCAGCAGCTGCAGTGAAATCCCAGGAAAGGCAGTTTGGCAGTACCAGGGTCTGTGCTACAGACCACTGGGATCATGGGATTGTGCCAACTATGCCAGGATGGCATAGAGGGGGCAATTCCATGATCATAGACATGTTACATGGCCATATTCGGAGTTACCATTGTGAAGCTACATATAGGTAGTGACCTATATGTAGTGCACGCGTGTAATGGTGTCCCCGCACTCACAAAGTCTGGGGAATTGGCCCTGAACCATGTGGGGGCACCTTGGCTAGTGCCAGGGTGCCCTCACACTAAGTAACTTTGCACCTAACCTTTACCAGGTAAAGGTTAGACATATAGGTGACTTATAAGTTACTTAAGTGCAGTGTAAAATGGCTGTGAAATAACGTGGACGTTATTTCACTCAGGCTGCAGTGGCAGGCCTGTGTAAGAATTTGTCAGAGCTCCCTATGGGTGGCAAAAGAAATGCTGCAGCCCATAGGGATCTCCTGGAACCCCAATACCCTGGGTACCTCAGTACCATATACTAGGGAATTATAAGGGTGTTCTAGTAAGCCAATGTAAATTGGTAAAATTGGTCACTAGCCTGTTAGTGACAATTTGAAAGAAATGAGAGAGCATAACCACTGAGGTTCTGATTAGCAGAGCCTCAGTGAGACAGTTAGTCACTACACAGGTAACACATCCAGGCACACTTATGAGCACTGGGGCCCTGGTGAACAGGGTCCCAGTGACACATACAACTAAAACAACATATATACAGTGAAAAATGGGGGTAACATGCCAGGCAAGATGGTACTTTCCTACAGTAACCAAGGCTGCGCTCCTGAAAATCAACGCATTGCCTTGTAACATGGAAAGAAATGACGCATCGTCTTGCCATGCTGGAATATGTGATGCATCGCCTTACTTTTCAATAATCTCTTCCTCTGTGACCATTTTGACACATCCCAGGTACTATGTGCTACAGGGACACAACCACTGATTCTTAAGGATTGAAACTTATTTAAACCTTTAAGAAGTGATATAATGACTTGCGCATATTGGATTTCTTTCATTTTGGTCTTATTTTATTCAGATAAGTGTTATCTATTTTTCTAAACTGGTGTGGAGTGTTTTTGTGGTGTTTTCACTGTGTTACTGTATGAGTTACTACACAAATATTTTACACACCGTCTTGTAAATTAAGCCTGCCTGCTGAGGATAATTTGGATTGTGTTGTGATTTACTCTGACTAGAATTGTGTTCCCTACTTGGACAGGGTGCATATCTCTGCCAACTAGAGACCCAGTTTCTAACAGGTGGTCTTTGCAAACTTAGGCCCGTATTTATACTTTTTTTAGCGCCGCATTTGCGACGCTTTTTGACGCAAAACGGCGCAAACCTACAAAATACAATGGTATTTTCCAAGTTTGCGCTGTTTTTGCGTCAAAAAACGACGCAAATGCGGCGCAAAAAAAGTATAAATACGGGCCTTAATCCTTATCTCCTTCAGGTAACCCCTAACCTGAGAAGACCATATTAAACCATCAAGCTCCTCAACCATTCCTTATGAAGAAAGGGGAAACCAATATGAAATGGGAAAAATGGAGAGAATATTTCAAATCCTACATATCTACTTTTGATGATGAAGCAGTCACTCCTGAGAGGTAAAAGACAATTTTATTACACTGCTTGGGACCTGGTGGTTTGAAAGTGTATAACTGTATAGACAAAAACCTAGATCAGGGGATGAAGGAGATGTGTTCTTAAGCTTAAACTTAAACTTAAAACTAATGTGTATTTTTCACCTACAATATGTACAGCTAACAATTGCTACAACTTTTACCACAGGAAACAAGGAGAAAAGATAAAAATGTAGGACTATGTAGCACCCTTATAGAAACTGGCTTTGACATGTGGATTCAGTAATTTGTCTGATGGACTAGTTAGGGACAACATCATTATCCATTGTAATAATCTTAACATCCAAGACCGTTTATGGGTGGTGAGGGAGTCTACCATCAAAGAGGTTGTTTCAATAGTGTTTAAAGCTGAATTTATTATTAGGTGTGGTAAGGCAGTTACAGCTACTAAAAATGTGGAAAGTGTTGATAATGTAGCTAAATTAGTTACAGGAAAACTGATGGAAAATCTGGCCAGGACACTATTAAAACAAAAATGTCACTTTGGGAATGATTAGTGTACGCAGAATGAAAGACTTGAAATGGGAATGCTATTGTTGTGGTAGTCCCAACCACTTAGCACACGATAAAAAGTGTTCTAAATGAAATATAAAAGGGCATGTTGCTAGAGCATGCCACAACTTTAGATAATTAAAATGTGTAGTCGAGGACTCTAACATAGACGAGAATCAATTTGAGTCAGGAAAGGAGGAGATTCAAGTAATAAGTGTCCATGATGAGGCTTTGGATGTTGATGGTCAAAGAAGGAAGAAACTATTGTGTGAGGTCATGGTGCGAGGAGTACAGGTAAAACTAGTAGCGGACTCTGGACCTCCCTACACAATTGTCAACAATCAAGTATGGTATGACCTATTTACTAATGTATTAAGAATGGATTAAACACAGCCTGACATCAAACCAGTAAACCTCACAGACGAACCTCTTGAATTATTGAGGTTTTGAGGATTGAACTTTGTATTTAAAGGAAGATCTGCAAATCTAAAATGTATATTTCGGAATAAGGCCCTTCAGTGCTAGCATGGTGGGACCAAGGTGAATTGGGAATATTACTAGATTCAAACAGTCCTGACCAGAGTATGATAGTGAATTGTTAGATAAAATCACTAAAGAATGTCCCACAGTGTGTTCAGGAAAAATGCTGAATTAAAGTTTTTTTATATATAAAAGCATATAAAAAAGAATGCACAACCCAAGGTTCACAAAGTCCTCGATATTCAATTAACCTTAAGAGATGATGTCACTACAGAGTTGAAGAAACTAGAAAGTGATGGCATGATCAAACAGTTTGAATCATCCAATTGGATTGCACTCCTTGAACTGGCTAGGAAATCTCATGGAAAAATCAGGTTATGTATCGACCATAGAGATCTTAACAGGAACATATTTGTCTATCAGTTTCCAGTAACTTGTTAACGAAGGACATGAGTTGGTTTTTCAACAATAGATTTGACTTCGGCCAGCCATCAAGTTTCCTTGCACCCTGACAGTAAATACCTGACGGCATTCATCACACCAGTAGGATGTTTCCAATTTAAAAGGCCATATCTATGTTTCAACAACTAATGTATAAACTATTAAGTAAAGTGGGCGATGTAGCTTTTTTCCAGGATTAAATTGTAGTCATGGTCAAGAGTAGAGAAGAACGCGATAAAACCAAGTATGTGACTTTCCTTTTAACAAACGTGCATTTGGCAGCTTCTGCAGTCAAACCACTTCCTTCCAGAACACTCAGCACCAGGGTACATTCCTCTCAGGTCAACAATAAGGACAATGAAAGGGAAATATTTGTTAGGTCAGGGAGGAGAATTTTTAAAACCTTCATATTTGAATGATGTTGTGCAATAGTGGTGACTTCTTGAGCGATTTTGTGCACGTGGGTGACCCCTGGCGCATCCCTTTATGAGTATATTGTATCACCATTACTTTTCAATACTTTTAAAATGCATAAGAAGAGCTTTACAAATTAATCTTGTAAAGGAATAGTTTATTGTTGTTATGAATATTTCTTTTATTAGTAATTGCCTCAAAATTCTTATATAGCTATTTACGGCGTATTCCCACCTTGCCTCAAGTTTATTATAGTAGAATGTGTATATACATTAAGGGAAAGTATAATTTGTGTGTTTATTTTTTTATTGTCAAGGTAGTGTGGGCTGATGTGTTATAATAGAGATCTAGACTGCAGAATATTGGCTTCTTAGTGTGTTTAGGGTTACAGAACCAGTCTCTTGGCAGTCTCAAGAACTGTGTGGGGCTTGATGCATTTAAGGAATGAACTTCCTCTTCTAGATTCAATTGGAGTATGCTCATTCTTTCGCTTAGACTCAAACATAGGCAGTGCCTAATTTGAGTAGGTGGATTCCGGTGTTCAGCCCCAGCACTTAATTGCCAGCACCAGTGCTTATGAAGTCTGCCACTTGGTGGCGCTGTTAGTCTAATTTTGAAAATAAGCAGAACACCAGTTGTTTTGTAATTCAATATATAATAAAAAAGACTAATACCTGTCGCCCAAGCCATTCTTATAATCTTGAGAGGCCTGGAATAGTCGTAATTGTCACACTTGTACATGTGTGATGTGTTAATAGTCGTGTTGGTTCTATCACTGGCAGTGCTGACTGGGGTAATGGGTGGTGCAGGCTAAAATGGACTCCTGACAAGGGCCCTGCCACCTATTTCTTTACAAATTAAGCACTGAAAACAGGTCTGGTTTTAAAGTGCAATCATGTGATCTTGGCATCACAATCACATCGCTCGATAGAACACTTGCTTGTCATTGGCTTCATCAGTTGCTTCTATTCTGAGTTGGTGCTTTGCTGCTTGGCAGACAAAATGAGCTTGAGTTGACCAAATCACACGATATGAGAGTTGCGGTGTCCAGATCTTTCCTGTACATTCCCAAGACCTCCCAGGGTCGTCTCCCTCCGTGCCTCGTCAAATTCTTCTTACGTCGGTCTTTCTTTGTCTGCTTCTCCGGTCTTGTGGACGGTGGGTCATAGTCAGGGCCTGCAATTATGTGGCAGGAGAGGGCAAATTATGCAGCAGGGTTGAGTAAATTATATGGTAAGAAAAGACAAATTATGTGGCATAATATGGCACATTTTGTAGTAGCATTACTTCATTATTTTGTCATTTTTAAACTTGGTAATACTGCCTGTGCGTTGGTTGCGCCTCATTAGTACCAGTTTGGCATCCTAATATAGCAATAAGCAACAGAAAGGTACCAGTCCAGCTTTGCAAAGGACCTTCCACTGCGCGGCAACATGTGTCACTGCATTTTTAGTAACGTTTGAACCCCTAGAGCTAGAATTTTTTTTTTTTTTTAAATCTGCAGATGAAGAATTATGTAGCAAATGTAGCAAATCTGTAATTATGCAAAAATCGCTGTGGCCGCACAATCAAATAATTCCATTGGCCCTGGTCATGATGCGCTTTAGTGTGGTGTTCCATGGAGTTGGATGGTGTGGTGCAGTGTGGTAAAAGAGGTCTTGCATGGCTTGGTACATTTATGTGTGCTATGTTATGTTGTAGGATGGCATGGTGTTACCATGTAAGGTGTAATGTAATATGGTATAATTCTGACCATCTGATCAGTAAGGTAACCAAATAACCTACCATGTGCATTAGTAGAAACATCCACCACTGTAGCACTCAAAATAACATTGCTGCATAATCGCCATAAGAGACCTTCTCTGTGCACTACTGACATGTGCACACCTGTTTTCTCAACGTAAAATAGACTTATCCATGCTGTGCTTTTTGCTGTTTCGGTTATATGCTAGACCCAGGAGTAATTTCAACTAAGCCAGTGTAATTTGCTTAATGTTAATTTGCTTAATGTTAAGAATTTCATGTTATCCTTGTTATGCAAAACTATGGGGGTCATTCCCGCCACCCGCCGGGCGGAGACCGCCAAAAGACCGCACCGCGGTCAAATGACCGCGGTGGTCATTTTGACTTTCCCGCTGGGCGGGCGACCGCCAAAATGCCGCCCGCCCGCCCAGCAGGAAAGCCCCAGCAACGATGAAGCCGGCTCCGAATGGAGCCGGCGGAGTTGCTGGTGTGCGACGGGTGCAGTGGCACCGTCGCGATTTTCAGTGTCTGCTTTGCAGACAGTGAAAATCTTAATGGGGCCCTGTTAGGGGGCCCCACGACACCCGTGGGAAGGGGGTCGGAATCCCCATGGCAGCGCCGCCGTGAAGGATTCCCTGGGGCAGGGGAAAACCGGCGGGAAACCGCCGGTTTCCCTTTTCTGACCGCGGCTTTACCGCCGCGGTCAGAATTGCCCCTGAAGCACCGCCAGCCTGTTGGCGGTGCTTCCTCCGTCGGTCGGAATGACCCCCTATGTCATAACTTGTTGCGTAATTAGGCCACAACAAAATTATGGCACAAGAGCGTGGAAATTGTGCAAATAACTGGATCACCAGCAGGTCTTATTTGCATAATCTTTTAGTTCTTTTTTTTGTTTGATGTTGGGGCTACTGTTTAGTGCAAAGTGGATTCCATGTACTTCTTTAGGCCCAGATTCTGAAAGGTGTCTGGCAACGCAGCACAGCAGGCACAAATGCTGTGCTGTGTTGCATGACGGGTAGAGAGCAGGATAGCGGCATGTCCACATAGATATGGCACTCTCCTCCCCTCTCCCTAGCGCCGGCGCTGATTTCAGCTGCCGTGCGTCACACACACACCTTAGTGCCACAGTGCTAGGGTGTGCGCATGGGTTTAGCATAGGTTTTGTACAGGAAGGGTATCCTACCTGTACAAAATACTCTGCCAAGACAAGTGGAAAAGCTTTTCTCACTTTGTATGTGTGATGTACAGTGCAGCACACATGCAAAGTCAGAGAAGCACAGAGAAATGATAATATTCCTCAGTTTAACGCCTGCTTTTAAGCGGCGTTAAGTTTTATCACTACACCCTTTCTACTGATGTTTGGGAATAGGGTGTAGAGTCAAAAAGCGTAGGTGGGAGCGCAGGAACGCCCATGTACCCCCCATATAACGCCCCCTTGGAACAAAGTAATGCAAAGGACCATTTGGCACTCCTATGCATTACTTTCCCACACAAACCAATGCAAATACCAATTTGCGTGGCTTGTGAACCCCCAAAAAGGTTTATCGTCAGTTTAGCATTACAAAAGTAACGCTAACCCGACTACCTTTGTGAATCTGTGTCCTACTGTGAAAATATAGTCCAAAAAGTCACATTAGAATTTTGGTGATTTCACATAATTTTCCTGACATTTCGCATAATTGTGAAAGTAAACTACGTGGATTTCGCACACCTGTACTCAGTACCTGCAAGCCCCGAGCACATCACCGACCCTAGCTGTCTGCCGGCTGACATGATGTTCATGACCCCCTCTGCCCCCAAGCCTTTCAGTCCAGCTCTTCATATCTGACCGTCAGCCATGGCTGTGCGGAGCTTGGCTGTTGCCATGGTGATCAGCGTGGACCCTGCATCCCTGCCTCCCTGTTCTGCCTCTCGTTCCAGCATGTAGCATCAGTTAGTCTCGGTAAACAGAGGCTAAGAGCTTTCTGCTGATTGCATCTCTGGGAGGGCTGCGGATGGGTGGGATGTGCTCTAGAGGGGATGAATTTCATGGAGGCCTTGAGCAGAATTCCCTTTCAACATCAAGTGGGTTTCTATTTTTACTGATGAGATCAAAAGGCTTTTGCTCATTGGTTTTAAAATCCATTCATGCAACAACGCAGTCATCCTTGTCACTGTTGCTGGGTCTCTTCCTTCAAGCACTGGTGGTTTGAAACCTCAGAGTGGCTTTCAGTGTTGGAATTGTTTTACCGAAAGATGGAAAAACCGTGGCCCTCATTAATGGGGATAAATGGTAGGGCAGGAACGCATTGTATTTATGCAAAACAGGGCATTCCTGCCATTTTCCCATGCGCGGGCCTAGTGCAAGGCAGGGACCCTTGCACCATGGTGCAAGGGTGCCTGTGTTGTTGGTAGGATTGTTGTTCTGCAGGAAGGGCAGAAACAATCCATAGAGGCGTTTCCTCTTTCTATGTGTGCTGCAGAATGCAGGACACATGGAAAGAGGAAAAAACAAGGAGAAATAAACACATTTCTCCTTGCTACGCCTGCCCTGGGAATGAGTAAGGTTTTGGTGCATCGCCAGGTTTTCATGCTCTTGTAAATCTAGGGATGCGTCAAAATCCATGGCTGTTGTGTGGGAGAACCCACCGCCTCCCTGGCGCAGAGTAATGAAACACAGCCCTGCCTTGCCTGCAAAACTCCATATCTATGAGGCCATTCAAAGCCAAGCAAAGTGGCTTTGCGTGGCCTCATAGATATGATTTTGTAGTCTGTGCCTCTGATACATCACAAAAAGTGATGCCCTAGTGGCCCACAGGGCTCATAAATATGCCCCTTGTGAGGGGTGAGGGTCTTGACAGCTGCCCACAATAGAGCAGATAACGGAAGTTGACTCACAATTCAGACAGGGGCGGCCCCTCCATGTGTGCGGACGAGCGTTGTCCAGCCAATAAAATGCCCCCATAACAGAAAAATAAAATGGTAATAAACTTCGTTTATCACCATTTTATTTTTTAGTGCCCTGCCCTGAACCGAGTGTCAGGACGAGGCGTGGCAATTGCTGCCGAGTGGCAGCAGGGAGCTGTGCACATGTTTAAAGTGCGCATGTCCACTTTGCTGGCAGTCTTGCGATGGCCACCCACACATGCGCACTTTAAACATCTCTAATCCAGCAGTCTTACATTAGTTGCATGCTTGAGACACATACATATTACAAGAAGGGGCTTCTTCTGTGACTATGATAAACAGGAGGTAGACACTGAAGACAGCCATCCTTTACGTAGCCCATGAATTGACAGAATGAGTCAATTTGTAAAGCATTCGTGGTACTCAGAAGAGCGCCCAGCGCTATTTCACAAGTGTACATTAAACATTTTCCTATTTCAAAAAAGCTAACTTTTTATGGTAACTCTACCAGGGATCACGCACGAGCTCACTGAATGCACAGGGCGGACACAGAACTGCGTCGCGGTAGGTCTGGACGCAATTTCAATTACTCAGGAGTAATCCTAGTCATTGCTGTAATTGTGTGTTACTCTTTGATACAGAATTACTGATAGTAGCACAATTTTCCCCGCTGGGGTAATTAAGAGTAATTTGGAAGAATTAATTCTACAGCACAAGCACATTCAGCGAGCGGGAGCACAGCGCGTGCTGCTGTTTATGTTCTGTTGCATTTAGGGCTATTTCCCTAAAGCAAAATTCATCTTCACATCTATTTTGAATGTGAGGGGGCACTTTTGCACTAAGAAAATTGCTGTAAATGCAGAATTACCTTTCTAGCGTAATTCTGTGGGACTCGTAATTCTGCATGACTACACTACAAAGAATTATTACATGAGTTACAACTACTCCTAATTGCGGTTCATAGCGCACTGCACATGGCGAAAAAAAACCTTTAGACCTATGCAAGGCCAGTAGCTGAATGGTAGTTGGAGAAAACTGAGTTTGGCCACAAGATAGGTAGGCTGCACAGAAGGTTGGGCTCAGGGTCAATGGATGGTCAAGCGAGTTTGACCTTCTAGTGGTTGAGTGCAGAATCTGGCCTCATGGCAGGCCTTGCGGCCAATGCTTGTGCAGTGGTGGTGGAACTGACTGGAGTGTGAGGCAATCCCTGGATTCAAACATTGCTTGGCTTGCATATTATTTACAATTACATCTGCTCATACGGTGAGGCCATTGATGGTATTGTCACATGTGCACTCATCAGTGATGTCGGTAATAGCAAACACTCGCGAGTAGGATTCGTCTCTGAGCGCACAGCAGGTGTCTGGTTAGGACTGTCAATTCAATGCAACTTTCCAAAATAAAGTAGGAATTCAATACATGCTGCTTTTCAGTTTCAATGATAACATGTTTTTCTTCAATAATTATTAAGTGCTTGCATTTGTTATCATCCAAACACAAGATTTTCCATTTTCTCTTGTTTTGGTACTCTTCAATGTAAAATGCATTTCAGTGGAAACTCCTGTTTCAGGGGACTTCAGTGTATTCAATTATGTAATTTACACCTAGAGGCAAAAATGAAACAAAACAATTGGTACTTTCCCTACATCACTCAAGTGTAATGGCTAGTCATTTTATTTGTTCTTGGTTGCCCTCTAGAGGGATGTGCGGCCAATTGCACCTACTATTTGTTCAAACATACATATGGCCACTATGGAGGGTTGTTGATGAGCAGGATCATTTATGCTGTAGGTTTTACTTGAAGCCCGCTAGGCAAGGTAGCATTTTTGGTTCTTTCCAGTCCCATGCAATGGGGTCATTCACACATGTCATTCTCAATCAATAGGGAGACGTGCAGGAAGGCGTGATGGTAAGACTTTTCCATTCCCCACAAATTCCAGAATTGTCCATCACTTAAATAAGAGGAAGCTGTGAATTAAGTCATTAAGTTAGAAAGTTTGCAATTTTCCACAAATTCCAGATTTTTTCTGTCTCATAAAAGTGAGGACATTGAGTGATTTTACCCAAAGTTTGATGTTTGCAGAGCTGTTTGGGTAGGAAAACATAGTGGGATCCTTGCGAGACACCGCTCACCTTAAATTTCTTGTATCTCTAGTTTGCAAAAAAGTCTTTAGTTAGTAGGTTTTCCTGGGTTCTGACCAACTCCCGTACCAAAACATTGTAGCTGTTTCACATGGGCTTCTGACTGTATGACAAGGTCTGTGAATCAGCTGGGCAGCGTGGAGGTGTAGACTTTACTCTGGGTCTGAATTAGATCTTAGCTGACAGAGTTACCCTGTCACTAACGTGAGGGATATCCCATCCACCGTATTATGGTTCCATTACATCCTATGGAAATCATAATACGGTGGACGGAATAACCCTCACGCTTGTTACAGAGTAACCCGTCCGCCAAGATCTAAATCAGACCTTCTGCTACAATAGTCGCAACGAATGAGATTATATTTCACTGGGGAGACTCAATGGTAGAACTTTGGCACCTGTGACCTAATATTCTGTAGCACATTTGTGTTATAGATTATTCAGGCTGAAGTCTGGGGATAATTACCACCAACCTGTTCATGTGTATCTGGACTATGACCTCTTAAAAGTATGAACACCATGTTCCTCACTAATATGAAGGTGATTGGTATGATCAGGTATATATACCATGTTTTGAGCACAATAAAATGAATCTACCTAAAAATAGTAGGATTTGGGCCACTTACCACAAATTACAGAGTATTCTGTTTCATAAATATAAGGAAATAATTTCTTTTTACGCAAAGTTTGAGTTTTACATGGGATTCTAGGTAGAAAATGTGGTGGGGTCCACTCAAACTCATCTCTTAGAATTCTCCTTGGCCTTCAGACTTCAAAATGTCTGTGGTTGATAAGTTTATAAGTTTTCCTGGGTATTGGTCGATTCTGGGTACAAATTTTGCAACCGACCCACAAGGCCTCTCAGGTCTATTACGATTCCTGTGAATCACACTCGGAAAGGACACAGTATTGGACTTTCCAGTGGTATTAAAGGCCCGGGAACACATATTAGGTGTGCAAGATGGCAGGACATTAGCTATTGTCTATTGATATTTGCATTTTTTTGACTTCCTATTGTGAGTGAGTGACAAGAAAGAACACTCTGAAAACACTCCTTCACCATCACTTGGCATTACAGATGATCCAAAATTCAGAGGGTATTGGGTTGTGTCTAATTTGTCACTAGCTCAGTGCCTGTGGTTCCAGTTAGAAATCACCGGAGGCCTGATTTAGATATTGGTAGAGGGGTTACTCAGAAATCTAAATCCCATAGGCTATAATGAGATTTAGATCTTGGCGGACAGGATATCTGTCACCGTTGTGACTGAGTAACCCATCCGCCAATATCTAAATCATTCTAAATCAGGCCCTGTGTTCTGGAATGTTAGGAACAGCGCTGGCAATCCGTCTTCACCCTTTGGTTCTGCCACTGTCTTCATTGGCATCTTCATTTGGCAGCAAGAAAGGGACAAGTCAAAGGTGGTCAAGTCCAAGTAGTTTCAGAGATTTTGCTTGAACATTGTTTTTCTACTTTTTCCATCATTTGTATATTCTCCTGTGATGGTTCTGGAGATCATATTGTTGTTCACGTATGTCTGCTGTTGTCATCTTTGGCTGTGTGTGTTGTGTTGAGGTTGTGTAAAGTTACATGTCAAAAGTTGTGTTTCGTATTAAAGAGGATCAAAGCGGGGAGATGTGGTGGGTTTTGCCTACCTATTCACTAACCATGTACCTGCGGTTCAAGGTAGAACTCGCTGTCCTCTGGAACGTGGCAGCTTCTCTTTGCCCTTTGGCAAACACCTTCCGTGGCATCTTTTCAGAGAAATACAAATAACCCCTAAGCTTAAACTCAAATTCTTGGTTACATTTGAAATACACATAGCTTACCTTCCAGACCAATATATATCAAGCAGATTTGTCATTATCAAGTGATTCATGATTGGTACGCTTCTACGACGTGACATTGCTGACACAAATATTGCAATACTAAATACTAAATTTCTTTAAAAAGACAATGACGATGCAGATATCAACTTTACACATTTTCTATGTAAAGTACAAAAGAATCGACTACAAAAATATTGTGGATCAAAACATTCTCATAAAAATGTAACTATATTGACATTTGTTATATTTTTCACATTATATTAACTTAAAAAATATTAAGTTTACAACAAATTATATTTTAAAATATATACATATTACAAGGAAAATATATCAATAAATGTATAAAATAATTCACACAATGAAAATGTCTACTTGAAAATAAATGTAAAAATATTAAACATTATAGTGAAATTAATACAACTTTTCAATAAATGTGACTAATAAAACCCCAAATAATAATTTTTGAAAATAGTTTGAAAACTATATATTGAAAATTCAAAGATACAACATACATAAACCCAATTATTAGAATGAAAAAAATCTTATCACTACCAAAATATAAATATGCAATAAATAATGACAACTACCACTAAAATACAATTCAAAATTAAAACACAATCATATGCTAAAAATAAAGCCAATAAAAACAAGCATTTGCAATGAAACGAGTCGTGCATTACGTCGAGTTAGAGCTGTTAGCGTTGTAAACTCCTAATCGGACTTTTCTTGCCACATTAAATGAAAAAAATAAAAAAGAGCGTGATCGCGCTATGTAAAACACAGCGCGATTGCGCTGCGAAATAAAGAGGAAAATGTAGCCCAGAAACTATATGGAAAACATGGAGCCTCATATGTTTCCAGTAGTTTATCGGTGCTCTGGTGGAGGGCTAAACACCGGAAAATGCATGACATATGCATGCCTTTCAAGAATGAAAACAAGCGGAATTTAAAAGGCAAGCCCACGAACCAATGAAAGTGACTGACGTAACATGGGCGTGGTTAAAATCCCCCTTAAGAGAGATTAGAAGAGGGACGTAGCACTTTGCGCTTCCTCCTAATAAATAAACACAAATGATAATTCCACTTTGGAGGGGTCACATTCACTATGCCCACTCCAGTCCAAATTAAGCGACAATATGAAAAGTATTGACTTTTGGATGGGTCAGATTTTCTCTTCCCTCTTCAACCTGAGCAACATTAGGGACTGTGATGGACATTGAAGGTGTAAGATTTACTGTTCCCACTCCAAAGTGAGCAGCAGTAGGAAAAGGGCTGAACTTTGGAGGAGTCAAATTGACTTTTCCTACTCCAACCCAAGCTACAAAAGAGATTGTGATGGACTTAGAGGTCAGATTCACTGCTCTCACTCTTAAATTTAAAGAAAACTAAACAGAGATAAATATAAATCTAGCAATATAGTTCAACAAATATATTATTAAATATACATGTACAATTTGTCAAATTATATAAATAAAAACATCTTTATAAAATAAGATTACATCATTAAAAAATGTAAATTGAAAATTAAAAAATAAAATATAATTAGAGGTATTTACCAATTAAAATCATTATACACACACACACAACAAACTTTGCTTGTTGTGCCTGGCCTAACACACAAGCTCCTGCTAAATCAGAAGGGAGGTTAGGGCTGAAGGCAGACTCTCCTTCTCTATCCTTACTTCGGACTGGGTGTAATAACGTACAAATGACAAGCCCTGAAGCTCCATTATGTGACGCGCTGCCTTAGGCTGTGCCTCACGCCACTATGCACTGTGAATGCGTGAGGGTGGGCTGCTACAGCCATTGCCCCCACATGTTTACAATACAAGAGGAGACAGCTTGGTGCTCTCTGCTGCTTGACATGACATTGCAGCTCCTACATGAAAACAAACAACCTCACCAATCGTTTGTTGTCATGTACAACTTTGCCATCATGTGGACCAGGAGTTTGAAGAGGAAAGCTACAGGGAGGAGAAGTGTTGATGAGGCGGCGTCCTGGTGCCCCCCACAGCAAGCCACCACTGCTGGTTGACACTTCTACCTAAACCCACTGGATTTTATGGATGTCTACATGAGGTAAGTAGTACATATCCCCCCTCTGCAAGGACTGAGAGAGATGGCAACCGCAGCAGTAAAACCTCCAAAGTGTCCTCGCAATTAATCTAAACTGAATTCCCACTGTTATTCACACTTTGCCCATTTTCTAGTCATCTCATCCTACTCTGCCATGGCAGTTGGTAACTATTAGTTCCAACATGGCAGTTATTAGGAGAGGGTTTGCATTGCCTGGGCAACTGGCTCTCTAGAAAGTGCAAGCTTGATGCAGGTCCAACGATGGCACCTCATCTGTGATGCCACGAGAACGTGAGACGCTGAAGGTGTGCCAGCAGCTTTACATGCAAGCTCCTCCCCGCAGCAGCGACTGCCCTGGCTGCACTGTCAGTGGTGCACTTAGGGGCATATTTAAAAGCCCCTAGCACCACCATAGTGTTATGTTTTTTACGCTAAGGTGGCGCTAAATTGGCTTTTCTGCCATGCCAAATTTACATAGTGGCGCAACGCATACATTGCACCAGTTTGTAACCCCTTCCCCCACATTATGCCTGCACCAGGCATAATGTATGCAAAGGGGTGGGGCGTTCCGATGCTAGGAGGCCTGCAAAAATGGCACAGTGAAATTTTAAAAGATTTCACTGCACCATTTTTGGCGTCATTTTTAACACCTGCTCAGAGCAGACATTAAAATGATGCTCCCATAGTAACCTATGGGCCTTTTTGCACTTTGCTGCACTAGCGTCAACACAGCAAAGTGCCACAATAGGGTAAAAAATGTTGACGCTATTGTGGTAACAACTGCCATGGTGCGCCGTATTATAAATAGGGCACTACAATGTTGTTATAAGGTGCGGGGGGACGCGCAAGTAAAGTGGCACATAATAGCTGATGCACCACTTTTTCTTAAATGTGGACCTTAGTGTCTGTCATCCTGCCACCACTGCATGCGTCAGGTCATTTCAGCTCCAGTGGTCTGGCCTCAGTTCAGGGAGCGCTGTGAACTTTTAAAGCTGAATTATTCTATTTGGTATAACTCTGAGGCCATTGGAACACTAAGGGGCATATTTATCAGCACATTCACCTTTCTCTTGCAACACGCAACATGGTGCAAGAGCGACACAAATGAAAAAATAGATTTATAAAGCCTCATAAGGCCACCTTGAGCGTCCCTGCGTGGCATTATTAATCTTGAGTAATGTAATGCAGCGTAAATCACTTTATTTCATTACTCTGCACTAGGGAGGTGTTTCCATGGGTGGTGCGTGGGTGTTCTCACGCATCATCCATGGATTTTGATGCATTCCCAGATTTACAAGAACAGGCAAACCTGGGAATGCACCAAAGAGATACGCCTCCCAGGAGAGGCATAAAGAGGAGCTTTATTTCTCCTCTTTTTTCCTCTTTCTGTGTGCGCTGCATTGTGCAGCACACACAAAAAGAGGGGAAAAGTGTCAGGGTATTGTTTTTGTGCAGGAAGGTGCACAATAACAATCCTGGAAGGGTGCCTATGTTGGCGCTAGGCAGTCCACTGTGCAGCAGCGTAAGGGACAGTACAGGAATGTGCTGTGTTGCATTGCACTACTTTTTCATAAATATGACCCTAGGTTTGGTGCACTGTCATTCTCCCTGCCAGAGGGCCTTGTCCTACATCACTGCCATCTGAGGTCTGCTTCACACGAAAACAGTGACAAGCACACAGGTCTTTCAGGTCATTCATCAAACACAGAACGAGGCATCCCAGTGCCGTGAGTTGTCTCCACAGGTCTCTTCAAAGCATCTCATGATGCTTTTGAGCCTCTACCGCAAACTGGCAACACCTCTGTCTTTCTGTGGCTCTCTGTCTCACTCACCTCTCTCTTCTCACATCTCTCTCTCTCTGGTCTCTCAAGCTTTGGCTTCTGTCCTGGGTCCAGGGATGACACTAGAGGATTGATGCTGTCTTGGCCTCCTAATCTGGGAACTGGGTACTTTTGTAGGGGTAGAAAAGCATTTGGTTGGGTATGGAAAAAGTGAACTGTGTCATCACTGTCTTCCTCACTGTCCGAAGGAGTGTGTCATTTGACCCAGAGTGCTATCTGAAGCTCTTGCGCCCTTGGTCCTGTGTTATGTTTGTCTGGGAGTCTGAGCAATCTGATCGGCTTCTTCCGAGTGGTTAGGCATTTCGTGAAATTGCACCAGGGTGGCAAGTGGGGTTTCATGATGTCAGCTTCTCATCTGTTGCTATGCTCGCTGAGCTTGTTTGCATGGAGGTTTGGCTATGCCTCTCGCATTGACCCATTCGCCAGTAAGACTCTGTTCCTAGGGACTCCTTGCAGTGTACTTCCAGGTCCAGGATTTCTGTTGGAGAAACTATAAACACCTAATATGTCATCCTACTTTTCTTATACAGTTTCCGGGGGCCTCACTCGCAATTTGTGCAAAACATGCAAGAAGAAGGTGGATCAGGAGGTGGATCAGCAAGCCGTGACTGTGCCCCTGCTTTGGCAAATTTGATATATCACTTCCTCATGGGTGTTTTTCAGTCCCTGCATCTGAGACTTTTACCTTCAATTCAAGGCTTCTTCAAACTAATTTAGAAAGGTTGCCCATTGTCCTGGACTAGATTTATACTTAAGACTTTTCAATTGTTTCTTAAAGTTCATTGTGGGAAATTGGAGTATCATGCAGTGATGCTGGTTATGCTTCACTAGGTTATGCTTGCACATTACTGCAAAGATGGTCCTTTGGATTCACAATAATAAATCCTTATCTCAGGCCTGGTAGAGTAGCAAAGATCAGTCGGGCTTTACTAGAGGAACATGTGTTAAGCATTTCAGAGGAACAACATGGACGATAAGTAATTTACATGACTCAAAAGAAATACGACACAAATTTATAAAAAATAAAGCAGATATTCATATAATTTTACCACCAAAACAAAGTAAATCAGATACATATAACCAGAGTTATGGATTTTAGAGTGAAAATAAAATCACTACATTTGCAAGCTATCAATCTTTACCACAGTGTTCAATGGGGAAAGTCACTGGTTACACTCGGTGTAAGGAAATGCCTCCTTGGCATGGTTGCCCCCTGACTTTTTGCCTTTGCTGATGCTATGTTTACAATTGAAAGTGTGCTGAGGCCTGCTAACCAGGCCCCAGCACCAGTGTTCTTTCCCTAACCTGTACTTTTGTATCCACAATTGGCAGACCCTGGCATCCAGATAAGTCCCTTGTAACTGGTACTTCTAGTACCAAGGGCCCTGATGCCAAGGAAGGTCTCTAAGGGCTGCAGCATGTCTTATGCCACCCTGGAGACCTCTCACTCAGCACAGACACACTGCTTGCCAGCTTGTGTGTGCTAGTGAGAACAAAACGAGTAAGTCGACATGGCACTCCCCTCAGGGTGCCATGCCAGCCTCTCACTGCCTATGCAGTATAGGTAAGACACCCCTCTAGCAGGCCTTACAGCCCTAAGGCAGGGTGCACAATACCATAGGTGAGGGTACCAGTGCATGAGCATGGTACCCCTACAGTGTCTAAACAAAACCTTAGACATTGTAAGTGCAGGGTAGCCATAAGAGTATATGGTCTGGGAGTCTGTCAAACACGAACTCCACAGCACCATAATGGCTACACTGAAAACTGGGAAGTTTGGTATCAAACTTCTCAGCACAATAAATGCACACTGATGCCAGTGTACATTTTATTGTAAAATACACCACAGAGGGCACCTTAGAGGTGCCCCCTGAAACTTAACCGACTATCTGTGTAGGCTGACTAGTTTTAGCAGCCTGCCACAAACCGAGACATGTTGCTGGCCCCATGGGGAGAGTGCCTTTGTCACTCTGAGGCCAGTAACAAAGCCTGCACTGGGTGGAGATGCTAACACCTCTCCCAGGCAGGAATTGTCACACCTGGCGGTGAGCCTCAAAGGCTCACCTCCTTTGTGCCAACCCAGCAGGACACTCCAGCTAGTGGAGTTGCCCGCCCCCTCCGGCCAGGCCCCACTTTTGGCGGCAAGGCCGGAGAAAATAATGAGAAAAACAAGGAGGAGTCACTGGCCAGTCAGGACAGCCCCTAAGGTGTCCTGAGCTGAAGTGACTCTAACTTTTAGAAATCCTCCATCTTGCAGATGGAGGATTCCCCCAATAGGGTTAGGATTGTGACCCCCTCCCCTTGGGAGGAGGCACAAAGAGGGTGTACCCACCCTCAGGGCTAGTAGCCATTGGCTACTAACCCCCCAGACCTAAACACGCCCTTAAATTTAGTATTTAAGGGCTACCCTGAACCCTAGAAAATTAGATTCCTGCAACTACAAGAAGAAGGACTGCCCAGCTGAAAACCCCTGCAGCGGAAGACCAGAAGACGACAACTGCCTTGGCTCCAGAAACTCACCGGCCTGTCTCCTGCCTTCCAAAGATCCTGCTCCAGCGACGCCTTCCAAAGGGACCAGCGACCTCGACATCCTCTGAGGACTGCCCCTGATTCGAAAAGACAAGAAACTCCCGAGGACAGCGGACCTGCTCCAAGAAAAGCTGCAACTTTGTTTCCAGCAACTTTAAAGAACCCTGCAAGCTCCCCGCAAGAAGCGTGAGACTTGCAACACTGCACCCGGCGACCCCGACTCGGCTGGTGGCGATCCAACACCTCAGGAGGGACCCCAGGACTACTCTGATACTGTGAGTACCAAAACCTGTCCCCCCTGAGCCCCCACAGCGCCGCCTGCAGAGGGAATCCCGAGGCTTCCCCTGACCGCGACTCTTTGAACCTAAAGTCCCGACGCCTGGGAGAGACCCTGCACCCGCAGCCCCCAGGACCTGAAGGACCGGACTTTCCCTGGAGAAGTGACCCCCAGGAGTCCCTCTCCCTTGCCCAAGTGGAGGTTTCCCCGAGGAACCCCCCCCTTGCCTGCCTGCAGCGCTGAAGAGATCCTGAGATCTCTCATAGACTAACATTGCGAACCCGACGCTTGTTTCTACACTGCACCCGGCCGCCCCCGCGCCGCTGAGGGTGAAATTTCTGTGTGGACTTGTGTCCCCCCCGGTGCCCTACAAAACCCCCCTGGTCTGCCCTCCGAAGACGTGGGTACTTACCTGCAAGCAGACCGGAACCGGGGCACCCCCTTCTCTCCATTCTAGCCTATGCGTTTTGGGCACCACTTTGAACTCTGCACCTGACCGGCCCTGAGCTGCTGGTGTGGTGACTTTGGGGTTGCTCTGAACCCCCAACGGTGGGCTACCTTGGACCAAGAACTAAGCCCTGTAAGTGTCTTACTTACCTGGTTAACCTAACAAATACTTACCTCCCCTAGGAACTGTGAAAATTGCAGTGTCCACTTTTAAAACAGCTATTTGTGAATAACTTGAAAAGTATACATGCAATTTTGATGATTTGAAGTTCCTAAAGTACTTACCTGCAATACCTTTCGAATGAGATATTACATGTAGAATTTGAACCTGTGGTTCTTAAAATAAACTAAGAAAAGATATTTTTCTATATAAAAACCTATTGGCTGGATTTGTCCCTGAGTGTGTGTACCTCATTTATTGTCTATGTGTATGTACAACAAATGCTTAACACTACTCCTTGGATAAGCCTACTGCTCGACCACACTACCACAAAATAGAGCATTAGTATTATCTCTTTTTGCCACTATCTTACCTCTAAGGGGAACCCTTGGACTCTGTGCATGCTATTCCTTACTTTGAAATAGCACATACAGAGCCAACTTCCTACATTGGTGGATCAGCGGTGGGGTACAAGACTTTGCATTTGCTGGACTACTCAGCCAATACCTGATCACACGACAAATTCCAAAATTGTCATTAGAAATTCATTTTTGCAATTTGAAATTTTTCTAAATTCTTAAAAGTCCTGCTAGGGCCTTGTGTGTTAAGTCCCTGTTTAGCATTGTCTTTTAGAGTTTAAAAGTTTGTTAAAGGTTTGAAATTAGATTCTAGAAACAGCTTTAGATTCTTTAAAAAGTCTTCCAACTTTTAGCAAAATAATGTCTGATACAGAGATGAATGTGGTGGAACTCGACACCACACCTTACCTCCATCTTAAGATGAGGGAGCTAAGGTCTCTCTGTAATATCAAAAAAATAACCATTGGCTCCAGACCTACCAAAATTCAGCTCCAGGAGCTGTTGGCAGAGTTTGAAAAAGCCAACCCCTCTGATGATGACCTCACAGAGGAAGAAATTAGTGACTTGGAGGCCAATGTCCCTCCTCCAGTCCTAAATAGGGAGAACAGGACCCCTCAAGTCCTGTCTCCAACTGTGTTAGTCAGAAATAGTGAGTCCCTCACAGGAGGGTCCCACATTTCTGAAATCACTGAGGATGCTCTCAGTGAAGATGACCTCCTGTTAGCCAGGATGGCCAAAAGATTGGCTTTAGAGAGACAGCTCCTAGCCATAGAAAGGGAAAGACAAGAGATGGGCCTAGGACCCATCAATGGTGGCAGCAATATAAATAGGGTCAGAGATTGTCCTGACATGTTAAAAATCCCCAAAGGGATTGTGACAAAATTTGAAGATGGTGATGACATCACCAAGTGGTTCACAGCTTTTGAGAGGGCTTGTGTAACCAGAAAAGTGAACAGATCTCACTGGGGTGCTCTCCTTTGGGAAATGTTCACTGTAAAGTGTAGGGATAGACTCCTCACACTCTCTGGAAAAGATGCAGAATCTTATGACCTCATGAAGGGTACCCTGATTGAGGGCTTTGGATTCTCCACTGAGGAGTACAGGATTAGGTTCAGGGGGGCTCAAAAATCCTCGAGCCAGACCTGGGTTGACTTTGTTGACTACTCCGTGAAAACACTAGATGGTTGGATTCAAGGCAGTGGTGTAAGTAATTATGATGGGCTGTACAATTTATTTGTGAAAGAACACCTGTTAAGTAATTGTTTCAATGATAAACTGCACCAGCATCTGGTAGACCTAGGACCAATTTCTCCCCAAGAATTGGGAAAGAAGGCGGACCATTGGGTCAAGACAAGGGTGTCCAAGACTTCAACAGGGGGTGACCAAAAGAAAGGGGTCACAAAGACTCCCCAGGGGAAGGGTGATGAGACATCCAAAACTAAAAATAGTAAAGAGTCTTCTACAGGCCCCCAAAAACCTGCACAGGAGGGTGGGCCCAGAGCCTCTTCACAAAACAATGGGTACAAGGGTAAAAACTTTGATCCCAAAAAGGCCTGGTGTCATAGCTGTAAACAGCATGGACACCAAACTGGAGACAAGGCCTGTCCCAAGAAAGGTTCCACTCCAAACTCCCATCCAGGTAACACTGGTATGGCTAGTCTCCAAGTGGGATCAACAGTGTGCCCAGAGCAAATCAGGGTCCACACTGAAGCTATTCTAGTTTCTGAGGGTGGGGTGGATTTAGCCACACTAGCTGTCTGGCCGCCTAACATGCAAAAATACAGACAGCAACTCTTAATTAATGGGACTAGAATAGAGGGCCTGAGGGATACAGGTGCCAGTGTCACCATGGTGACAGAGAAACTGGTTTCCCCTGGCCAATACCTGACTGGAAAAACTTACACAGTCACCAACGCTGACAATCAGAGAAAAGTACATCCCATGGCAATGGTTACTTTAGAATGGGGAGGGGTCAATGGCCTGAAACAGGTGGTGGTCTCCTCAAATATCCCAGTTGACTGTCTGCTTGGAAATGACCTGGAGTCCTCAGCATGGGCTGAGGTAGAACTAAAAACCCATGCAGCAATGCTGGGTATCCCTGAACTGGTGTGTGTGAAAACAAGAGCACAATGCAAGGCACAGGGTGAAAAAGTAGAGCTGGAGTCTGGAAAAATGGCCCAGCCTACCAAGAGAACAGGAAAGTCAGTTGAGAAACCGACTGCAACACAGCAAAAGAAAGGGAACCTCTCTTCTCAGGAAGAAGTTCTGCCCTCGGAGGGAACTGAGCCTTTGGAGCTTGAACCTTATCAGGTTGAGCTCTTAGGCCCAGGGGGACCCTCCAGGGAGGAGCTGTGTAAGGGACAAGAAACCTGTCCCTCTCTTGAAGGCCTTAGGTAGCAAGCTGCTGAAGAGTCCAAAGGCAAGAAAACTGGAACCCATAGGGTCTATTGGGAGGATGGACTCCTGTACACTGAGGCCAGAGACCCCAAACCTGGTGCCACTAGGAGAGTGGTAGTGCCTCAGCTGTTCAGAGAGTTCATCCTAACATTGGCCCATGACATTCCCCTTGCTGGACATTTGGGACAAACCAAGACGTGGGAGAGGTTAGTCAACCACTTCTACTGGCCCAATATGTCCAACATGGTTAAGGAGTTTTGCCTCTCCTGCCCCACCTGTCAAGCCAGTGGTAAGACAGGTGGGCATCCAAAGGCCCCCCTCATTCCACTTCCAGTGGTGGGGGTTCCCTTTGAAAGAGTGGGTGTGGACATAGTGGGTCCACTAGAACCTCCCACAGCCTCAGGAAATATGTATATCCTGGTAGTAGTGGATCATGCTACCAGGTATCCTGAAGCTATTCCCCTTAGGTCGACTACTGCCCCTGCAGTAGCCAAGGCCCTCATTGGTATCTTTACCAGAGTGGGTTTCCCTAAGGAGGTGGTGTCTGACAGAGGTACCAACTTCATGTCAGCATACCTAAAGCACATGTGGAATGAGTGTGGAGTGACTTATAAATTCACTACACCATATCATCCACAAACTAATGGCTTGGTTGAGAGATTCAACAAGACATTAAAAGGCATGGTCATGGGGCTCCCAGAAAAACTCAAAAGGAGATGGGATGTCCTCTTGCCATGTCTGCTTTTCGCTTACAGAGAGGTGCCACAGAAGGGAGTAGGATTCTCACCCTTTGAACTTCTGTTTGGTCATCCTGTAAGGGGACCACTTGCCCTTGTTAAAGAAGGCTGGGAGAGACCTCTCCATGAGCCTAAACAGGACATAGTGGACTATGTACTTGGCCTTCGCTCTAGAATGGCAGAGTACATGGAAAAGGCAACCAAAAACCTTGAGGCCAGCCAACAGCTCCAGAAGTTTTGGTATGACCAAAAGGCTGCACTGGTTGAGTTCCAACCAGGGCAGAAAGTCTGGGTTCTGGAGCCTGTGGCTCCCAGGGCACTCCAGGACAAATGGAGTGGCCCTTACCCAGTGCTAGAAAGGAAGAGTCAGGTCACCTACCTGGTGGACCTGGGCACAAGCAGGAGCCCCAAGAGGGTGATCCATGTGAACCGCCTTAAGCTCTTCCATGACAGGGCTGATGTGAATCTGTTGATGGTAACAGATGAGGATCAGGAGGCAGAGAGTGAACCTCTCCCTGATCTTCTGTCATCAGACCCAAAAGATGGCACAGTAGATGGAGTGATCTACTCAGACACCCTCTCTGGCCAACAGCAAGCTGATTGTAGGAGAGTCCTACAACAGTTTCCTGAACTCTTCTCCTTAACCCCTGGTCAGACACACCTGTGTACCCATGATGTGGACACAGGAGACAGCATGCCTGTCAAAAACAAAATCTTTAGACAGTCTGACCATGTTAAGGAAAGCATCAAGGTGGAAGTCCACAAGATGCTGGAATTGGGAGTCATTGAGCGCTCTGACAGCCCCTGGGCTAGCCCAGTGGTCTTAGTCCCCAAACCTCACACCAAAGATGGAAAGAAAGAGATGAGGTTTTGTGTGGACTACAGAGGGCTCAATTCTGTCACCAAGACAGATGCTCATCCAATTCCAAGAGCTGATGAGCTCATAGATAAATTAGGTGCTGCCAAATTCTTAAGTACCTTTGACTTGACAGCAGGGTACTGGCAAATAAAAATGGCACCTGGAGCAAAAGAGAAAACAGCATTCTCCACACCTGATGGGCATTATCAGTTTACTGTTATGCCCTTTGGTTTAAAGAATGCCCCTGCCACCTTCCAAAGGTTGGTGAATCAAGTCCTTGCTGGCTTGGAGTCCTTTAGCACAGCTTATCTTGATGATATTGCTGTCTTTAGCTCCACCTGGCAGGATCACCTGGTCCACCTGAAGAAGGTTTTGAAGGCTCTGCAATCTGCAGGCCTCTCTATCAAGGCATCCAAATGCCAGATAGGGCAGGGAACTGTGGTTTACTTGGGCCACCTTGTAGGTGGAGGCCAAGTTCAGCCACTCCAACCCAAGATCCAGACTATTCTGGACTGGGTAGCTCCAAAAACCCAGACTCAAGTCAGGGCATTCCTTGGCTTGACTGGGTATTACAGGAGGTTTGTGAAGGGATATGGATCCATTGTGACAGCCCTCACTGAACTCACCTCCAAGAAAATGCCCAAGAAAGTAAACTGGACTGTGGAATGCCAACAGGCCTTTGACACCCTGAAACAGGCAATGTGCTCAGCACCAGTTCTAAAAGCTCCAGATTATTCTAAGCAGTTCATTGTGCAGACTGATGCCTCTGAACATGGGATAGGGGCAGTTTTGTCCCAAACAAATGATGATGGCCTTGACCAGCCTGTTGCTTTCATTAGCAGGAGGTTACTCCCCAGGGAGCAGCGTTGGAGTGCCATTGAGAGGGAGGCCTTTGCTGTGGTTTGGTCCCTGAAGAAGCTGAGACCATACCTCTTTGGGACTCACTTTCTAGTTCAAACTGACCACAGACCTCTCAAATGGCTGATGCAAATGAAAGGTGAAAATCCTAAACTGTTGAGGTGGTCCATCTCCCTACAGGGAATGGACTTTATAGTGGAACACAGACCTGGGACTGCCCATGCCAATGCAGATGGCCTTTCCAGGTTCTTCCACTTAGAAAATGAAGACTCTCTTGGGAAAGGTTAGTCTCATCCTCTTTCGTTTGGGGGGGGGGTTGTGTAAGGAAATGCCTCCTTGGCATGGTTGCCCCCTGACTTTTTGCCTTTGCTGATGCTATGTTTACAATTGAAAGTGTGCTGAGGCCTGCTAACCAGGCCCCAGCACCAGTGTTCTTTCCCTAACCTGTACTTTTGTATCCACAATTGGCAGACCCTGTGTTGGACTTTTGCTTATGCAGGGTCATCCCCAGACTTTTTTGCCTCCTGCCTCCTATTTTTTTCTGACATGTTGCTGTTGGCTTTTCAACTCTGAGCACTTTACCACTGCTAACCAGTGCTAAAGTGCATATGCTCTCCTGTTTAAATTGTATGTAAGTGGTTTATCCATGATTGGCATATTTGATTTACTGGTAAGTCCCTAGTAAGGTGCACTAGAGGTGCCAGGGCCTGTAACTCAAATGCTACTAGTGGGCCTGCAGCACTGGTTGTGCCACCCACATAAGTAGCTCTGTAATCATGTCTCAGACCTGCCACTGCAGTGTCTGTGTGTGTATTTTTACACTGTAAATTCGACTTGGCAAGTGTACCCACTTGCCAGGCCTAAACCTTCCCTTTTCTTACATGTAAGGCACCCCTAAGGTAGGCCCTAGGTAGCCCCAAGGGCAGGGTGCAGTGTATGGATAAGGTAGGACATATAGTAATGTGGTTTATATGTCCTGACAGTGAAATACTGCCAATTTCGTTTTCACTGTTGCAACGTCTGTCTCTCTCTCATAGGATAATATGGGGGCTACCTTTAAATATGATTAAAGTGTAGATTCCCCTAGAGAGTAGATGGACATGTGGAGTTTGGGATCCCTGAACTCACAATTTAAAAATACATCTTTTAGTAAAGTTGATTTTAAGATTGTGAGTTTGGAAATGCCACTTTTAGAAAGTGAGCATTTTCTTGCTTAAACCATTCTGTGACTCTGCCTTGTTTGTGGATTCCCTGTCTGGGTCAGTTTGACAGTTGGGTTGTTTTTTTACCTCACACCAGACAGTGACACAAAGGGAGCTGGGGTGTAATCTGCATTTCCTGATTAGCCATCTCTGCTAGGAGGGAGGGGTGGAGTGGTCACTCTCATCTGAAAGGACTGTGCCTGCCTCTGACAATGCTGTCTCCAACCCCCTGGTGTGTGTCTGAGGCCTTGCCTGGGCAAGGCAGGATTTCACAAGAAGGTGTGAGTCCCCTTTGAAGAAAGGTGACTTCAAAGACTAAAATGGGTATAAGAAGGGCACCCAAACTTACAAACTTCAGAAACACTTCTGGAACCAAGAGGAACCTCTGCCTGGAGAAGAGCTGATAGCTGAGGAGAACGTGCTGCCCTGCCTGTGACTGTGCTTTGTGGAGCTTTCCTGCAGTGCTGCTTCTGCCAGAGTAAGAGGGCAAAGACTGGACTTTGTGTGCCTTCCATCTTGAAGAAGAAATCTCCAAGGGCTTGATGTAGAGCTTGCCTCCTGTTGTTGAAGTCTCAGGGATAGCAAAGACTTCTTCCTGCCAGCACCTGGAGTCTCTGGAGAGACCCCTACTCTGCTCTGTGGTGCCCTTCCAGTTCCTGGGACCCTGAAAGGAGAGGCTGGCAGCCTAAGGACAAAAATACACGCACCGAGCGCCGTGCGGAGAAAAGATCGACGCAAATCCGATCGCGGCTGAGAAAACGACGCGACGCCGGTTCCGCAGCTGAGAAACGACGCCGCAGGAAACGCGACCGAAAAACCGACGCCCGGAGCAGGAGAAACGACGCGCAGCATCGCTGACGGAGGCTGAGAGATCGCACCCTGCGCCGCGGGACTTTCGGATCGTCGTGTGGCTGGCTTTTTCAACACGCACCGCCGTGCCGAGTTGTTTTCGACGCACACAGCCGTGCAGGGTTACTTTCGACGCACACCGCCCGTGCGGGGTTATTTTTTACGCAAACCAGGTACATTTTCACGCTAGCAGCGCTAGTGTGGTGTTACAACTACCTAAAGACTCTTTTTATTTTTAAACCTTAAAAAAATCATAACTTGACTTGTGTATGTTGGATTTTTGTCGTTTTGGTCTTGTTTTGTCTAGATAAATATTTCCTATTTTTCTAAACTGGTGTTGTGTCATTTTGTAGTGTTCTCATTAAGTTACTGTGTGTGTTGGTACAAATACTTTACGCCCAGCACTCTGAGGTTAAGCCTACTGCTCTGCCAAGCTACCAAGGGGGTAAGCAGGGGTTAGCTGAGGGTGATTCTCTTTTATCCTAACTAGAGTGAGGGTCCTTGCTTGAACAGGGGGTAACCTGACTGTCAACCAAAGACCCCATTTCTAACATTGGTGACCAGCGGTCGGGATTGGACTTGTATTTGTACTTGACATACAGTAATTGAGTGTACACTACTGTTTTGATCTCAGACCACTACGTGACCACATACTACTTGTCTTGTGATTCTGCTTTTTGTTCTCTGATGTCCTCCTGGAAGTATTGATAATATTTTTGGACTTTGTTTTTTGGTTGTGAAGCCTTTGCAGAATGGAAGTCAATTTCTGGCACCTATTTATGTATAAAAAGTGGCAGCTTAAAGCATTTTGCATGGAAAGGGGACTGGCTGTGAACAAGAAATCCAGAAGGGAGGATCTTGAGTCAGCCCTGTTTCAGTATGAATTGAAACGTTGTCAGGCAACACCACCAAATGAGTCTGAGGAGGATGACTACTCCGAAGAGGAGGAAACAGAAAGAGATGAGTGGCTCCTAGCTCGAATCCGGAGTCTGGAAGAGCTAGATGCAGAGCTTGAGAGGGCTGAGGAGGAGAGAGCCTTAGTCCTAGAAAAAGAAAGGATTGCAGCTCAAGAGCTGAGCTGTGAAGAGCTGAAGCTGGAGGCCATGAGGGCTGAGTCCAGTTCAGATGGTGGCAGCAAAAATCTTGTATCCAGTACTGCTGAAGAAGTGCACATGCCCAGAGATGTGGTGCCCTACTTGAAGGAGGGAGTTAACACACACCAGGAGGTTCAGGGGTATGAGGTAGCTCCAGTGATGCACAGGGTCCCTGAGGTGGATTGGGGAACTGGCATGGGGAGTCATATTCCTACTGGTGGGAGGGACACTCTACTGACTCTAGTTGAGAGTGACAGGGAGAGGGGTTCCCCCCAGGTAGAAGTCCTGGTTATGGAGTGTGAAAACATCCCAGAAGAGTGTGGGTTGAGTGTCAGGGACAGTCAGGTACTGTCTCACCAGTCTCAGGAGGGTGATGTGGGGTGCTTTGTCAAAGCAGAGTCACTGGATGGTTGGGTGAAGGGTACTTTGGTTAATTCATGTGAGGGGCTGAGTGATGTAATTGCTGGAGAGCATATGTCTAGTCCTTATTTTCCAGAGCTATGCCAACACCAGGTGGAGTGTGAGTTCTCTGACCCCAGGGAGCTTACAATGGAGGCAGACTTCTGGGTGAGTACCAGAGAGTCTGAAGAGGCATTTGGGGGTGCTCCTGAGAGGAGTGGTCTAGGTAGTTCCCAACCAGGTGAGGTAGGGAAGGATTGTAGTGCCCGAGATCCGGTCCCAGGTCCTGGAGGGTTCCCTGCGGGAACCCCAGGAGGGGAGCCTAGCCTGTACCATAGGGCCATCTGTTGAGGGAGACCCCACAGTGTCAGGAGAACTTGGGGGGGCGGCTGTAGCCAGCGTCCCACCAGTTCTGGTGTCTGGCAGTACCACTCCTAGTGAGGGGTTGCAGAAGTCCAGACAGAGGGTTGAGAGGGGGTTGCGGACCCCAGTGGAGAACCTGGAGGGTCAGGGGTCAGCTCTGAGAGCAGAGCCCCCCATGAATGACCTTGGTGAGACCATTTCTGGGTTGGGGGGAATCCAGACTCTGTCAGATGGGCAGAGGTCAGGAGACCTGCGCCAGCCAGACTCTTGTGTGGCCCTTCGGGACAGTGTGTCCCTTGAGGGGGGTAAGTGTGCCCCCCTGGAAGTCCTGGTGTGCCAGGCAATGGTTCAACCGCAGGGTGGTGACTCTGGGTTGAATGATCAGGTTCAGGGGGTAAACTCTGACCTGATGGGGGGTAAGTGTGCTCCCAAGGAAGTCCTGGTGTGCCAGGCAATGATTCAACCGCAGGATGGTGACTCTGGGTTGGATGATCAGGTTCAGGGGGTAAACTCTGACCTGATGGGGAGTACGTGTGCTCCCAAGGAAGTCCTGGTGCGCCAGGCAGTGGTTCAACCGCAGGGTAGTGACTCTGGGTTGGATTGCCAGATTCAGGGGGTAAGCTCTGATCTGGTAGGGGGTAGGTGTGCTCCCCTGGAAGTCCTGGTGTGCCAGGCAATGGTTCAACCGCAGGGTGGTGACTCTGGGTTGAATGATCAGGTTCAGGGGGTAAACTCTGACCTGATGGGGGGTAAGTGTGCTCCCAAGGAAGTCCTGGTGTGCCAGGCAGTGGTTCAACCGCAGGGTGGTGACCCTGGGTTGGATGACCAGGTTCAGAGGGTAAACTCTGACCTGGTAGGGGGTAGGTATGCCCCCCAAGAAGTCCTGGTTTGCCAGGCAGTGATCCAGTCTGTGGGTACAGGCCCTGGATTGGGAGGCCAGGTTAAGGGTGTCCCCCCTGACCTGGAGGAAGGGGCTACTGCTAACAGTGCCCCTACCATGTTGTTTCCTGGGGGGGCCGCTCCTAGTTGGGTGGTTCAGGACCCCAGAAGAGAGGGCAGGGGGAGGGAAGCCTCACCCCTGGCCCTAGTCCAACCTGAAGGTACAGACCCCAGGTTGGAGGATCAGTTGCAGGTTAACATCCCTGCACTGATGGAAGAATTGTGCAGGACTGCTTCTACAAGCACCCTGACAGTTTTTGACTCTGGGGGTGCCGCTTCTGCAGGGAGGGTACAGAGCCCCAGAGGGGAGGACCAGGGTCAGGTTGTCATCCCTGACCTGGTAGAAGAGAGAGTGGTCAAAGGGTGCCAGGCACCTGGGGCTACCACCCCCCACTCTCCACAGTCACAGTGGTTAGAGAGGCCTGAGGTCGGGCTCTCATCCCTGACAGTTGTCTGGGGCCACTGTGGCTTGCTGTCCTGGTGGACAGAGTTGCCCCTGGGGGGGGGAGGACGAGAGTCACACCCCGGGGGTGGAGTGGGCAACACCACTGTGTTGGCCCTGGTGGTACTATCTGCCCATTGCAATACATCTGTGAGCAAAGTAAAGTTAGGTGTTGCACAGATGGTGTCTGTAGATGTGGAAAAGGGTTCCCCATGGGTTAGCTTAGTGGGCCCTGAGAGTATGGACAGAGGGATCCAACTGGAGTCAGGAAGGCGTAGAACTGGAACATGCCCCTGCTGTTGTGGGCCTGGGTCCTTGTTCTATCGCCCCAATCAGGGAAGTACATCAAGGTATTGATTGTTCTCCCCTGGCTTTAGGCTGGTAGGGGGTCGTGTTGGACTTTTGCTTATGCAGGGTCATCCCCAGACTTTTTTGCCTCCTGCCTCCTATTTTTTTCTGACATGTTGCTGTTGGCTTTTCAACTCTGAGCACTTTACCACTGCTAACCAGTGCTAAAGTGCATATGCTCTCCTGTTTAAATTGTATGTAAGTGGTTTATCCATGATTGGCATATTTGATTTACTGGTAAGTCCCTAGTAAGGTGCACTAGAGGTGCCAGGGCCTGTCACTCAAATGCTACTAGTGGGCCTGCAGCACTGGTTGTGCCACCCACATAAGTAGCTCTGTAATCATGTCTCAGACCTGCCACTGCAGTGTCTGTGTGTGTATTTTTACACTGTAAATTCGACTTGGCAAGTGTACCCACTTGCCAGGCCTAAACCTTCCCTTTTCTTACATGTAAGGCACCCCTAAGGTAGGCCCTAGGTAGCCCCAAGGGCAGGGTGCAGTGTATGGATAAGGTAGGACATATAGTAATGTGGTTTATATGTCCTGACAGTGAAATACTGCCAATTTCGTTTTCACTGTTGCAAGGTCTGTCTCTCTCTCATAGGATAATATGGGGGCTACCTTTAAATATGATTAAAGTGTAGATTCCCCTAGAGAGTAGATGGACATGTGGAGTTTGGGATCCCTGAACTCACAATTTAAAAATACATCTTTTAGTAAAGTTGATTTTAAGATTGTGAGTTTGGAAATGCCACTTTTAGAAAGTGAGCATTTTCTTGCTTAAACCATTCTGTGACTCTGCCTTGTTTGTGGATTCCCTGTCTGGGTCAGTTTGACAGTTGGGTTGTTTTTTTACCTCACACCAGACAGTGACACAAAGGGAGCTGGGGTGTAATCTGCATTTCCTGATTAGCCATCTCTGCTAGGAGGGAGGGGTGGAGTGGTCACTCTCATCTGAAAGGACTGTGCCTGCCTCTGACAATGCTGTCTCCAACCCCCTGGTGTGTGTCTGAGGCCTTGCCTGGGCAAGGCAGGATTTCACAAGAAGGTGTGAGTCCCCTTTGAAGAAAGGTGACTTCAAAGACTAAAATGGGTATAAGAAGGGCACCCAAACTTACAAACTTCAGAAACACTTCTGGAACCAAGAGGAACCTCTGCCTGGAGAAGAGCTGATAGCTGAGGAGAACGTGCTGCCCTGCCTGTGACTGTGCTTTGTGGAGCTTTCCTGCAGTGCTGCTTCTGCCAGAGTAAGAGGGCAAAGACTGGACTTTGTGTGCCTTCCATCTTGAAGAAGAAATCTCCAAGGGCTTGATGTAGAGCTTGCCTCCTGTTGTTGAAGTCTCAGGGATAGCAAAGACTTCTTCCTGCCAGCACCTGGAGTCTCTGGAGAGACCCCTACTCTGCTCTGTGGTGCCCTTCCAGTTCCTGGGACCCTGAAAGGAGAGGCTGGCAGCCTAAGGACAAAAATACACGCACCGAGCGCCGTGCGGAGAAAAGATCGACGCGAATCCGATCGCGGCTGAGAAAACGACGCGACGCCGGTTCCGCAGCTGAGAAACGACGCCGCAGGAAACGCGACCGAAAAACCGACGCCCGGAGCAGGAGAAACGACGCGCAGCATCGCTGACGGAGGCTGAGAGATCGCACCCTGCGCCGCGGGACTTTCGGATCGTCGTGTGGCTGGCTTTTTCAACACGCACCGCCGTGCCGAGTTGTTTTCGACGCACACAGCCGTGCAGGGTTACTTTCGACGCACACCGCCCGTGCGGGGTTATTTTTTACGCAAACCAGGTACATTTTCACGCTAGCAGCGCTAGTGTGGTGTTACAACTACCTAAAGACTCTTTTTATTTTTAAACCTTAAAAAAATCATAACTTGACTTGTGTATGTTGGATTTTTGTCGTTTTGGTCTTGTTTTGTCTAGATAAATATTTCCTATTTTTCTAAACTGGTGTTGTGTCATTTTGTAGTGTTCTCATTAAGTTACTGTGTGTGTTGGTACAAATACTTTACGCCCAGCACTCTGAGGTTAAGCCTACTGCTCTGCCAAGCTACCAAGGGGGTAAGCAGGGGTTAGCTGAGGGTGATTCTCTTTTATCCTAACTAGAGTGAGGGTCCTTGCTTGAACAGGGGGTAACCTGACTGTCAACCAAAGACCCCATTTCTAACACCCTGGCATCCAGATAAGTCCCTTGTAACTGGTACTTCTAGTACCAAGGGCCCTGATGCCAAGGAAGGTCTCTAAGGGCTGCAGCATGTCTTATGCCACCCTGGAGACCTCTCACTCAGCACAGACACACTGCTTGCCAGCTTGTGTGTGCTAGTGAGAACAAAACGAGTAAGTCGACATGGCACTCCCCTCAGGGTGCCATGCCAGCCTCTCACTGCCTATGCAGTATAGGTAAGACACCCCTCTAGCAGGCCTTACAGCCCTAAGGCAGGGTGCACTATACCATAGGTGAGGGTACCAGTGCATGAGCATGGTACCCCTACAGTGTCTAAACAAAACCTTAGACATTGTAAGTGCAGGGTAGCCATAAGAGTATATGGTCTGGGAGTCTGTCAAACACGAACTCCACAGCACCATAATGGCTACACTGAAAACTGGGAAGTTTGGTATCAAACTTCTCAGCACAATAAATGCACACTGATGCCAGTGTACATTTTATTGTAAAATACACCACAGAGGGCACCTTAGAGGTGCCCCCTGAAACTTAACCGACTATCTGTGTAGGCTGACTAGTTTTAGCAGCCTGCCACAAACCGAGACATGTTGCTGGCCCCATGGGGAGAGTGCCTTTGTCACTCTGAGGCCAGTAACAAAGCCTGCACTGGGTGGAGATGCTAACACCTCTCCCAGGCAGGAATTGTCACACCTGGCGGTGAGCCTCAAAGGCTCACCTCCTTTGTGCCAACCCAGCAGGACACTCCAGCTAGTGGAGTTGCCCGCCCCCTCCGGCCAGGCCCCACTTTTGGCGGCAAGGCCGGAGAAAATAATGAGAAAAACAAGGAGGAGTCACTGGCCAGTCAGGACAGCCCCTAAGGTGTCCTGAGCTGAAGTGACTCTAACTTTTAGAAATCCTCCATCTTGCAGATGGAGGATTCCCCCAATAGGGTTAGGATTGTGACCCCCTCCCCTTGGGAGGAGGCACAAAGAGGGTGTACCCACCCTCAGGGCTAGTAGCCATTGGCTACTAACCCCCCAGACCTAAACACGCCCTTAAATTTAGTATTTAAGGGCTACCCTGAACCCTAGAAAATTAGATTCCTGCAACTACAAGAAGAAGGACTGCCCAGCTGAAAACCCCTGCAGCGGAAGACCAGAAGACGACAACTGCCTTGGCTCCAGAAACTCACCGGCCTGTCTCCTGCCTTCCAAAGATCCTGCTCCAGCGACGCCTTCCAAAGGGACCAGCGACCTCGACATCCTCTGAGGACTGCCCCTGATTCGAAAAGACAAGAAACTCCCGAGGACAGCGGACCTGCTCCAAGAAAAGCTGCAACTTTGTTTCCAGCAACTTTAAAGAACCCTGCAAGCTCCCCGCAAGAAGCGTGAGACTTGCAACACTGCACCCGGCGACCCCGACTCGGCTGGTGGCGATCCAACACCTCAGGAGGGACCCCAGGACTACTCTGATACTGTGAGTACCAAAACCTGTCCCCCCTGAGCCCCCACAGCGCCGCCTGCAGAGGGAATCCCGAGGCTTCCCCTGACCGCGACTCTTTGAACCTAAAGTCCCGACGCCTGGGAGAGACCCTGCACCCGCAGCCCCCAGGACCTGAAGGACCGGACTTTCCCTGGAGAAGTGACCCCCAGGAGTCCCTCTCCCTTGCCCAAGTGGAGGTTTCCCCGAGGAACCCCCCCCTTGCCTGCCTGCAGCGCTGAAGAGATCCCGAGATCTCTCATAGACTAACATTGCGAACCCGACGCTTGTTTCTACACTGCACCCGGCCGCCCCCGCGCCGCTGAGGGTGAAATTTCTGTGTGGACTTGTGTCCCCCCCGGTGCCCTACAAAACCCCCCTGGTCTGCCCTCCGAAGACGCGGGTACTTACCTGCAAGCAGACCGGAACCGGGGCACCCCCTTCTCTCCATTCTAGCCTATGCGTTTTGGGCACCACTTTGAACTCTGCACCTGACCGGCCCTGAGCTGCTGGTGTGGTGACTTTGGGGTTGCTCTGAACCCCCAACGGTGGGCTACCTTGGACCAAGAACTAAGCCCTGTAAGTGTCTTACTTACCTGGTTAACCTAACAAATACTTACCTCCCCTAGGAACTGTGAAAATTGCACTGTGTCCACTTTTAAAACAGCTATTTGTGAATAACTTGAAAAGTATACATGCAATTTTGATGATTTGAAGTTCCTAAAGTACTTACCTGCAATACCTTTCGAATGAGATATTACATGTAGAATTTGAACCTGTGGTTCTTAAAATAAACTAAGAAAATATATTTTTCTATATAAAAACCTATTGGCTGGATTTGTCCCTGAGTGTGTGTACCTCATTTATTGTCTATGTGTATGTACAACAAATGCTTAACACTACTCCTTGGATAAGCCTACTGCTCGACCACACTACCACAAAATAGAGCATTAGTATTATCTCTTTTTGCCACTATCTTACCTCTAAGGGGAACCCTTGGACTCTGTGCATGCTATTCCTTACTTTGAAATAGCACATACAGAGCCAACTTCCTACACTCGGTCACTTGTGGAGTGAGTTCAAAGGAACCCCCTGGTAGTTAAGGTTGTGCTGGTCCCAGGGCCAGGCTGCAACAGTCACACCAATTTTACCTGAACGCAGGAGCTGAAAAATGGCACTTGTGACACTCGGTCACTTGCAGGTCGAGTTTGTGGGAGCCCACTAAGGGTTAAGCTTGTGTGGGCCCCTAGAAAGGATTCACCAGACAGAACAACTCCACCTAGCTTGAGCGCCTCAGGTGCAGAGGTGGGCTTGGCTATCCTTGGTGCTGAACGGGAGCTGCAGTTGCTGGTTTTACCACTGAGATGGTGCAGGTGAAGAAGCAAATGCAAAAAAATCAACAATGGAGCCACAGGTAACATCAGATGTGGGTGTTATGGTGTGCCCTCGAGTTACAGAGTTGAGTCAAGGTGGTGATGACTGGACTGGCCACCAATAAGCCTTGGCAGTGGTAATGTGGAGGAAAAAATGTCTCCCCTTCTGAAAGTTCAGAAAAAAATGGTAGCTGACTGGAACTTGGAAGAGAGCTGGACTACACTTACCACAATGCACTGGACCAGTGGTTCCCAACCTTTTGACTTCTGTGGACCCCCACTTCATCAATCCTGGAACCCGGGGACCCCCAACTGGGTCTTTACTGAAAGCTGGGGACCTTATCTGTTAAAATTATTACATTTTCTAAGCAGCTGCGGACCACTAGTCTTTGGGTGATCCCTCGGAGGGCCTGATAGGCGGACTTCTTCAGTTCTGGTAGGTGTTCTTAACCTACAGTGTCCAGAGTACTAGTGCCACTAGCTCAATAGAGCCTGGTCTTGCCTTTGGCTCACAAAGGATTCCTTTTTGCTGGGGGAAGCAGTCTTTGGTCCTGAAAGAGCTGCAGTTGGGCAGTTCTAGGAAGGATGCCACAGGCTCAAGGTATCACACCTTTTGTTCGTGCAGGTTCCTGTTGCTGTCGATGCGGGTCTTCTCTTGTCCTTTCTTTGCAAGATGTTTCAGATCTGAGGTTCTGGTGCCAGGGGAGCCCCTTAAATTCTAGATTTAGGGCAGTTAGTGGTGTTGGTGCAAGTAGCCAATGTGCTATTAGCTCCAGCGGCTAATCCGCCCCTGAGGTGACCACATCCGGTTGGTTGTGGCATCTTTTTTATCCATAACCCTCTATTTTGCCACTTTTCGAGATGGCAGAAGTCTTCTTCGCTGTACAAATCAGACTGCCCACCCTAGAGGGGTGGCTAGCCTTCTTGGGTTGTACGTCTCCTGACTAATGAATTTTTGTGCCTGTCTGGGTGCAAATGTGCCTTGGGGGCAGGGGGTCAGCTTTGTCCTCCACTGAGGGACAGCCTGATTCCCTATCAGAGGTGGTGTGCCCTTTGAAGCTCACCGCCTTGTTGTGCCACTTCACTAGCCTTCTTGGGAGGGTAGTGTGACCTCCTTCCAGTCCAGACCATCGTCCTGACTCCTGAGAGTGTGCACACTACTGGCCAGGAGGTCAGAATCCTGTCTTAGTGGCAGCAGCTATGAGCTGGTAGCCACAGCACAAGAAAACTGTGGCAACTCAGTGGGCGACCTCTAACGTTGCTCTCTGGGTCCATGCCACATCACCCTCAACACAAGATTCATCTAGGGGTGAGAAGGCATGTTGTTTGATACCAAACATGACCTATTTTGGTGTTACCATAATGGAGCTGGCAACCTCGGGTTTGCCTGAGTCACTTTAACGGAAATGGCCACTATAGGGACATATATGCTAGCACTTATATGGCCACACCTTTAAAATAATGTATCCTGTCTCCTGGGCTCAGGAGGCCTTCGTTAGTGGTGACAGACATGTATTAAAGAGAATGCTTTGGGCTGTGCCACACATGGTGTGGGCACAGATGTGTTCGAGCAATTTACACCGCTCCTGCAGTCTGCAATGGCAGGACTGCTGTCAGTATTTTACTTGGGTCACTCAGGGTGGCACAAACTGTGCTTCAGGCTCTGCTGACCCCTTTTACACACATGTCCTGGGTACCACTGGTACAATATGCTAGGCTTTTATAAGGGGGCCAAAGTACTTGCCAAATGGGGATACCAATTCACATTTACCAATTTAGGGAGAGAGCACTGGCACTGAGTTCTCGTCATCAGGCTCTAATGCACTTTCAGAGTCATAACCAACAGCCTCTAGAGCAAAACATGTAGGGTGACCGTCCAAAAAGGGCTCTTTCCTACATATGTAAATCATTCAGTGCTAAGGTACCTTCTTCCAAAAAATACTTCATATCTTTATCACTAGTGTATTTAACCTAATCTTCAATATAGCGGCACATGTTCTTTTACGACTGGCGGTAAATCGCACGGGTGGGAATCCCTTCTGCTGGTCTAGTCGAGTACTCTCTCTTCCCAAGATCTGAAGCACTATTTGCTTAAGACGTTCAGGGACAATCCGGCTTACCGCACATATCTTGTGAGCTGCACCCATGATGGGAGGCTTATATTACCCACTACGTCTTTAAGAGGACATCGACCTAAAGATACACACAGCAATGAGCAGGTCACAGCTTCATACCCAGGCCAGTGAGTAAGCTTTTGCATTACAGCAAGTCAGGGGTGGGCTCACAGTGTTCATGGGTAAACCACAGATATCCACTCAATAAACATTGCCAACCTTAGATACCCGGAGTGGATCACCATGCATCTGACTGGGGTCCAGAAAACATTTGCTTTAAATGTTCTGCTGCCAGAATAATGGTACAGAGTTATAGTTGCACTGTCCAGTCTGGCTATATCTATGGTTCTCCTCTCTTGCGGCCACATCCCAAGGATGATGAGGCCTAACCAGGCCCATCTAAGCAGTCCTCTGCAAAGGAGGTGAATATACAAAAGAGATGCTCAGAGATCAAAGTAAGTGATGCTACTCTATCCAACAAGGTTGATATGTTGGTGTGAGGGTGGATGGCATGCAGTTCAGCTGATGGGAGATTGGTGGCTGCATCTGAGAAGCAGCGACAGAAGTAAATTTCCAGAGGCCAAGTTGGCAGGATTAACAAATTTTGCCAAGAATTCAGAGAAATAAGTAATTCATTTTGCTGTAAAAGCTGAAGACCTTTGGGGATGCTCTGGATGAGCAAATATATGAAAACTACAGGTAGGAGATAGCAGATGGATGGAAGGCTACTCGATGTTTCAATGGTAGTGGAGAAGCCCACCTTGTCCACGCATTTCCTATTTGAAAGAGTTTTTGATCACTTTGTTCTCACCCAGTTCTTATTCTCCCCCATGTTTGCCTTTTGAATTACAGGGACAGAGCTAAGAACTTATGAGCTGCAAGGTGTAGATGTTAAGCAAATAGCATAACACTACTCTAACCTAGTGAAGATCAGTGGCAATGGTGACCTGATCTGAACCCCACCTCGCCTTGCATCAACAAGATGACCAACCCAACTTCTGTCTCATGTGTCCGACCTGTGCTTCCCTTTCTCAGAAGACAATGACATCAGGGCGCAAAGGGAGGAGGAGCAGAAAGTTTGAAAAATGGTTGACTTTGGTTGTCCCAGGCTTCATGCCTTCACTGAGAGTTTCATAAATACTGGCCTTTCTGGCTCCAGTATTTTTTCTGTTTGGACCTCATGGAGACTGAACTCCAGTGCACAGCAAACATATTCACATGGTCTGAACATCTGCTTTATTAAAGTTCTTCTTCTCAGAATGGCAAAATGCCTATACCCTGGGAAATAGCCTTGCTCTGACATTTGTAGTATTTAAATTTTAATTGAGTTTTTCTGAATACTGCAACAAGAATTGTACAATAAAAATTCACAAATCAATCAGCACGCAGGGCAAGAAAATCAACAGAGTAAAAATACTAATCCAAAATCCAACTGTAGACGATATCATCTCTAAAGCAATTAACAATTGATAACTGAAATCAAATCAAATGAGAAAAAAAGAAAATAATGAAAACCAACACAGGAGAGCGAAAAGAAACGGCGTTCCTACTTATCTCCCCAAAAATTCACATATCAATAAACGCAGGTACATGATCATTGTACACAGAGCATGCTTAGGTGTTCCTAAAATAATCTTTTTATTCTTATAAAAGACCCCTCACCCACTGATCGAGGTGGTGGCATGCTTCATCATCGGGGTCCCTCCCTGGATCCCCAATGCCTCCGGGGTGTCCTTCCACCTCTGACTACAGCGGAGAAGGTCAAAGATGTTTGTGTACGTGCACCTGCAATGTGAAATGTGCATCAACTGGAAGACAGTGTGATATTAAAATTGCCTAGAGGGCGCCCTTGAGCTCATGTACCATTTTATTATAGGTGCTCTCGGACAAGATTAAAAACTACGGCCCATATTTATACTTTTTTAGCGCCGCAATTGTATTTTGTAAGTTTGCGCCGCTTTTGTGTCAAAAAGCGGTGCAAATGCGGCGCTAAACAAGTATAAATATGGGCCTACATGTGATGTACCTGGAGCTGCAATGTGTTCCTGCATCTAATTTAAGGTCGACATGTTTCAGCCATTGGTCTATGTGCCCCAAAAGGGTGAGATTGGCTTTCTTCATGACCTATTTTGCGTTTTTCATCAGCTCACTAAGACAGATGCTAATACAATATTTTTACTCACGGATCCTTCTTTAATAATTACACCGCTCCATTTGAGAACTCGTGCCTTCTTCTGGCCTCACTTCATGGGGTGAGACTTGAAGTCCTCCTAGGACCCGGGGACCAATGCCAGGCCCCTTTGCCCTGCGAGTGGTGGCATTTGTTAGATCATATGTGTGCATCTTCAGTGCCACAGCCGGGGGGTAGTTTTAAGTTTTTTATTTTCTTTCAAGTCTCAATACAGAAAGTTGTACGTTTTTGGTGTCCACAGACCTCTTGTTACTAGCACTTGAAAGAGTGAACCCATACAAACAGTGTCTGCATATTCGTGATTGGCCACGGGTTGGATGGGCTTTCCATCAAGCCTGTGGCATTTCCTGTGAGGTTTCACTAGAAGCGGGCAAGCCACGGAAAGTTCAAGCCAGGCTTGAGAGAGATGCCTGGCTCTGGCTCGGCTCGAGCTCCCCTTTGACCTTCGAGCCCAAGATGAGCCCTTGTGACTGACACCACCCCGTGACCTCTATCACCAAGAATCACAAACAGAACAGGGACCTTTGATGTACAATGGGTGAACAAGAAAGCGGCTCAGACCTAGTAGCTGTAATGCACACCGTGAAACCGGAAACTCGGGGTCAGTCCCGGCTTCCCCGCTTGGTCAAACAGTGTGAGCCTAGGCACATACCTAATTTCACTGAGCCTACTTTTTGTTCCCTATCACATGGCTGTCCTTGAAAACGGCCTCTAGTCAGTGGTTAAATGAGTGGCATCTGTTGAGAACGTCACGCCCATCTGTTTTAATTGTATAACAGCAATCCCCCTACTTTTTGTTAAAAACACGCTAACCTCCCTGATTGGTTAATCCCAGCCTAGCGTGGCCCCTGCCCGAAGGGAAAGGACAAGGGGTCCGGGCCCTCTTGAGTCAAGGTGCAGACGGACAGCTTCTCCACAGCTGCCGACTTCCCGAAAGAAAGAAGATGCTGCAACGCACTCATCAGATCCAAGTTCTGCTTCGGAGCCAGCATATGGCTGTTATTGTTGTAGTCATTTGAGACGCCACGGTGACAGCGTCATCCTTTTTGAGAGGTAACGTAAAAGTGTTACCAGCTGAGTTCTGGGGCCTGTCAGATTAATGGAGATGTATATAAAAGGGTTTGGAGGAGGTACATTCTGATTGTATATTATTAAAATATATATTTCGAAAGCAGTTGTTTTATATTAAACATTAAATCATACCCTGTCACACTCTGTGTGAAGTAATTTTAAAAGAATGACTTGCCTATTTGTAGTGCTTTTGGTAGCAGGCTGGGACTTTGTAGCTCTAGGAGTACACGTCACTATTCCCCGCTGCGCCAACCAGGATTCAGTTATGTGGCTGTCTGGTTACAACACAGACCCTCTGCAGCAATTGCATTAACCAACTGAGATTTCACAAGGAAACGAGTGCATTTCCCAACCATTTATGTACCTCGTGTTTTTTTTTCATTGCAGCGTGCACAGAACTTTGTATATATATTTTATTTACCTGAAGGTGAAAGGCCAACAATATGGTTGCAGCATATTCTGTTTATATTAGCCACACCTACGGTCCCGCCCCCACACTCCCTGGCCCCTCCCCTATTCCACTCAGGTTCAAAGACCCCAAACTTTGTTTCTCACTTCAACACCTGCTTCCTGTCAGAGACCCCACACAGATCCCCACACCCACTTTTTCCCACCTCTCACAAGGGGTGGGGTTAGCAAGGCTCACTGCCCCACTACATCCTGTAGCTCACAGTTTATTTTCACAGGACAAAGTCCCTGATTTCTATATTGGCGGACGGGTTACTCCACAACAACCGTGAGGGACATCCATTCCACCGAAATCTAAATCCCATATGATATCATGGGATTTATATTTCGGCAAACGGGCTATCTGTCATCGTTGTGACTGAGTAACCTGTCCACCAATATCCAAATCAGGCCCCGGGTGAGCTTCGCATCCTTTTGTTTGTTGATTTTTGTTAAGCACATTCAAATTTTCTGAGGGGTCTCCATGGTACAATCCAGTTCTCTGTCTGCATTTTAATGAGGTTTCTGATTTGATAAATATTTAAAGCTGTTTTAGCAAGTTAACATATATTTTGGGCATCCAAAAAGGTTGTGTGTTCTGTCCTGTAAACAACTTCAGGTACTTTTGGGCTCAGAAGCCAGATGGTTTAGTTATTGCGTCATTTCCCCCATGTACCAGGGTCATAAGCAGCAGTACCTGTTGTGGCAGAAATGCCAGAAATGGCAACATGAAGGCGACTTCGGCCCTAAGTACTGGCTCCAGTAGTAGTTTGAAAAATTCTACCAATTTATTGAGCTTATAAAACAGGTGATGATTTACTATTGTGTTTTATTGGTTTTTTGACACTGGTGTTTTTTGTAGTCCTGGGCGACTTCTAAATTACACTGGTGTAATTTATGTAATTTTTAGGAATTTCACAATACATTTGTTAAGTGAAATTCTCAAAATCACACCATTACGCTAGTCACGTAATTACGCTGCTGTTCACAGCAAAATTATACTTCACAAGGACAGGAACAATGTGAAGAACCAGAACGCGAGTAGATGATATTTGTGCCAAATGTCTTTTCTGTATTACTTTTTTGCGCAAAATGCATCAAAAATTAATGTGAGAATGCTTTTTGCGTTAAAATGTACTGCTAAATGACAGATTCGCAGTTTTGCATAATTGCACTTAATTTTGCATAATTTTCTTGAAATTTTGCATACTTTTGTGAAAGCAAATTACACACCACTCTAATTTTTTTCTTGAATGAAAATTTTGTGAAAGTGGCCCAGCACGTTTACCAACAGACCCCAATCCCACTCAAACCTAACACCCCATGCTCAACAACTGCTACCATGCCACTCAAACATTCAAGAACATTCTACTCTCAACAGTTGCTACCACCAAAGCAAGAACTCTCATTCCCTAGAAACAGGCACCTCAGTTTTGGACCATAAGACCCATAAATCTAAGTGCTCATTGATATAAACCTTAATGTGGCAGACCCTGCCAGGTATCGACCAATCTTCAATGGCCAATTCAAAACTGATTGAAATAGTCGCCGTTAATCAGACCGGTGACTTCTTGATTGGAAATAAATTACTTTAAGGCCATCAAACAAAGTGCTGCTCCAGGAGGAGCATCAAATCCATCTGATGTCCATCTGGGATGACCTGAAGACTATGGTGGCTAGAAATAGATCTTGCACTCTTTCGATGTTGCATCTATCCAGGCCCTTTTGCAAAGTCCACCAGATCATCCTCCTAAAGAGATTAGATGGACTTGAAATTAAAGGAACCATCTTTGACTGATATCCTCCTCAATTTCCACCAAATATATAATCATTTCTTTGGCCTGTTTATATTATCTCTTTTAGGCATTGACTATGCCAGACCTCCAGATTAAATCATATAACTTCTCTTCAATATCTACATCAGCCCTCTACCAGATTTCATTAACCTCTTTAATGTAACCTGCAACACTCAAACCACCCTAAAGCTGGAAAACTCAAAGGACCTATAAACAACTCAGGAGCAGACCACGGCCTCTGAGGTAGGGTGATGAGGTTCCCTGGATTTGCACGTCAGTCCCTGTTTTTCCTCATGTATCCCAACAGATGTCACTAAATTCAGCACCCTGTCCTGCTTTTTAGAGAGGTTCGACTGAACGCACAAACTTTTATGTGTTCCTATACAGGACTAGTGACCAGATTTTTCAGAAATCAATGTAATTAACACAGATCCCACTGCGGAAAGGCTGTGTTTAATGTATTCCTTTTAGAACCTCCTTGCTTCTGTTTTCTGCATTGATGGGCACTGTTCTTTTGGGTCATTCTCTGCCCCTTGCTTGATCTGAAACTGTTATCCCATTTCTATATTGTGAAATGTCCCCATTTTCTGGTCTTAAAATCTAGTCACCCCTCTCTGAGGTTTCGTCCTATGGATACTGAAGAACCACCTTAAACGTAACTCATCCAAAACAGAAATCCTAACTTATGAATTTATGGACAACAGAAGAACTTCCTTCCACAACTGTCAGGTTTGCGTGATAATGACTGAGGTAAGAAATCTGGGAGTGGTCATGGAATTCAGCCTTTCAATGATACCACCTGTGAACCAAGTAATAGACTATACATATAAGAAGCACATTTTACACTGTGCAAACTCTTTCCCTCATCTAAGCTTCTCACAGAAGCTCCAGGCCAGGATTGCACTTTTCAGGTGACACCTAGACTACGCAAAAGGACTCTAGCTAGGGGCCACAGTCCCCCTAATACACCTAATAAAACTGCAAACAATCCAAAATGTGGCAGCAAGACAACTCCAACACCTTTAACTATGAGATCACGTAACACTAGACCACTAAGCTCATCCCGGACTGCAGTTGGCGAGATGCTATTTAACAGTTATGTATTTATTTAATCATTAGAACAGCAGATAACATTTCAAAGAGAAATGGTTTGAATGCAACCTGATATAACAAGGGCCTAACATTAATCCAAGTAAGCCTGCAAAGATTCTCACAGATCAGAACCCTCTATTCTAGTGAAGCCCCTCAGCTAGTCATCCCCCAGTATTCACGAGGAAATACCAGTGGAGCTCTTTCCATGGAGGCATCAATGCAATAGGACTCTCTTCCAGTAAGACGAGAAGGATAGACCACCTTGAATTTAAAAAGGCACTAAAGACATGGCTTTTCCCAAGCAAATGATGAATAGTTTGACTGAGGGTGGGTGATACAGTCCACTCTGCCGACAGAGTTGGCAGAGTTTTGGCCACTCCATGTTATGCTTGTATGGCTGAGTTCGGGCCAAATTTAGCCAACTGCTGTGTGGCGGTGTTTTTTCTCATGCAGCTCACAAACGGTAAGTTGGCAAGTGAGATTTGACATTCCCTAGTGCCATTTTTAGTCGCTAGGAGTTCATCTGGTGAGATTGCTCCAACGTGGGCGGTCGTGGGTGGTCGCAACCATGCATGGTTATAAAGCTGCCGCTCGAGTAGAAAATCTACTCGAGTGGCAGAAAACTCAGCTCAAGAAGCTGTGCCATCTGGCAAGCCATGTGGTGGTGTTCGTGCTGATTTTTCAGTGTAGAACGAGTTCATCTGGTGAGATTGCTCCAACGTGGGCAGTCGTGGGAGGTCACAACCATGCAATGTCATAAAGCTTCCGCTCGAGTAGAAAATCTACTTGAGCGGCAGAAATCTCAGCTCAAGAAGCTGTGCCATCTGGCAAGCCATGTGGTGGTGTTCATGCTGATTTTTCAGTGTAGAACGAGCTCCCGGTGCCAAATCACAGCACAAGCAGCACACTGTGCCTATTTCGGCCTGTTCGTGGAATTCTGCAGAATCTTGCAGAGTTTTTGTAACTTCATGAAATTCCACAAACTTAAACTCGGTGAGTTCCACCCAGGCCTAGGTTTTGCCAACCTTCAGACTGAAGCATTCACCAAAAGAAGGAGGGCATGTACAACAATATATCCACCACAGAGCAGTAATCATTTATGCCTCCAGGGTAGTAGGCATGAGTTCACATAAAGCTATCCATCATTCGTTTTCTCTGCCAATTATGCACTACACCAAAATACTTCCCACAAACGCCATACTGCAATCTCTACACTTCTAGCCAAACACAGAAATTCCTTATAAACATAATTGTCCTATCTGTCACTCTTTTTTGGCCCATTACATGCTGATGCCATCTGACACATACAACAAGCATAATTTTGATTATCACGCGTAACACTTAGGGGGTTATTCTAACTTTGGAGGAGTGTTAATCCGTCCCAAAAGTGACGGTAAAGTGACGGATATACCACCAGCCGTATTACGAGTTCCATAGGATATAATGGACTCGTAATACGGCTGGTGGTAAATCCGTCCCTTTTCCGTCACTTTTGGGACGGATTAACACCTCCTCCAAAGTTAGAATAACCCCCTTAATCCCTTCCCACGTGAGCCACAATTCAAACCCACATTTTTCCAACTAAGCACAACCAACAAAGTAGTGTGTTACCCGTCCTCAAAACACTTCTTTGTCTCCTCAGTGGTAGCAAGCATGATATAAATGATCCTACAAGAAAATTTAAATGTGTATTTTTTGGGGGGCTCTATACTCACTTTTATTCCAGCCATTCTGAGGGACCCAGGACCAAAGGCTACATCATTCAGGCAAAGCAATTGCATTCATGATTATGGGTGGCAGGATTGGGTTCCTGGCAGACTTACCATTGGTACTTTACCAACTTGTAAAGAAGAAAGACTGAGTCGGACTTGGATGCAATAAAAGTTTGATTTGCAGATCACACCAGATGTCAACAGCAAGCACTTAACAGACTTAACCATCCTGCATGCTTGGTATGGAAGTTCAATTCGTTCAATTAAATTAAACAAAATCTACAAGTCTTAGAATCAGAATGCCCTGATGTGTAAACTTCGGCCAGCATGTGCAGTGATATGACATTGAGTCATCTGGCAACTTCTGAGTTACTCATCCAATAATCATTGATAGAGCTTTGAAATAAAAAATATCCTTGATTTTAAGCGAAACAATGCTGTTTCAAATCAAAACAAGCCTGTATTTTATTTGAAAATAATAGAGGTTAATCCTTAAAGAATATCTGAAAAACATGATCTGATGCAATTAGGTCTATTTCATAGTAAGGCCATTATTTATACTTTTTTTGGGCTGCATTAGTGTCATTTTTTTTATGCAAAAGCAGCGCAAACATACAAAATACAATTGTTTTTTGTAAGTTTGCGCCGCTTTTGTGTAAAAAAATATCGCTAATGTGGCACAAAAAAGATATAAATCAGGGCCTAAAGGTGACCACTATTGCTGATGTAACTGATTTTCTGATCACACATTGTTTTCCCATAGAACCATAGTGGTACAAAACATTTTTATCTCTACATGCTCTTTCTGTTCTTGTCTATTTCCATTTAGATTCATTTCACAACTGACTTCTGAAGGTGCCATCTCAGTGTGGAATCACACAGAGGACAGGCACTGATGTGTAGTGCAGGAATTGGAAAGACAATAGAACATATGTATGAAGATGTAATAGTCGGAAACAAACTTCTCAGTGTGCCAGAGCGCGGCCATTTTCCTATGTGACCATAGAACATCTGCATGACCCTGTGTGCCAGGCACTGCCTTTTCACAGCACTTCAGGTGCAATGAACTAGGAGGCAATTGTTTGCGCAAATTATTGGAACTGAGTGGCATATTTACAAGCCCCTAGTGCCACCTTGCACCGCCCTAGCGTAATTTGTTTTTACGCTAAGATAGAGCTAAGGAGGCCTTTCTCCCGTGCCGTATTTACAAAGTGGCACCATGATATCACTGCGCCACTTTGTAGACCTTTGAGCCACATTATGCCTGTGCCAGGCATAATGTATGCAAGGGGGGACGGGGCGTTCCCCAGCAGGGAGGCCCTAAAAAAGGCACAGTCAAATCTACAACATTTGAATGCGCCTTTTTTCCATCATTTTTAATGCCTGCTCAGAGCGGACATTAAAATGATGCATCCAGCAAAGCGACAAAATAGCGTAAAAAAATGTGACACTATTGTCCTAACGATGGCCATGGTGCATCCTATTGTAAATACAGTGCAACCATGGTGTCGTTAAGTGGGGCAGGGGCAACGCAAGAGAAGTGCCGCAACGTAACCGATGCGCCACTTTCTTGTAAATATGCCCCTGGGTGTGGACATGCACATTGTTCAGGACCTGCCTGGTTTGTTCCTTGCCTGCGCACTTCTCTTTGGTTGCAATGAAAAGAAATGTGAAAATGTGAAAATACAGAGGGGGGTTTAGTTTGCTACTATGCTTGTAGTTTAGCATGTTTTTATATGTGCCATGCTGCTCCTTGTGCCACAGTGATACACATGACATCCCCACTATCTTACTTTGACAAGTATTCCCTTGTACCTTCTATGAGCTTCCTCATTCCCTTGTGGAGAAAGGTCCTTGGCCAACATCTGCTTTCCTTTGCGTGCCCGAGCAGGACTCTCTCCTGGGTCAATAAAGCACTTCTGTGAGTGCTCAAGCACAGGGCCCTTTCCCTGTGTCCCAGAATCGTGTATTGTTCCTGTGTGCCCTGCTCCAGGTTCAGACTCTTCATGCATATTTGAAGGTATTTGCAATCAGTGTTTGAAATGGAAATATGGAAGTGCAGGTACTCACTACTTAGAGTACCTGTTTGCTCCTGAGAAGTGTCGTTACTCATCCATTGTAATCTATGTTAGCAGTACTGAGAGGTGCCGGTACTCTTCCGTTAAATGTATTTCAGCAGTGATAACAGGCGCCTCTACTCTTGCATTAAATGTAGGTGTGGGGGAAAGATGTTTTAATACAATTTTCCAACTTAATAAAGCATATTACTTCACGTAAGCAGCCCGAGCATAATATAATAAGAGTCGAAAAAGGTCAGCTTCCTATTCTGAACCTGAATAGAGCAATAAATAAGCTAATACAGTGACTGTTTGAATACAAGTCTAAGGAATTGAATAGGGAATTAACAAAACTAAAGAGAAGAAGATCTCGGTTGAAACTGACAATTCCTGAAAACGAAGAGGCCCATAATTGGGTGGTACTGAGGGAAGCGGCCCTAAAGAGAAGCCCCAGATCATTCTGGGCTATTATTTCAAAGGGGTGCGAAAATTGTAAATTCTTAGTCGCCGCCCGATAGCAGAGGAAGATTGGAAATTGTATATACAAGAGCTTTACTCTGAAAATCAGGGCGTTGATCCGGGGAGAAAGGAGACAGTAATAAACAGAGGTGGAGCAATGGGTAACACAGGGGCGCCAACAGTGGCAGAAATAGAAGGGATCATAACATCAATGCGATCTTCAGGTGCTATGGGCCCCGACGAGATTCCAATGACCCTAATTAAAAGGGAGCCCTTGCTCTGGGCAAAACTACTACAACCAGTTTTTGGCTCCTGTTATTCCCATGGTAAAATCCCGGAACCATGGAAGGGTAGTATAATCCTTCCTCTACATAAAAAGGGAGATAGATCAACACCGTTAAATTATAGACAAATTGCCATATTAGATGCAAAAGTAAAGATATTTGCGAAAAGCATCCTCTTGCAAATGAATGATTGGGTGGAGGAAAATGGTATTTTACCAGTGGAACAAGCAGGCTTTCGAAAGGTCCATAATACTTTAGACAATATCTTGATTATGCAAACTCTAATTGATAAATATGTTCAGACTAGGGGAGGTATCTTGTATGCAGCATTTATCGACTATTCCACAGCATTTGACGGAGTGGATAGGGGTATACTGTGGAAGAAACTTCAAGATCTAGGGGTTCCACCTGGTCTCCTACAATTGGTAATTGCCCTACACTCATCCCCCTGGTGTAAGATTTTAATGGGTGGAGAACAGGGACTGTCCTCAAAGGTTTTAACAAAAAATTTCCTGAAACAAGGTTGCCTACTGGCCCCACTGCTTCTCTCTCTTTATATTCATGACCTACCCATAAGTCTCAGGAACTCCTCCGGCAATGGCCCTGCGGTGGGGGCGGGCAAATTGTGTGCTTAATGTACGTGGATGATTTAGTTGTGTATGACCTTACCCCAAAAGGCCTAAATCATCGCTTGGCCACCCTAAAAATCTACTCAGATAGACACTACCTGAAAATTAATACAGCAAAGTCTCAGGTGATTTGCTTCTCTGGGAAGATAATTAGAAGGAAAGTTTTGTATCCTTGGGCTATGGGTCAACACAAGCTGGAACAGCAAGTTTCTTACCAGTTTCTGGGTAAGATCTTTTCGGCTTCAACAAAAGATCATGATCACATTCACTATAATACTAATAAGGCTCTTTCACTTGCCCAAGGCCTGTCTTACTTCTATAAGGCAAATGGTAAACGTCATTTCTTACACTTACTATCGGCCTATGAGGTCAAGATCCCAGCGACTCTTTTATACGCAATAGAGTGTATTGATATCACCAAATGGGATTTTTTGGACAAGACAGAAGGCCGCATTCTGAGACACATGGTTTCTTATAATCACGAAGTCACAGGGGCTGCATTACGTCTTGAATTTGGCATAAGGAATATCTTTGTGCAAGGCCTTGTGGCAGTGAAAAGAATGGCGCATAACCTCATGCATAGTGAGGAAAGTACATTGAGAAACCTGGCCTACAGTGAGATCTTTAACAATCTGAGGGAAAAATCTGATTTTTTTAGAAACTGCATCCAAGCTATTCGGCTCTTAGAGCTGGACTTGGACCTTTGTCCTTCAATTCCCTATGCATCGCTAAAAAAAACTATGAAGGAAGTGTCATGGTCCAAAGGCTTCTGCTGGACATGGATGTGTGTCGCCAAAGAAGAGGTTTAGAGAAGTTAACTAACTCCGTAACTATGAAAATGGTGCAACCCTATTTGACCTGGAATTTAAATCATGGGGTGAGGCGACTGTGTCTCCTGTTTAGACTTAATAGATTGCCACTGAGAGATCTTACCTCTAGGTGGGACGGTTCGTCTAGCATTTGTGATCTGTGTCAAGGTGGGGTACAATCTCTCTCACATGTTCTGTTTGTCTGTCCGGCTCTAGCCGCTCCAAGGAAACTTTGGTTGAAAACCCTCTTCTTGCAGCTTAATATTAGATCCCACAGAGATTTTTTTAGATATTTTGAATTTCTGAGTTTAAAAAAAAAAAAAAAATGTACTATTTTATCACGTATTTATAGGATCTCACCCTTTTAAGAAATGTGTATTATCTTATGTTGGATTTTTATGATGTTGTATCATCACTCATTGGAGTTCCGAAACATGATAATAAATTGAATTGAACTGAATTGTTGTTGCATTAAATGGACAGCAGCAGAGCTGAGAAGTGCCGGTGTTCTCACATTAAATGTATTGCAGCAGAGCTGAGAAGTGCTGGTGCTCTCACATTAAATGTATTGCAGCAGAGCTGAGAAGTGCCGGTGTTCTCACATTAAATGTATTGCAGCAGAGCTGAGAAGTGCTGGTGCTCTCCCATTAAATGTACTGCAGCAGAGCTGAGAAGTGCCGGTGCTCTCCCATTAAATGTATTGCAGCAGAGCTGAGAAATGCCGGTACTCTCACATTAAATGCAGAGCTGAGAAGTGCCAGTGCTCTCCCATTAAATGCAGAGCTGAGAAGTGCCAGTGCTCTCCCATTAAATGCAGAGCTGAGAAGTGCTGGTGTTCTCCCATTAAATGTATTGCAGCAGAGCTGAGAAGTGCCAGTGCTCTCCCATTAAATGCAGAGCTGAGAAGTGCCAGTGCTCTCCCATTAAATGCAGAGCTGAGAAGTGCTGGTGTTCTCCCATTAAATGTATTGCAGCAGAGCTGAGAAATGCCGGTGCTCTCACATTAAATGTACTGCAGCAGTGCTGAGAAGTGCCGGTGTTCTCACATTAAATGTATTGCGGCAGAGCTGAGAAGTGCTGGTGCTCTCCCATTAAATGTACTGCAGCAGAGCTGAGAAGTGCCGGTGCTCTCCCATTAAATGTACTGCAGCAGTGCTGAGAAGTGCCGGTGCTCTCCCATTAAATGTACTGCAGCAGTGCTGAGAAGTGCCGGTGTTCTCCCATTAAATGTATTGCAGCAGTGCTGAGAAGTGCCGGTGCTCTCCCATTAAATGTACTTCAGCAGTGCTGAGAAGTGCTGGTGCTTTCCCATTAAATGTACTGCAGCAGAGCTGAGAAGTGCCGGTGCTCTCCCATTAAATGTACTGCAGCAGTGCTGAGAAGTGCCGGTGTTCTCCCATTAAATGTATTGCAGCAGAGCTGAGAAGTGCCGGTGTTCTCCCATTAAATGTATTGCAGCAGAGCTGAGAAGTGCCGGTGTTCTCACATTAAATGTATTGCAGCAGAGCTGAGAAGTGCCGGTGCTCTCACATTAAATGTATTGCAGCAGAGCTGAGAAGTGCTGGTGCTCTCCCATTAAATGTATTGCAGCAGAGCTGAGAAGTGCCGGTGCTCTCCCATTAAATGTATTGCAGCAGAGCTGAGAAGTGGTAGAGTGGTACCTCCACTCTAGAGGGAGTTCCCTGATGATTTGCAAAGCCTGGAGGTCCTCTGGGGTTTTTGTAGAGTTGTCCAGTTGTCCAGCAGCTCTTCAGCAGCCATATTTGGGTCCTGGGTGCAGCAGGCAGGGTTTGGCACCTTTTCTTTGATGCAGCAGGTCCACAGTTCTCGTGCTTCAGATCTTCTTGGTGCTGGTCTTCTTTCGTTTATCAAATCTGATTTCCTGGGCTAGGGATGCCCACAAATACTGTATTTAGTGGGCATTTTAGGGGGAACCTGGTAGTGACCAATGGGTTGTCTACATTCCAGTTGGCAGAGGTCACATCCCTACACCTGATTGGCTATTTTTCTTCCATCCAAGTTGGAGGAAAATGAAATGGAGTGTCCACCTCGCAGGCAACACCTTAGGGGTGGTGCATACCAGGTGGGGCCACTCCTACGATCCTTTGTGTGGTTTCCTGCTGTTCTCCCACCAAAAGTGGGGGTTTGCTATGGGGCGGCCATCTGCTAGCAGCAGGGCTGGGGGTCGAGTTTCAAAGGCGGTGAGTCCTTTGAAGCTTGCTACCAGGGCAGTGCACATTCCTGTGGGAGAGGGTGTTAGCACCTCCATCAAGGAAGGGCTTTATCTGCAAGCCAGAGAGAAGAATCTCTCACCCCAAAGTCGTAGATTGGCTGTCTGGATGTGGCAGACTGGTTAGAACCAGTCAGCAACCATTCCAGGGTAGTTAGCTTGTGCAGGGGGCACCTGTAAGTTGACACCTGGGTACATTTTGGAATAAGTCCAATACTGGTACCAGCGTGGATTTATCATTCTGAGTTTTTTTATACCAAACAACCCAGGGTTCAGAGTGGCCATTATGTAGCTGTGAAACTCGTTTTGACCAGTGTCCAGCACATGTATTAAAATGGCTGCTCTGCCTACCCACTATGCCCAAGATTTGGCAGGGAAATAGTAGGGGCATATTGCTCATACATCTGTGCCCTCACATATAATATAGTGCATCCTGCTTTGGGGCTGGAAGGCCTGTCAGAGTGGTGAATTACCTATATTGTATGCAGTGTGTAGTGTGCAGGGCACACAGAGAGTGTGCCATGTCGAGTTTACATTTTAGGTTTGCATCAGGGCCCTCAGTCTGCAATGGCAGTGCTGGGTGCACTTGAATGTATGGCCCTAGAGGGTGGCATAATCAGTGTTGCTGCTCTCAAGGGCCTACTCTTTATACCTCCTGCCCTGGGCACCTAAGTACCATTTACTAGGGACTTCTAGTGGTAGTTAAAGGTGTTTCCAATTGTGCCAATGCATCACAACAGTTTTGGGGAAAGATCTCTGGCTGAGGGAACCTGGTTAGCAGAACCCCTGGGCACGACAATTTCAAAGCTACATTATATGTCAATCAGAAAGTGGGGGCTAACCGAGTCAAAAAGACGTCTTTTCTCACACTAGGCCTGGTATTTTATACTGGAAGGGTACCCTTGCAGTTCACAACCTATCATTAGCTATGCTGGTACAAAGGTTTGCATGGCGCTAGGTGGCCGCATTGGGCACCAGTTCTATGGCGAAGAGCTGGCATGCGTGGCCTATCTTAGTAAATATGGTGTGGTCTTGCCCTCCCCCTCTCACCCAAAGCTGCACAACATTATATAGTAGTCAATCGAATATTAAGTGCCTAAAACCCGCCCCTGCGCCGGTATTTTATGTATCTTTATTACTAAAGGGGTCTTATGGCGTGAAATATGCAAACAAGGGCCTTTGACAGAAGCTGATGGAAATTAATGTGACTGTTCTTATTTTTCTACTAAGATGGATCTCATCAAAGTTATCTTTCCTTGCAGCTGCATGGAGAGTATGTGCACTAGACAAGCAGAGTGTTTCCTTCTCTTTGCTTTTAACTTGAATGGCGCCAGGAGACATGAGGTTCTTAATACATGATGATTAAGCAGACGTCTGTGTGCATTGTCTTTCAAACAGCTGCTCTGCTTTTCTAGGCCCAACACCTACATATGAAGTCACATATTACATGTTTTCATGTTCACATGTAATCAGGTCTGTCTTGCTTGTAACTACCATTATTGTCATTTGAAAGCCCTGCCACACGTCATAAATATGTGCTGCTGTTATTTAATAGAGACATTTGTTTTGATATTATTTGTACACTTGTTTTCTGCATGTGTTTATGTGTCTATAAATGCTTGGCTCGGATGAATGCACGGTGTGGAGGTCTCTAGCATATTCTTAGCATGGGAGCATCAATGTGAGCTATGTATGCCTGGCTCGGATGAATGCACGGTGTGGAGGTCTCTAGCATAGTCTTACATGGGAGCATCAATGTGAGCTATGTATGCCTGGCTCGGATGAATGCACGGTGTGGAGGTCTCTAGCATAGTCTTACATGGGAGCATCAATGTGAGCTATGTATGCCTGGCTCGGATGAATGCACGGTGTGGAGGTCTCTAGCATATTCTTAGCATGGGAGCATCAATGTACGTTGTGTATGCACCGTGCGCCGCCTCTCATCAGTGCACAGTACAGAGGTCTCAGATATGTGCACAGATTACGGGCATCGGATATAGTCGAAGTATGGAGGCTCCCGTGCATATCCAGGACACCTGCCTCTTGGGTATGGCTAGTAATCAAATATCTGCTAAATGATGATGATGATGATAATAATAATAATAATAATAATAATAATAATAATAATAATAATAATAATAATAATAATAATAATTATTATTATTATGAATATTATTATTATTATTATTATTATTATTATTATTGTAGTGCTACTACTACTACTAATAATAATTAGTAGTAACAATACTAATAATGATAAAGAATATGTTACTTTTTATGGTGCTTCACACAGTATTTTTGAAGTCTCTAAGTGCTCTAAATAAGAGGTGTTACTATTGCCCATTTTAAGGGTACATCATTTAATGACCTCGGAAGGATGACATTTTTAGTTTTCCCTGCCATGATTCAGACTTCAGACTTCGTACTTGCAGATCACAGTAGATGTCAGGGATGACTTTTAAGTTAAAGAGCTAGTTTTAATTGCTGTCTTCTCAATATACATCCACTCTTTGAGGCATTTAGGGCATAAGTTAATCAGAGGTCTTCACAGCAAATATCAGACATTTGCTTTATATATTGTGCATATGAGAGGCCTGTGTACTATGGAAAGGACAGAGGCTAAGCACACTTTGCATATATCAGACATCTTCGGAATACACTGCGCATATATCAGACAACTTCTGAATACGCTGTGCATATATCGGACACCTTCTGAAAAAACTGTGCATATATCAGACACCTTCTGAATACACTATGCATACATCAGACACCTTTGGAATACACTGTGCATATATCAGACAGCTTCTGAATACACGGTGCATATATCAGACACCCTCGGAATACACGGTGCATATATCAGACACCTTCGGAATACACTGTGCAAATATGAGACACCTTCTGAAGACACTGTGCATATATCAGACACCTTCAGAATAAACTGTGCATATATCAGACACCTTCGGAAGACACTGTGCATATATCAGGCACCCTCAGAATACATTGTGTATATATCAGACACCTTCGGAACACACTGCGCATATATCAGACACCTTCGGAAGACACTGTGCATATATCAGGCACCCTCAGAATACACTGTGTATATATCAGACACCTTCGGAATACACTGTGCCTATATCAGACACCTTCGGAATACACTTTGCACATATCAGACACCTTCGGAATACACTGTGCATATATCAGACACCTTCGGAATACACTTTGCACATATCAGACACCTTCGGAACACACGGTGCATATATCAGACACCTTCGGAATACACTTTGCATATATCAGACACCCTCAGAATGCACTGTGTATATATCAGACACCTTCGGAACACACTGCACATATATCAGACGCCTTCGGAATACACTGTGCATATCAGACACTCTCAGAATACACTGTGTATATATCAGACACCTTCGGAACACACTGCGCATATATCAGACATCTTCTGAATACACTTTGCACATATCAGACACCTTCGGAACACACGGTGCATATATCAGACACCTTCGGAATACACTGTGCATATATCAGACACCCTCAGAATGCACTGTGTATATATCAGACACCTTCGGAACACACGGTGCATATATCAGACACCTTCGGAATACACTGTGCATATATCAGACACTCTCAGAATACACTGTGTATATATCAGACACCTTCGGAATACACTGCGCATATATCAGACACCTTCGGAACACACTGCGCCTATATCAGACACCTTTGAAATACACTGCGCATATATCAGACACCTTCGGAATACACTGTGTATAATTCAGACACCTTCGGAACACACTGCGCATATATCAGACACCTTCGGAACACACTACGCCTATATCAGACGCCTTCGGAATACACTGTGTATATATCAGACACCTTCGGAACACACTGCGCATATATCAGACACCTTCGGAACACAGTGCGCCTATATCAGACGCCTTCGGAATACACTGTGTATATATCAGACACCTTCGGAACACACTGCGCATATATCAGACACCTTCGGAACACACTGCGCCTATATCAGACACCTTTGAAATACACTGCGCATATATCAGACACCTTCGGAATACACTGTGTATATATCAGACACCTTCGGAATACACTGCGTATATATCAGACACCTTCGGAACACACTGCGCATATATCAGACACCTTCGGAATACACTGCGTATATATCAGACACCTTCGGAATACACTGTGTATATATCAGACACCTTCGGAACACACTGCGCCTATATCAGACACCTTCGGAATACACTGTGTATATATCAGACACCTTCGGAATACACTGCGCATATATCAGACACCTTCGGAATACACTGTGTATATATCAGACACCTTCGGAACACACTGCGCCTATATCAGACACCTTCGGAATACACTGTGTATATATCAGACACCTTCGGAACACACTGCGCCTATATCAGACACCTTCGGAATACACTGTGTATATATCAGACACCTTCGGAACACACTGCGCATATATCAGACACCTTCGGAATACACTGTGTATATATCAGACACCTTCGGAATACACTGTGTATATATCAGACACCTTCGGAATACACTGCGCATGTATAAAAGAAGTGTATACTCTGCATAGGAGAGAGGTAGCACATTCTTGCGTACATTTGAGGCATGCGTACAGTTCATATGCCTTTGATATGTCAGCTTTTGAGTGATTAAGAGTGAGAACTGTATATACCAACTGAATCACGCCTGGATGAGGGATAACAAGGAGTGTGAGTAATACATAGTTTTGTTTGGTATTTAATACAATCAGCGCTGGTGGCGCCCCCAGTGACCACCTCCACACGGATTCCCTCACTACCTACCACCCTTCATAAGGGCCCCTCAAGTCTCCACAGCCACTCTCAGATGCATTTAGTTTCTTATATAGCGCCACATATGCCAGTGTAGGGTGTCAGGGCACTTTACATCACACACAAATTACACGGAGACAATCAGTCATATGTAAGTCAGTGTATAGGAAATGTTGCAATAAGACAGAGGACTGCAAGGTGTAGGAGTCACGTCATCCATACTGGTGGGCAGTATAGTTAAAGCGCTTGGTCTGGAGAAGCAGAACTCAGAAATTAAACTGGAAGAAAATGGTTGGGAGTTCCCTTTAATGATAAGAACGGATTTCTACCCAAATGAACCCTTTTTGCAACTTTAGGCTAATTCAAGGGGGGGTGGAGTCAGAACTCTGCAGTTTGCATGCGGCCCATTTGCTGTCAGTTACTCACTGTTCTACATTAGGATTTTAACTTAGAAACTGCAAGTAACAAAGGATCTCTGAGAAAAGCAGTAACTCACTGACCTACCTGCGTCCTGTGCGCCTTGTGGTCCGCATGGTGCACGTCCTCTGCAGCAGGCGCATTGACCCTCTGCGCTACCTTAGGATGAGTCCAATCTCCCACAAGGCAAAACTCATCTCTTCCAGGAAGAACATTAATCATCGGAGTTATCGTGACATATTTATTCTTGCCTGAAAAATAATGGAGGCAAGGAACAGGAGCAGGTGCTTTTAAAGCCATAACTTACATATAATTATAAAGCGGGCGCCCCCACCCGGTGCGGATGCACCGTTCGCACCGCCCTAGAGCCGTCACTAATGCAGAGATAGCTCCAAAGAGAAGAAGAGGTTTTTGCAGAGAGCCTCTTTATGTAGTAGGCAAGCCTCAAAAATACGTTCTGATCTGAGAATTATATTTTGTTTGGGGTCAAGATCAGAGACCCGGATTTTGTGCAGGAGCATAGAAGCTGGATGTTGCAGACTGGGGTTTACCAGGTAGAGCTCTCATTTTCATAATTTACATTACCTGTTGCATAGATTTCCTATTTACGCCCGAGGAAGTAAAATGCTTCCTCCCAGAATCCGAGAACTGCTGGTCAGGGATGGACTCGAGATCACCTCTGTCTCTGCAGTAAACATGCATTGCCTGTGAACACCTGATCCCAGGCAGTGAACTGTTCTCAAACACATCCCTGCGTTTAGAAGTGTTTGTTGGTCGGTATATATGTCTTTTTAGATGTTTTGTCATAGTGCTATATATATGTTTAGTTTCTGTAATATAGTGGGGGAATTGTATATCAGCTCTTTATTAAAATGTTATGATATCATAATTATATACTTTGTGGAAATAAAACATTGATGTGTTGATCAATTGTGATTTCGCTTCCACATTGAATAGGTTTATGAAATATATAGGAGACATATGTGTATTTCTACCTATAGAAGCAGCGACCCCTTTATCCAACCAGCATTCTTTGTGACCCTTCTGTGTACCGCTTTCATGTGGTTCTCATCACTGGGGGGCCATGCCCCCCAAACCCAGGCACCTGGCTACTGCCCTAGTGCAGCAGTGCGGGTACTCACCACCGCACAGCACCGGCTCATTTAAAGCACCGTTTGTAAACAGTTTTGAATGTTTTGAATATAAACTACTGGGGGCATATGAAAGTGGCATATCGGTCCCTGTGCATCACTTTTCCTGCTCCCCCCCTTATAGGCACCATCGTTGTGCTGTATGTACAGTACCGTGCACTGTGGCGCACAATATCACAATAGCGTCAAAGTTTGTTGCACTGTTGTGGCGCTTTGCTGCACAAAACTGTTGACGCTAGTCTAGCAGAGCACGGGGAGGCCCGCAGGAGATTATGGGAGCATCATCAACACCTCCTGGAGCAGGCATTAAAAATGACCCCAAAAATGGCGCAGTGAAGTGGTGTAAATTTGACTACGCCATTTTTTTTGGGCTCCCTATGTGGGAACGCCCTCCTTACATACATTATGCCTGGCGCAGGCATAATGTGGCGCAAGGGTTTACAAAGTGGCGCAATGCTAAGGGGCTTGAAAATTGCCTCCTTAACACCACATTAGAGTAAACAAAATAACGCTAGTGAGGCGTCAGGAGGCACAAGGAGCTTGTAAATCTGCCCCCCCGGTTCTTAGCATCACCCAGAACATTGGAGAGGCACCAGCTCTATGATCGTATTAAAGAACAGGCAGTGGGTGCAGAGTTAATAGGTACAATTTCCATTTTGATGGTACTCATTGGTGCTCTGAGAGGATAAAAGGCGAACCCAGCCTCACTGGATTCACTATCGTGCCCCCCAGATGCCAGCAGTGATCAAGAGCGTGCATCTACCTGGGGAGGCAAACAACATGGGTCAAGGGGGTAAGTGCTCACCGCTAGCACATGCTGTGACGTGCAGTCAGCAATCTGCAGCTCCAGGAAGGCCCAATCCAGGCACCTGTTCTCGCGTGCGTATTTACAAGCCCCTAAAGCCACACTGCGCTGCTTAGCATCATTTTTTGCTGCTAAGGCGGCGTTAAGGAGGCCTTTCTCCCTTGCCGTACTTACAAAGTGGCGCAATGCTTTGTACCTTTGAGCCACATCATGCCTTCGCCATGCAAAATATATGCAAAGGGGACGTTAACACGCAGGGAGGCCTGAAAAAATGGTGTAGTAAAATTTACTACATTTCACTGCACCATTTTTTCCATCATTTTTAACTCCTGGGGGTTGGGAAGGTGGGGTAAAGAGGGAAGACGGGAGTGAGGGAAAGAACAGAGTGAAACAGGAGAGAGGAAAATGGGGACAGAAAGAGATCAGAGGAGAAGAGGAGAGAAGAATCGGGGGTGCAGATGGATTACTGGTTGAATGCTCACTCACCCGTATGCAAAAAAACAGAGTCTGCACAGAATAATTCCAGAGAATTTTCCAAACAGTGAATCATCTTTCTGGCCTGAGCAGCAGTACGGCCTTCTGTCCGACCAATCCCATCGCAATAATCTGGCAAGGTTCTCTCTAAGGTTGATTGAATCTTTCAAGCTTTTACCGGTCCAGACGGCCCCCCCAGTTCCTGTGCAGCCATGAGATCTCTGCTAGAATACCCAATGTTTTCAACATTTGTTCTTTGTTTACAGCACCCAAGGTTGTGAATCTTAATCAGTCAATTAAATGGGGCGCATGCGCCCCTCTGACCTTTACATGCGCCCCCAAGGTCAAATTATCTTGAATCAGCACTAACATTGCCAAGAAGTTAACTAAAGAAACAGGCCTTTATGTAGAGGTTAACTGAGGTTAAAGGAAAGAAGTAACCAGGCTATCCTGCCATGTTTAACTTCAGAAATACCTTTATTTTTAAGGATCTCTTGCATCAAAAATGTGAAAATATGATCAAATCTACTCAAAATTCAGAAAGTTTATTTCATTAACATATATTCCGTTTTACCTTCATAAGTCACATTTTATCAGTGCTATTTTTTTAAGCGATAGTTTTCAAACATTAATTTACATTCATTTTTTCCCCACCCTAACAACAGTGTCAATAGTGAGCTAAGATGCAGGTCTCTTGTTAAGTGCACTCTTTGGGCTGGGTTCCTCTTATACACAAACATTATAGCTTATTAAATCAAACACAGGAGAAGGTTTTGCACATCTTGAAGTCAGGTATGTCGACATCCTTTTATACATGATAAAGAAGAAAAAAGGGAAAGTGGAACAAAACAATTCTCTAGGATCACACAATTTGGTAAAGTAGGGCAGCTGGGATTCATTCCAGGCGTTCCGGTTTCACATTGTGCAATTCAGCAGCTGTATATGTTTCCCTTCCAGAACACCCACCTTACTGGCAGCACCCCCCGGAACGTTCTCCTCCTGAGTGCCACACTGCTGGCATTAATGCGGCCCTCGGTCACATCACAGACAAAACATTTTGGACCCCGGGAAAATATTTGTGAGTACCCATGTGTTAGAGTGAAAGTTCCCTCCAACCTGGAAAAAAGCATCAATTCTCCCTCTGATTAAAAAAACGACCATGGATCTCCAAGACCTCAGAAGTTATCGTCCTATCACGTGTCTTCCTTTCCCAGCCAACATCCTGGAAAAGGCAATCAATCAAGAGATTTTGCCCTTCATTGACTCTAATCACATCTTAGATTTCTCTCAACATGGCTTTCGGGCAAACCATAGTACAGAGTCAGCCCTCATGGTTGTCTCAGAAGAAATAAGAAGGGTTGTTGATCAAGGTGGGAAGGTCGATCAAGGTGGGAAGGCGGCCTTGATTTTGTTAGTTCCATTGGCCGCCTTCGACGCAGTCAACCACTCTCTTCTTAGAAGCCGATTGGAGGCCATTGGGTTCAGAGACTCTGCTGTTTCGCTCTTGGCTTCATTTTTGCAGGTAGTGGCTCTTGGGGGGCTTATGTGGGAGCTTACTTCTGTCCTTCTCTCTTCCGGGTGGAGTACCACGGGGCTCCTCTGTTAGTCCGACCCTGTTTAATGTCTATGTCACCCCTTTGGCCGAGCTTATTAGAAGTTTTGGCTTCTTTGCCATCTCTTACAGATGACACAGAAATAGTGGTATCTCTAGTGACCAATGAAGAGGAAACTGCTAAAACTTTCAGGAAATGTATGGCACAGGTTGTGCGCTGGATGGAAAGGAATTGTCTGAAATTAAACTCAGACAAAACTGAGGTTCTATTTTTTGGCAATAATATCTCCTTCTGGAATGCTACATGGTGGCCAGCATGCCTAGGTTCTCTTCAAACTCTAGTAAAAAAAGGTTGAAAATCTGGACGTCTTTTTTGATCGCGATCTATCCTTCTCAGAGCAAGTTAGTCAAACCACATCAGCATGTTTTTACCATCTTAGAAACCCCAAGAAAGATCTTCCCTTTCATTCCTCCAGCTCTCCAGAAGACGGTTATCCTAGCATTGATCACTTCAACAATTGATTACTGCAATGCCCTACTTTTAGGTTCTCAACAACGCCCAATGCGTAAACTTCAGATCTTGCAGAATGCGGCCACAAGGCAGCTTTTGATGGACCCAGATGTGGGTCAGTCTCACCGTCCCTTTGGAGCCTGCATTGGCTCCCGGGTCAGGAAAGGATCAAATTGGAGGCCCCTTGTGTTGTCTACAAAGCGCTCCATCAGACTGGACCTGATTATTTCCAAAGGATCTTTAAGTGGAACATATGTGGACGTACCCTTAGGAGTGGCTCGGCCAATCTCACAGCTGTCCCTAAAATTATAAAGGGCAGGTGGGGCGGCAGGCGTTTCATCTGCTGCACTTCCACTCTGTTGAACTCTGCACCATTGTTGCTACACTACAAACCCAACCTGAAGCTTCCAGGAAGAGGTTGAAGGCCTGGCTTTTTTCTCAGGCTTCTAAGTAAGATCTTTCATTCTGTTCTCTCTGTTTGCCTACCTTCAGTTAGCTGTCATCATTATCTTTGCCGTTGTTAGACATACTAGCGCCAAGACGCTCTTTGGGTAATCGAGCGCTTTATAAAACGTTTACTTACTTACTCACTGTCCGGCTGGGCTGGGCTCGGTGGAGACCACTTTTCAGTTCAGATCCAGGCTGGTTGGTGTGACTGGCATGCTAGAGTTGGACTGGCATTTGGGTAGGTGGGCGGGGCAAAATTAGAGTGTTTGCGAGCTCTTAGCCAATGCCAGGGCTTAATTTGTAATAGAAAGAGTGCTGGTGCCCAAAGCTCTGCTCAGAAGGCCCTGGTCAGTGCCATTAAAGGTTATAAACGCAGTGGCAAGGCTGCTTAGTCGAGAAATCTACCCCAGGCCCCTTTTTCCCACTACCAGACACTCCCTGCACCTCTATCTCACTCTGGCAGGTTCCAGCTTTCTCCCCTATGACAGGTTTTCCGTCTTTCTCCTACGCCCTTTTTCCACTTCTGTTCCTTCCCCTCTCTTGCTCTCAGTAGATGTCTAATTTTCGGAAAATAAGTGCTGTCTCCAAAAATGAGTGCTGGCCCCCTCCGGCTCAAATTAAGCACTGCAGTTTTGGAGGATCCAGCTGCTGTGCTGCATGTCCCCACCCTCCCAGCCCACGCCGCCCCCCTCACTACACAAAAGAAAGCCCCACCTTGGTACCTTCACCCTACCGGAAGTAACGAGTTTAAATTCCGTCACAACTTCACCCTCCCGCCCCTTCTTTCGTCATGAACGGATGTCCCTGCGTCATTGAAGGCCCGTGCTTCTTTACCCCTTTCAAATGCCCTTAGTGGACCCCTTGTTTCTGGTGCCATCCTTGGTGTTCCCTGAGCTGGTACCAGAGGGTCCCCGGTGTTCAGAATGTGCCCCTTGTTAAGAAGACATGCTGGTACCAGTGGCTTAACAAAACTTGAGGAGGGTGGTTGCAAAGTACCTGGAGGGGGCCCATCTCCCCTGGACGCAGTCAGGGGCTGCCGCCTGTGCACAGTGTTCTATCCTGAGGGCCCCCCAGGAGATCGCGCCCCCGCATCGCGGGGGCTGCGGAGGCCTGTGTTAGGCAGCTGGCTGGTACAATTAACTTCAAATATTCTGCTGTTCCATTTAAAAATGAATCCGACCGGGCTCTCTTGTAGTGCCTCGGTCTGTATTCTTTGTGATCAGAAACGTCGACACAAAATACGTATTACCTGGGTTAAAGTTTTCTTTGTGCTAAATTAAAGGGCCGATTTAAAGAAAAAACATGAGAATTTCATCTGCATATTGACTGAAACATCAGAACGCATTTCGAACCTCAGGGGTTGGCATGCTAGGCGCTATGGCACAGGGAGAAATACCGAGGCCTTAACTACTCATCAACAAAAACATGGGAATTTAATCTGCATATTGACTGAAACATCGAAACGCAGCTTGAACCTGGGGGATGGCACGTTAGGCGCTATGGGATAGGGAGAGATGCTGCCAGGCCTTAACTAGTTATCAACAAGAAAACGAGAGTTTTGACAAACTTCAGTCCTTTGCTCCCAAGTTGCCACGGTGGACGTTGCTGTTGGCATCCCCAGCCTCATCCTAATGGCTGGGCTTTTTGCGAAGAGCTGGCATGCAGGGTGGCAGTGTACATAGCGCCTTGAAGAGATTAATGCACGTACCTGCTGCTATCAGGTATGGCGGTCTCTGTGTGTCGTGAAAGGGCTTACTTTAATAAGCAAATGCAAAACATATGCCTTCCCAGTCTCTTTTGCATTCTAACGAATGTTCTTCAACATTTCAATAGACACTGTGACTAAAATATTCATTATAAAATGTATGCAGGCCCCGCCTTCTTCCACCGTGACGTCATTTGGAGGCTGGGGGCTTCCAACGTTAAACTGCAGTATAGCAAGAGGTTACATTTTAAAGACAGAATGAGTGTGCACCTCCCCCCCCCCCCCTTCAGTGCAGAGAAGGGCCTGGGTGAGCAGTCAGAGGAGACTCAGTGGCGTAGCTTCCGTTGGTGCAGCAGGTGCAGTGGCACCTGGGCTTAGAGGCCTGAAGGGGGGCACTAACCCTGAACCCTGGTTATTGCTGTACTTCAGACAGCGACCAGAGGGGGATTTCCTTCCATGCGCTACGGCGCATGACACACTGGCTGCCCTACTATGAAAATACTGCTTTAGTGCCCGGGCACCAGGTCAACAAGCCCTGTGTCAGGCACTGCGCCAGCTTAACAAGTCCTGTGCCAGGCACTGCGCCAGGTTAACAAGTCCTGTGCCAGGCACTGCACCAGCTCAACAAGTCCTGTGCCAGGCACTGCGCCAGGTTAACAAGCCCTGTGTCAGGCACTGCGCCAGCTTAACAAGTCCTGTGCCAGTCACTGCGCCAGGTTAACAAGTCCTGTGCCAGGCACAGCACCAGCTCAACAAGTCATGTGCCAGAACCTGCGCAATACACTACACCAGGTTAACAAGTCGTGTGCCAGGCACTACATCCGGTTGATAAATCCTGTGCCAGGAACTGCACCAGTTTAACAAGTTATGCGCAAGGCACTGCACCAGATTATTACGTTTTGTGCAAGGCACTGCACTAGGTTACAAGGTCTTGTGCCAGGCACTGCACCAGGTTAGCAAGTCCTGTGCCAAACACTGTAGTAGATTAACAAATCCTGAGCCAGATAGTGTGCCAGTTTATCACGTCATGTGCCTGGCACTGCACCAGGTTAACAAGTCCTTTGCTAGGCACTGCACCAGGTTAACAAGTCCTGTATCAGACACTTTCCCAGGCACTATACAGGTTAACACGTCCTCTGCCTAGTACTATACCAGGTTAGCAAGTCTTGTGCTAGGCACTGCGCCAGGTTAACAACTCATGTGCCAGGCACTGCACTAGATTAATAAATCCTGTGCCAGGTACTGTACCCGATTTACAGGTCTTGTGCCAGGCACTGCGCCAGGTTAGCAAGTCCTGTACCAGGCACAGCGCCAAGTTAAAAGGTCCTGTGTCAGGTACAATGCCAGGTTAACAAATTCTTTGGAAGGCACCGCACATCTTCAGAATGACCTTTTGAACCTGGGGTATATTAATGGTCCCCGCCTTCCAAGTAACTACAGCTCACAATGTTTTTGATTTACTGTTGTCTTTGTGTGGTACAAATACAGGTCTGTATGTTTATGTCTCACTGCATCCACCTCACATGGCAATTTTTTCAATGTATTCTTTCTCCTTTTTCACTTAGGACCAAAGTCATTCATTTAGTAAAAAAGAGCGACCTCTTGGTTTTGCCAATGCATGTTTTCATCAACGCTGTAGAATTCGAGCTAAATGCCTCTCCCCATTGGTTTCGAACTTAGGGCCTCATTTAGATCCCGGCGGAGGGCAATACTCTGTCACAAATGTGACGGATATCCGTCCGCGTATTACGATCCCACTACATCCCATTACATCCTTTAGGGATCGTAATACGGCGGTAAGGGATCGTAATACGGCGGTCTGTCACGGCGGACACCAAGACCTAAATCAAACACTAAGGGGCTCATTCCGACCCCACCCAAAGACCGCACCGCGGTCAAATGACCGCGGGGGTCATTTTAACTTTCCCGCTGGGCCGGCGGGCGATCTCCAGAAGATCGCCCGCCGGCCCAGCGGGAAAGCCCCTGCAATGAGGAAGCCGGCTCCGAACGGATTTGCAGGGGTGCGACGGGTGCAGTAGCACCCGTCGCGATTTTCCCTGTCTGCTAAGCAGACAGTGAAAATCTTTGTGGGGCCCTGTTAGGGGGCCCCTGCACTGCCCATGCCGTTGGCATGGGCAGTGCAGGGGCCCTCAGGGGCCCCACGACACCCGTTCCCGCCATCCTGTTCCTGGCGGGTTTTACCGCCAGGAACAGGCTGGCGGGAAGGGGGTCGGAATCCGCCGCTATGGAGGATTCCCTGGGCCAGGGGAAATCCGGCGGGAAACCGCCGGATCCCCTTTTCTGACCGCGGCTTTACCTGTTGGCGGTGCTTCCGTTGCCCTCCACCCTGGCGGTGTGAAACCGCCAGGGTCGGAATGAGGGCCTAAATCTATTTCAAATTAAAAGTTTGGAACTTTCAATCTAGGATTCATGAACACGCCTTACCATTGCTTAAACCTACGCAGCAAATAACCAATTGAAACAATGTCAGAAAAATTCCATCACACAGAAGAAACAACGGGTCTTATTTATGGCACCTGCAAAGCAACAGAAGGTAGAGGTAGGCAGAGAGGCGAAACAATATAGAATGTATCCCAGAAGCCCCCCCACAGGCCCACTGACGTTGCTACTAGCTGTAGTTTAACGCGCTCCATTTCTAAACTCTTAAGGCCTGGCTTTTACAGGCGGAGGACGTTACTTCTGCTGCCCTGATGGACTAAGCCTCTCATTATGAACACGGCGGGATTTCCCGCCATGTTCAGGCTGGCGCTCTAACCACAGACCGCTAGCTCGTTGAGGACCCCGTCGGCCGAATAAACAATGTTTCCACCCGCTGGCCCAGTGGAATGCTGGGCCTGGACATTGCCGGATCAATGGAGCTGTGCGGCAGGTGCCGCAGCACCCGTTGCGCATATCACTGCCCGTAAATCGGGCAGTGAAATGCGAGACGGGGCTGTGCACTGAGGACCCTGCACTGCCCATGCCAAGTGCATGGGCAGTGCAGGGGCCACAAGGGGGAACCCCATTCCACCAGCCTTTTCCTGGTGGGGGAAACCGCCAGGGAAAGGCTGGTGGGCACAGGTTCTTTATCCAGCAGTGAGATTATCATTGATTTAGGAGTGATTTAATTGTTAGGAGATCTTGACACACTAGGACTTAAGCAAATAGTGTCCGGCCCCACGCACAGGGCAAGGCACTGGTTGGATCTCATTTTCTCGAACACTGTGGAAGAAGCATGCTACACCCCACTTCCTATTACTTGATCGGATCATTATCTGATTACATTTTCCATCTCTCGTAAAAATGCCCTCGAAAATCCTAGGAAAGAGGTCAGCAGACCTCAATATCCCTGGAAAATGGTCACTCCTGCCCTCTTTTTAGAGGCTTTTAAAGCTCCTTCATCATCTATGGATATGAACACTGCTCTGTCTGCCTACCACGATTCCTTAAGCCCTTGATACAATAGCTCCTCCAAAAAATGAATTCCTTTTTCATCTAGGAAGGAAGCTCCATGGTACACAGATACTCAGGACCTGATTACAACTTTGGAGGCGGTGTTAATCCGTCCCAAATGTGACGGATATACCACCAGCTGTATTACGAGTTTCATAGGATATAAAGGACTCGTAATACGGTTGGTGGTAAATCCGTCACTTTACCGTCACTTTTGGGACGGATTAACACCTCCTCCAAAGTTGTAATCAGGCCCTCAGTGTCTGGAAAAAACAATTTCTAAACATCTTGAACGCAGATGGCATCTCCCAAGATCTTGGGAGGACAACGTATAAAACAGGACAAGGTTACGCAACTATTATAACATGATCAAGGTGGCTCGAAAAGTGCACATAACCACCACAAGTACCAATGCAGGAAATTCTACAAAATAAATATATAAAGCATTAAAGAGCTTTAGGAAACCACATGCTTGCACTTCCACCATCGTGCCCGCTCAAGAGCTATATGATGACAGTTGACTTTTTTGAAGCTAAAATTAGTGCAGTCTTTCAAAAATTCCAGACAGTTTAGAACATCTTGAAAATGAACCTGATTTCAGTCATCGTCACCAACATGCCACAGCTGGCCTGAGAGATTTCAAACCTTCTTCTGTGGTCCATGTGCAGGGACTCCTTGCCCATGCCAAACCTGGCTCGACTCAGGACCTGTGCCCTCCTGAGATAACAGCCAGCCTGGCCAGTTCTTTGGCAACAACAGTGAGGGAAGTGTTCAGTCTCTCCCTGGCCACCACAAAAGTCCCTAGTGAATGGAAGTGCACTCATGTATCTCCGCTTCTCAAGAAGCCCTCAGCAGACCCCTATGTTCTTTCTAACTACAGGGCAATTTCGCTACTACCTTTACTAGCAAAAACCCTAGAAAGTTATATTAACAAACAGCTCATGTCCTTTCCTGAAGAGCATAAGATCTTAGACTCTTCCCAGTCAGGCTTTGCTGAGATGCATAGCACTGAGACTGCATTGTTGGAAGTCACTGATAACATCAGGCTCTCTCTAGATCCTGGAACACCGGTCATGCTAATGCTACTGGATCTTTCTGCGCTCTTCGAGAACGGTCTCCCATTCCATTCTAACAAGTAGACTTCATGAAATAGGTCTTCATGGTAGTGTGCTACACTGGCTCAGGGACTTCCTGGAGAACCACATGCAAAATGTCTATCTTTGCTCCTTTAAGTCAAACATATCAACAAGGGAGTACCCCAGGGATCATGCTTGAGCCCAACACTGTTTAATATCGATGTAGCATCACTTGCCCAAATCATGAGGTTGTGCGGGGTGGAGATTGTCCCTTAAGCAGATGACAAGCAACATCTCATCTCTTTTGGCCCTGATCCAGATAAAGTGAAAGACAATTTTTGTGGGCTGCATGAGGGAAATGGCCACTTGGAAGAACAAAAACTGTCTCCAACTAAAGCGCGAGAAAACAGAGATCATGTTATTTGGTAAAGCCAAGGAACTTTATTCTGCCCCATTTCCTAAACAGTTAGTGAAAAATCTTGGAGTGAAAACCAAGTCAGTGTCACATGTAGCACTTGCTTTGCCACAATGAGGCTTTGAAGAAAAGTTTTCCCCTGGCTGCCTGACACCACCAGAAAAACCCTTGCCCAGGCTGTTATAATCAGTCGTCTGGACTGCGGAAACACCTTACTGGTAGCAGCAAATGACATCTTGCTGACCGAGTTGCAAGTAGTACAGAACACAGCTGCTCGGCTGCTTTGCAACCTCCGAGCACGGTCTTCCTCCACCCCTATCCTAAGACTGCACTAGCTACCTATCAGAAAGCAAGTAGTTTTTAAACTTTGTTGACCGACACATAAAGCCCTCCTGTCTATCTTCACCCGCGACTCAGCCATTACCAGCCTTCTAGACAGTTAAGATCCTCATATAAAACACTCCTGCAGACCCCGCGTATTCGCACCTCACGGCCCTACATCATTGGCATTAATTCATTTTTACCTACGTACCTGCCTAGATTTTTAAAGTTTCAAAAAGGTGTTTAGAACATGGTTGTTCTAACCTGTCTTTGCCTGCCCAATCAATGCAGCACCGAGATACTCCTTCAGGAGTGAGTTGAGCTCTATACAAAGCGACTCAAATAAATGATAGGTAGAATGCTTGAATTAACCTCACCACTGATAATTACCAGGCTGCATTACAGCCCATTTCTTGAAACGTTCCTCACTGAAGCCCCTGGCAACGTTAAGAAATGTCTTTTCTTGGAAGAATGACCTGCGACCAATTTACAAAAATACATTAGATCGGTTTAAAAACTTAAAGATCAAGATCATCAAAATATGGGAAGTACTTTTTTAATTAAGATTTTTCAAAGTTTAGAAAATGTCCGGTCATGTACGTAATTAAGTACCATAGGAATCAATGGGCAAAACTTTAAAATTGCATATATGCAATCAGATAACACTCTCTCTAGTGTCACCTTTGTTTCTAGGTCGAGTTTGTCTAAATGTCCTACGGGCCAGCCGGAGAAGTTCAGGTGGTTCCTGGTTTTGGCGGGAGAAATGGTAAAAAGTCTTGAAGCTGGTGCACAGCGGAGATGGGAATCACTTGGAAACACAATGCACAGATGGACTTAAAGGTAAGTCTGGTAGGTCTCCTTGGACTGTAGAGGTTGCAAGGTGTTAGGGAACCATAGAACACAGCCGGTTTGTTGATGCAGGGGCCAGGGAGGCCGGTGCAGTGTAGATAGGTCAGCCAAAAGTTGTATTTGCGTGTCTTTGTGTGTCTTAGGGTCCTTGGAGCCAGGATCAGGTCACTCGGAGGGTAGGCTGCAAGTCAGCAGGGCCACTCTGGGGGGAGGTTCTGGGGTGTCCTGACATCCCTCGGCTGGTGTTTGCTTTTGAGCTTTTGAGAGTCCCTCGTGGACTTTTCTTCTTGGTGTCCGACATTTGGGGTCCAATACCCTGGGTATTGGTATGTCTCCAAACTTGGTACACTGGTAGGCTTTGTTCTTCGAGTCTGTCAAATAGAGTTTCATCAGGCTGCTATTTCCAGTTTGTTGGTCAGTGGCCGGTCAGTGAACTGGACTTCACTGGTTTCTTGCCTGTGGGGTGCAGGGAGTGATGCCTTTACTCACAGGGAGGTTCTTGGGGATTTTCAGAAAGCTGGAGGTTTTCTGGGGTTTCTTAGAGTCCTTCAGTGTCCAGGCGACACCTTAGCGATGATCGTCGAGTCCTGGGTGCAGCATGCAGGGTTTAGCACTGTTTTCCTCTTGCAGCAGGACTTTGTTCTTGTGCCTTGGGTCTTCTTTGTCACTGGTCTTCTTGAGTCTGTATAATCTGATCTGTAGGTCTAGAGATGCCCACCTAATACTGTATTTAGCAGGCATTAGGGGGAGTACCTGGTAGTGGCCAATGGGCCACCTACCTTAGGATGGCTACACCCGCTAAGGGACCACTTCCTGTGGGAAGGGGGCACATCCCTAGCCCTGATAAGCTGTTTTTCTGCCATCCAAGATGGAGGTAAATGAAATGGAGTAGTCACCTCGTCAGCCACACCTGAGAGGTGTTGCAGGCTGGGGATGGCCACTTCTCTTAGCCTTGCTATTTTTCCCACCCAAAGTGGGGGAGAAACCATTGGGGGGCATCTACTGCTATCAGAAAAGGCAGAGGTCAGGTTTCAAAGGCGGTAAAACCTTTGAAGCTGACCACTGGTGAAGAGTGCCTGTATGGGGAGGAGCTGTAACACCTCCACCCAGGAAAGGCTTTGTTTTCTGGCTCCTGAGAGCAAAAGGCTGGCTCCCACCCCAGGAATCCAGGCTCATGTCTGGTGGTGGCAGACTGATTAGGACTAATCAGCAACCATGCCAGGACTGTTAGGTTCTTCATGAGGCACCTCTAGGGTGCCTTCTGGGTACATTTTATGATAAATTCCACACTGGTTTTTATCATTTTGAGCTGTTTGATATCAAACAACCCAGGGTTCAGAGAGGCTTTTGTGTAGCTGGGGAACTCGTAGTGACTAGTGCCCAGCACATGCATTGGCTATGGCTCCTCTGTACATTTACTATGTCTTAAGGGTTTGCAAAGACACAGAAGGGGCATATTTGCTCATGCACACATATGCCCTCCCATGCATTATAGTGCACCCTGCCTTGGGGCTGCAAGGCCTGCTAGAAGGGTGACTTACCTATATATATATACTTAATGTTAGTGGACATGGCACTCAGGGTGAGTGCCATGTCAAATTTTGCAGTTTGGGGGTACACTTTGTCATGCACTTGCAATGGCTGTCTGCATGAGGCTGGTGTGGGGCCACTGAGAGTGGCACAATTGGTGCTGCTGCTCTGGGGGCCCTCTTCAGTACCCATGCCTAAGTCCAGTGGTTCCCAACCTTTAGATTCCTGAGGACCCCCATTACTGGAACCAGGGACCTGCAAGCAATTTGTACGATTTAAATTTTCAAACATTAAAACAGTAATTCACAAAAATACACAAACAAGTACACACCAAACAAACACTCAAATTACTAATGATATAATTAGTTTATATTGAAAAAATATGCAGGAATCAAAAAAGATTTATTGGAAGGTTGGCTCTGAATCTGGACGACTAACTTTTCAATGTCTGGTTGTATGCAGGAAAGCTGAACCCTTAGGTCAGATTCTACATTTCCCAAGAAATTTCTGTTTTTAATTTTTTAGGTACATAAGAGGTGAGAAAGCTTTTTCACATAAATATGCGGTGAGGAAAGGAAGTAAAAGCATAAAGGCCTCTGATCTCTCCATAGCTTCTCTGTCACATGGAATTAACTCGTTCCATATCACCTCTCATACCAGTGTAGGGTGTAGGTGCACTTTACAGGGGACTACAAGGTGTAGAATTCACACGTCATCCACACTGGTGGGCATTTTCTGAGAGTGAGTGGTCTGGAGAAATCAGGATTCAGAACATAACACAGTAGTTAGCATTGACTTTAATATTAAGAATGTATTTCTATGTAAGTAAACCTTTTTTAGCAGCATTGGGATAATGAAAGACCCGGAAAACACATACATTCTAATTTGAGCCATGCAGTTGCATGCAGCTTTTTGATGGCAGTTCATAGCTCACTGTGCTAGATTGAGATTGTTACTTATGAATTGCACAGCAGCAAAAGAACCTCTGTGGCAAAAGCAGTAACCCACTGTGCTATGCACATAAAATACTGTTCTTTGCATGATACATGCTCTTTACAGCAGGCATATTAATTATCAGCGCTACCTTAGATGAGTCAAAACTGCCACTAGACAAAACTCCCATCTCTCTCCAGAAGGTGCATTAATCACCAGAGTTATCTTGACGAATTTTATTTTTTCCCGAATACTGCTGAATATATAATGAACTTTGCAGTGTGTGAGAAAACAGGGCTGATTGCAGAGGCCCCATAACTTTTTGCACCCATTTTCCTCTTTTTGCTGGTGTTTTCCTGACTTTGATGGTGCCCTGGGTACTGCTAACCAGTCCCAGGGCCTGTGCTCTGTGTAAAATGGATATGCAAATTAGGCTAATTATAATTGGCTAAGTTAACCTACCTATAAGTCCCTAGTATATGGTAGGGCATGTAGGTTTAGGGACCACAGCATAGGTGGTGCACACCTAGGTGCACTGCTGAGGTGCCCAGTGTCATTTTAAAAGCAAGCCTGCCTTGCTGGCTGCTTTTAAATTAAAGTTATATGCAAATTCGACTTTGGAATTAAAGGTACTTCCAAAGTCTTAAACTACCTTATTTTTACATATAAGTCACCCCTAAGGTGTGCCCTATGTGCCCCTAGGGCTGGGTGCCATGTAACTATAAGCAGGGACTTTATAAAAATAGATTTATAAGCCCTGGTGAGGTAAAAACAGCCACATTCGTTTTTCCCTCATTGAAGTAAATGGCCTTCATAGGCTAGAATGGGCAGACTTTATTTTAAATTTTAAAGTCTCCTTAAATGTTACATACCAAGAATTTGGTATCAAATTGATTGTTGTAATAAATCCCACAACTTCCAGTTGTTGGATTTAATATAACTTGCTCAGGTAAAAAGTTTAGACTTTACCTAAAAAGTTGCCAATTTCAGCTCTGCATTGTTTTTGCTGCTGTGCTCTGATTGGCCAGCCTGCAGCAGCTTCTGCCAGGCTGCCTTGGTGAGGTGTGAAGTGGCCAGGCTTCACACAAAGGAATGTGCTTGGGGGAGAGAATCTCCCCTCAGCAGATGGTGAGGCAGGAAGGGGGAGGGCTGCCAAACTGGTCTTCAAAGGCAGAGAAGGACATTTGCAGCACCCCCACATCCTGCAACCCCAGACAACTAGGTGCCCCCTTGATTAGATTAGGAGAGGGCAGGAGAGGGGTGTGTTTATGATTTTTAGCCACACCAGTGGGTGGGCTCAGCCAGATGTAACCTCCAAAAATCAGATTCAGCCATGTTGGATTTTTGGAGACTGTTGCCTTTTGGGATGGATTTTTGCCACACTCCCCAGGAAGTGGTCATCACAGGGGGACGACCCTGTACCTGATTGGAGGACCAGGACCCCCCTGCTTTTCACCCAGGAGCAAGGATAAAACTGGCAGACCTGCACCCACGCCTCAGATCCCCTCCAGAATTCAACAAGAAAGGAACTAAAGAAGAACAAGGACTGCCCTGCTGGACCCCTGGCCTGCACCTGGACCCTGCACTCAGAAGGACTGCACCAGCTGCACACTTGGGCTTCACCACAAGAAGGACTTTGCCTGGCTTCAACTGGTTCAAGGAGGGACTCCCTGTTTGCTACAGGTGAAAAATTGCTAAACCAGAGTCCCCTGCACCAACTCCTGAAGAAAGCGACCAGCTGACCACTGTCCAGTGGCCAAAAAGGAGTTTGCGCCAGGTGCATTCTGGGAGTTGAAGTCCGCACCCCCCAAGGACCATCACAGAACTTCTGGACCCTTG